>NC_133412.1:38050000-38368750 GCF_049350105.2 Macaca mulatta | reverse complement strand
AGCTACTCAGGAGGCTGACGCAGGAGAATGGCGTGAACCCAGGAGGCGGAGCTTGCGGTGAGCTGAGATCGCGCCACTGCACTCCAGCCTGGGCGACAGAGCATGACTCCGTCTCAGAAAAAAAAAATAGCCAACCCAGTTCTTGGCTATATTAACTGAGACTTTACTTGAGAACCAGATAATAACCTTT
The DNA here is from genome assembly GCF_049350105.2 of Macaca mulatta. Classification (NCBI taxonomy): domain Eukaryota; kingdom Metazoa; phylum Chordata; class Mammalia; order Primates; family Cercopithecidae; genus Macaca; species Macaca mulatta. Next base: position 38,368,560 of record NC_133412.1, on the reverse strand, counting down.
CCAGTATACTACACATTAATTAAAATGTAAAAGAAAAATGAATAGGAGAAACTGGAGCAAGTCCAAAAATACCCCACCTAGCAACAGAGGCAACGAGAAAAAATTTTTTAATTGGCCTAATAGGTAACAGGCTCAAGGTGTTTGGGATTGCTTAGCTATGAAGAATGCAGCTACAAGGGTGAGTGACACTAATTCTGTAGACATCTAAAAGACAGTAATAAAGATTCACATTTTACATCAATATTTGCAGTTAACAAAGTATTTCCATGTCAGTTATCTTACTGGTTTCTCACAGCAGTCTTCTGGAGCAGGAGTCGGCAAACTTTTCTGTAAAGGGCTAGATAGTTAAATTTGTTTGGCTTTATGGGCCATGAGGTCTCTATCACAACTCCGCAACAGAAGCAGCCAGAGGCAGTTCATAAACAAATGGGCATCACTATGATCCAATAAAACTCTATTTACAAAAAGATATGACGAGCTGGATTTGGTTCTCCAGCTGTGGTAATGTGAATACAGATTATTGTTTCCATTATTCAGATGAGAAAATTGAGGCTCAGACAGGTAAAGTGAGTTATCCCATGCAACTGAATGCGTAAACAATGTGTCTGCAGCTCAATTCACTTTCTCTGGTTATAGTTTGGTGCTCCACAAACTAAATTGAAGACATGTACCCAGAAAGATTTCAGGGAAGTTTGTCATCCCAAGATACTGTTTACCTGTGATCGTAATTAAAATTGGGAGCAGACGAATCAAGAAGTTAGATGAGGCTGGGAGTGCAGTGGCTCTCGCCTATAATCCCAGCACTTTGGGAGGCCAAGGCAGGCGGATCACTTGAGCTGAGGAGTTCAAGACCAGCCTGGGCAACATGGTGAAACCCCGTCTCTACAAAAATTACAAAAATTAGACAAGTGTGGTGGTGTGTGCCTGTAATCCCAGATACTCAGGAGGCTGAGGTAGAAGGATTACTTGAGCCCTGGAGGTCTGGGCTGCAGTAAGCTGAGATTACACCACTGTACTCTAGCCTCGGTGACAGAATGAGACCCTGTCTCAAAAAAAAAAAAAAAAGTGATAACCTGGTTTAGTGAAACAGTGTTTGCCAGGCACTTGAGAAAGGATATTTTATCAGAAAACATTTATGTGCTAGCCTCCAATGTCTGTTATTAAAGTGATTGCTTAAGAATCTTTCTGAGACATGAATTTTGGTTGAATTATAGTATGCCTTTCCCTGGGAGAGAGAATACATTAGATGGCTTACAAATTCATCTGTCCAGTTATCTTGGTAGAACTTAATTTTAACTAGCAAAGGGTAGGATTGAGAGAGAATAAGGCAAGAGGAACAAGTTAGTGTTTGTTTGTGAGACTTGTGATGGGGAGGAAGGTTGTCAGCAAAGATTACTGTACCAATTTGGGTGCCCTATAGGAACAAATTGGGAGAACGGTGATAGTATTAGCTGAATTTACTGCATACTTAATATCATCTTCTAGCACATGTTTTACATTCTATGCTTGAAATAATTCATTTAATCTTCCCAACAATCTTATGAGATAAGTGATGTTTTTATTTCCGTTTCAGAGGTAGGAAAACTGAGGCACAAAGGCTCACAGTAAATATTGAAGAGGGCGCACATCAAAATCATGTTTTCTATAATCTGCTAGTGAACACTCCCCTTCCTGGTCAGTTCTGGTGAATGGAAGCTCCACACCCCTGCAATGTTTGGACTGCGTGCCTGTGCATTTCATGCAATTGGCCAGACCAGGTGATCTCTCAGCTCCTTGTTTCTTTAATAGAGATGTAAATTGAGGGAAGCTGTGGAGAAAACAAAGGGCAAGCTCTTTGGAAATGAATGCCTCATTCCTAGTGAAGCTTGAGGATTGGTGGCATGAACTCTAAGTGAAGAATATTTCTTCTTGTTTGCTGAAAGAATCCTTAAATAGGCACTTGGTAGCAAGTTTCGTTAAGCCTAACCTGCTTGAGGGCTAAACCCTCATAAATCAAAATAGCTCAAGTGACTGCAGTAAATGCCAGGTACCCAGCAATGCCTAGAGTAATTCAGTCTGCTTTATGAGTGTCAAATAGCTAATACTTTTTATGTTCCTTTTTTTTTTTAATGTGTAGGAAAGCTTTTGCAGATACACTTTCAGTGAGAGTATTTTCCCAGTATCTCCCTTGAGAAAATGGAAACCGCACCGTGTTTCCTCTTTAGATTGCAGGGTTTTTTGTTTGTTTGTTAGTTTAAGCCACTATTCTCACAGATACTTTAAGTAAGATTTATACATTTAAAAGCAAACAACAAAAGCAAAACTTTTGTCATTTTATTAGTCTTAACATCATTAGTTTTAGGATATCATTATTAGACTTCCTTCCCACATTTCTATCCTTCTAAGAAAATTCTCTTAGAATTCAGGAACTTTAATAACAGTTCTATAGAAGAGAAACAGATTGAGTGATGAGATAATGGATCTCATCAGAGAATGGATCAAGGAAGAGAATGCAGAAGATACAGATGGTGGAGGAAAAGGAAAGAAATACAAAATGGAGATAAGAAGGAATGGACAAGAAGCCAGAAGTGTGTGCAGTTGAATGAGGTGGGTGGGAGGAAAGCTGGATTTGGAATCAGAAGATATGGGATCAGTTCCTACCTCTGCCTTTGCCTAACTGACCTTTGCCTCCTCACTTGACTTCATCAGAATCTTTTCATATCATGAAGTAATAATCATATAAGCCTTACACGATGTTTAGGTGACATGATGTAGTTGAAATGTGCTTGGCTTAATCAATATATATGCATGGAATCTAAGAGTTTCAGAATAACAGCAGAACATTGGGAGAGCGTTGATAGTATTGGCTAAATTTACTGCATACTTAATATCATCTTCTAGCACATGTTTTACATGCTGTGCTTGAATGTTCTACATGCTATGCTGACATGTCGAAGCCCATGTCCAAAGGAACCAGGCTCATTGATGTAAGTAGAAATAGGAGGGAAGAACCTGAGGGAGTAAATTTATTTGAGTACTCTCAGCCAACAGGCTTCATCTCCAGGTTCTAAAGTCATGAAATGTTCCTATCGTCCACTGGGCATTACACAGCACCCCCTTGCAACTAAGTCCTAGTATGACTTAGGTGATGTTTTTATTTCCATTTCAGAAGTAGGAAAAGTGAGGCACAAAGGCTCACAGTAAATATTGAAGAGAGGGCACATCAAAATCATGTTTTCTGTAATCTGCTAGTGAACACTCCCCTTCCTGGTCAGTTCTGGTGAATGGAAGCTCCACACCCCTGCAATGTTTGGACTGCATGCCTGTGCATTTCATGCGATTGGCCAGACCAGGTGATCTTTCAGCTCTTTGTTTCTTTGATAGAGAGTACTTGCAACTAAGTCCTAATATGACCAAGGTCACTAATTTTCGCTAAAACTTTATAAGCCAAGAATAGGGTCTAGGATATGGACCGTCTTAGATATGGATTCTTTTTTTTTTTTTTTTTTTTTGAGACGGAGTCTCACTCTGTCGCCCGGGCTGGAGTGTAGTGGCCGGATCTCAGCTCACTGCAAGCTCTGCCTCCCGGGTTCACTCCATTCTCCTGCCTCAGCCTCCCGAGTAGCTGGGACTACAGGCGCCCGCCACCTCGCCCGGCTAGTTTTTTTGTATTTTCTAGTAGCGACGGAGTTTCACCGTGTTAGCCAGGATGGTCTCCATCTCCTGACCTCGTGATCCTCCCGTCTCGGTCTCCCAAAGTGCTGAGATTACAGAGAGATGGATTCTTAAAGGGATTGTTTTAGCATTTCAGGGACATCTCAGACAGGACTCAAGATGACTCTACCTGAAACAGAACCTCTGTATGATAGTATTAGATTCAAGTCCCAGGGTGCCCTGAAAAATTGCCTGTCCCAAATTCTCTCAACTAAAAGTTTTTCCTCTCAAAAGCTAGGGATTTTCGTAAGCCAGATTTACATTTAATTCTACTCTTCCAGTGTCTTTCTTTTTAACTCACCATCTGACAAGGAATAGTTAGTATATAACCCAAAGCATATGTGGTAAGCTTGTTCCTCCCTGCCTAAATATGAGTTTAATAAAAAATAGCAGTTAAACATATGTTAAAAATGAAGCAGTACAGTTGGGGGCAAAGACGAAAAGGCAACACAACTGTTTATTAGTTGCGTTTTTCATTTTCATGTTCATAGAATTTTAAGACTCATTTTTTTCCCAAGCTGCAGCCAGATCTGCACAGTTGCATACCCTGTTGGGGTCTGTATTTCCTACAGATGAACGCTAGGCTGACATGTCGAAGCCCATGTCCAAAGTAATGAACACCAATTAGCAAATTAATGGATTAGAATCCTTTTTATGTGCCAGTTGCCCAGGTTAATCATGTCAGGACTAATAATATTTTACCTCAGGAGAGAGCTTTGACGTTACTTACAGAAATCAGTTTAAGTAAGTGTTGAGTGACCTTGGTTCTGTGGATTGTAGTTCAAGATTTGTGAGGTCTAAACATAGTCAAGACAAATCAGGTGTTTCGATTTCTCACTGTTGTTAACAGCTTCAGTAACGCCATCTATCTGAATTAAAATTAAAGATCAGTCTTGACCTTATAGGTGTAAATAGACAGTCTATTAGCCAGTTTTTCTTTCCTGTATCATAAGGATGAATCAAGGTGGACATCTTTCATCTTGGTGTATTTCCACCAAGCCAAACACAGTTGTTTAAGCGTAGGTCTATGTCCAGAGTTGTGGTGGTTTCTTTCATTAGAGTGAAACCAGGGCTGCAAGCCCTAAGCTTTTGTTGAAATGTGCATCCTTCCTATAATAAATTTTTACTCCATCTTAATGAAATCAATGGCAACTCTCTTACCCATCCCTCTCCCGGAATGGGCTACTTTATAGGGAAAGAAAGGCAGTATCAGGACCGAGAGGGGGGATGGAGAACACCAAATTTCTTCTAACAGCCATGGCACTGAAAAGCTTTTAATACTCAAAGTGATGAATCACTAATGGCATATAACACTCTTTCAGATTCACATTCGTATTTGCTACTCACAGCAGTCTTGTGAAGCAGTAGGCAAGGTATCTGTTTTAAAGTCCACCTTCAAGATAAGGAAATTGAGACTCTGATAGGATGTTTATCCTATCAGAGTTGGTAAGTGGCAGGACCTGATCCTTTCTATACCCCGTGTCTTTCTAATTTCATCGAATGGATAACTTTCTATCCCTGGAGCTGCCCTTGGCCAGAGTCAGCAGAGAGGAAGAAAAGCAGTATGCCTGTTCCTGTAATTTTTCTACATCAACATCATTTATTTCCAAGTCATTTTCATCATTTGAGAATGGGTGTATGTATGTAACTTTTCAAAAGCATAGTGTACTCAGTTGTGGATTTTTTTTTTCTAATGGACTCAAGTAAAAGGCATTAAAAAGGGGTAAGTCAAATGTGTACAAAGGAGAAGAATTCCATCTGCATGGACGTTTTTTTCCATAGGATTTCTCCCATTCTTGGAAATGATAGCATAAATGACCCGACTGTAGCTATAAGTCACAGGTGGAAAGTTTAGTTTTACTTGCCTTCTGTGAGTCAAATTGACTCCACCCATCAGGGAACAGCCCAGTTTCAGACATGACCCTCTTCCTCAGGGCTGACCCGTGGTCATTCCTGTTCATGCGTTCTTGATCACCTGCTCCAGAGACCCAGCTGATATACCTGGCTTGTGGGTGCAGCTGGAATGTGGCCAGATCTCTTGAGAGAACTAAATCAAATATTTTCATTAGCCCCCTTAAACCCAAGAAAGTAAATTCTTGGGTCCCATGGAGGAAAAAGTACAGTTATGAGATGCATTAGACAGTGGGTTTCATTTTTTGTCGTTCATTTACTACACACAAACACACACACACACACACACACACAGAATTTTGAAATTCTTTATACCTCCACATGTTTATCTAAAATTTGACATTTAAATTTTTTTTATCAGAAGTTTAAATAGTTCAGTAGCAGGGGATTTAATTTCTGGCATTTTATAAATATTTACATTTAAAAATAAAACTTGTCGCTTTTGAAATGTATCTAGTGAAATCTAAATACTATTTTGGTGTAAATATTTGCTGTCATTCTTTTTTTGAGATGGAGTCTGGCTCTATCGCCCAGGCTGGAGTGCAGTGGCGTGATCTCAGCTCACTGCAGGCTCTGCCTCCTGGATTCACGCCATTCTCCTGCCTCAGCCGCCTGAGTAGCTGGGACTACAGGCACCTGCCACCACGCCCGGCTAATTTTTTGTATTTTTAGTAGACACAGGGTTTCACTGTGTTAGCCAGGATGGTCTCGATCTCCTGACCTCGTGATCCGTCCACCTCAGCCTCCCAAAGTGCTGGGATTACAGGCATGAACCACCGTGCCTGGCCTGTCATTCATTTTTTTAAAAAATACACGAGCAAGCTCTTTTTTGATACCGAAAACTTCTACATCTTTTTTCTTACATTTCTATTATCCTAATTTTATCCTAATGTTATATATTTTTATGCTTAAAAATCTTTTATTGATCATGCTGTCATAATCCTTTTTAATAAAAATATGTATAAATAAATTTTTAAAATCCTATGACCATGAAGACATAGGTAATTTTTAAAACATTCTAGATTGATTTATCATTACAATGATTTTTAGAACAAATTTGATCAAAACAACACAAATGTATTGAACATTTCAAAAAACAGTTATTAAATATAGAAGTAAATGTGTATTAGAAATATGTTTCTTAATGAGATGGATGGTTCTTTATTTCCAATTAGTTTATTTACCTAGGGATGAATATGATTTTTGCCAAGGGTTCAATGTCAGTTCCATTCCTTGTTTTAGTTCGTATCATATAAATGGTGGGAAACATTGCCTATCAATTATGTGATGGGAACAGATAGAGTTTAGTTAGAGCAATGTTATTTCCGTTTTGAACCTCTGAATTATACACCCAAAACAGCCAACCACCTACCATGGATTTATAATGTCTTGATTATAGAAGGCTTACTTTTAGCCCCTATATCAAATTGGTCCTTTCTGGGGCAGGAACTCCAGTGGTGTTCATAGTCCTGGATGGGAGTTATATATAATAGATTTGCCGTGGGTGAAAGTTACGTCTTTCTGCTTGAAGGTAAGAGAAGGAAACTTGTAAGTGTGATTATACAGGCATGACCTCTTAACCACAAATGCATTATCAGACACATTCAGGAAAGACTCCGGGAAACTGAGATTCTGGAATTTAATTTCCCTAAAATTATCTACGTACGTATATTTCTAGAAAGGATTTTTGTGATACTTCAAGAGGATACATTTTTTTCATTTGAAAACCACTATAATAGAGAAAGAAATCAGCTCCAAAAACCAAGAACTATAATTCAAAGGGAGCTAGAACTTAGGAGAGTAGGGACAGTCAGTTGCATCTAGTGAGCAATGATAAGGCATTCTTTAGGCAGAATATATTTCCCTTTGATTGTAAGTTCATGGTCTTTCCTGAGACAATTCGAACTGTGTCTGATGGGGATTCTGGAGAATACCACTGCTGGAATTGGTGTGTTTCAGAGGCTGGCAGAGGAAGGAGCAGCAGCATGGATTGTGTGTGGCAGGTGTTTTTATGAACACATGCATTATCACTTTTATTTCTCACTTTATGGAGTCAAGTGAGACCTTTCCCAGGGCACATGGGCAGACTTTTCCCAGTGGCTGTTCCTGGGCTCCAGAGTCCACCCAGGGGAAAAATATCTATCTATCAGTTACTTTCTCCCTCTTCTTGATACCTTCTGAGTTCCAACGAGTCAGAAGATAATCATAATCAGAATAACATCTCAAAAGAGGAGCTAATTGCAGTTTTTTCTTAGTTGCAAGAGAAATAGATGGTCATTGTAGAAATCATGAAACACACAGCACAAAGCAATAAAAAAAAATATTGCAGCTGGGCACGGTGGCTCACACCTGTAATCCCAGCACTTTGGGAGGCCGAGGTGGACAGATCATGAAGTCAAGAGATTGAGACCACCCTGGCCAACATGGTGAAACCCTGTCTCTACTAAAAATACAAAAATTAGCTGTGCATGGTGGTGCCTGCCTGTAATCCCAGCTACTTGGGAGGCTGAGGCAGGAGAATCACTTGAACCCTGGAGGTTGAGATTGCAGTGAGCTAAGATCGCACCACCGTACTCCAGCCTGGCAACAGAGCGAGACTCCTTCTAAAAATAAAAATATATATATATATTTTTTTTTGTAGCTAAGCCTACCACTGAGAGGTGACTGTGAACATTTCAGAGTATCTATATTCATGAGGAAGGCACATGTACATACATACATGGACATACGCACACCTACGCATGGCCGAGAGAGGAAGTTTATATGGTTTAGACCGGATTACCCCTGAGTTTAGGTTTTCATTCTCTCGTTTTCCAGTTTCTTCATTTGTGAAAAGACCATAATAATAGTACATACTATATTGAGTTGTTGTGAGTGTTAAATAATGCAAGTACGTTTAGCTATACACTTAGAACATGATAAGCATTGTATGGATATGGATAATAAATATATGTGTGTATGTATATATACATATTATAGAGAGAGAGAGATCTTTCAAATTTTGTTTTTAAGTTGGCAACATTTCCTGAGCATTTCATTAGTTATCTGTTTGTTGTAAGCATAACTTTTGTTTTTATTTTTTGAGACAGAGTCTCGCTCTATTGCCCAGGCTGGAGTACAGTGGCACCATCTCAGTTTACTGCAGCCTCCACCCTCCGGGTTCAAGCGATTCTCCTGCCTCAGCCTCCGGAGTAGCTGGGATTACAGGCGCCCACCACCACGCCTGGCTATTTTTTGTATTTTTATTAGAGACGGTGTTTCACCATGTTGGCCAGGCTGGTCTCAAACTTCTGACCTCAAATTATCTGCCTGCCTCAGCCTCCCAAAGTGCTGGGATTACAGGTGTGAGCCTCCGCACCCGGCCAAGCATAATTTTTAGTCACATCTGTTGTATGAATGTAACACGACTGACTTAACCAATCATCCTATTGTTGAACCCTCAGATTGTTTCCATCAATTTGCTAAACAATGCTGTGATGAACATCCTACTATATATGTCTGATACAATATGCTGCTAAAAGTGGAATTGCTGCGTTCGAATCTGCACATTTAAGGCATCTGCAACATGTTGCCTAATTTAACTCCAGAAAGACTACTTATTTCTATTCCAACTTTGAATAGACATAAGAGCGCCCGTCTGCATAAACCTTCATCAACATTGGTATTATCTTTCTTTTTCATCTTTGCTAATTGGATAAGTTTTTTAAAGTGTAATGCATTTTAGTTTGCATAGCTTTGATTGTAAGTGAGGTTCGACATTTTTTTCATTTCTTTACACTTTAAAAAATCTAACCGTGAGAACGTTTGCAGGTGTGCATTCTTCTTATGTTGCTGAGTGTTATTTACTCCCAGACCCATGTCTGTATCCATCTCTCTTTTCTGCAGGAGACATAAAATTAAAGTTCAGCTTTCCTAGAATGGGGTGTATGTATAAGAGGTTTAATCAATAACTGACAGAGGAAGTGGGGGTTCAGAGTACCCTCCCAGGCCTCTGTGGATTCCTTCTCTTTCAAACTGGCTGCTGCTTCTCTGACAGGTATACTTCTTAGCTCCGGGGACCTGGACCAGACAGCCCTCACTCTGCCCCCATGTGCCTTGGGACTCTGGACTTTGCAGAAATACTTATGGCCTGAAAAATGCAAAAGGTCGCAGGCGTATTTTTAGATGAAAAAAAAAAAAAAAGACTCCATTTTAAGCATAAAGAATTCTATAATAGGATGCTTCCTCTTGCTGTATTATTTGTATTGTACGTATTAGTCTCTCTCTCTCTTTCTCTCTCCCTCTCTCTTCTCTCTCCTCTGTCTCCCCATTTCTTTCTACTCCTCCCCTCTCCCCACTGGCCCCTTTTTGGCAAATTACACTTTTCCATGACGAGAAGGAAGTACTGTCAATAAAGAAAGCAAATGCATGACAAAGATTTCAAGAGTTGAAACCTCCTCATGTCTGACTCCCCTTCACTCTGGGATCTGAACCGTGTGACAGAAGCTCCCTGTGGCGTGTCTTTAGTCCCTTCACAATGGGATCTTGTTTTGTTCCTCAAACTTTTTTTTTTTTTTTTTTTTTTTGGGCCATGAAAAAAGATTTCTCATAGAGAGGGAGAGAGAGAAAGACTATGTGAGAGAGAGGGAAACAGCGGTGTCTCCAAGGCTTATTCCTTTCTCTACTCATTCTCCCTGTTCCAGATCCTTCCCATCTGCTTCCCACCAGGAAAAGCACACGGCCTTGTTAGCCACGGCTGGAGTGAATCACAGCTATTATCTGTACCTTTCCCCAGATTTCAGCCACTTCTTTCTTCTAAAAGCAGTCCTGTATCAAGATAATTTCTTCTGTCTTCCCACTCCCCATGGCTAGCCTTGTTTTGCATTTTGTAGTTGAAAGGACATGAAATAGACTTTAACATTTGCTTGGTTAAATAAATATTCACAGGCCTCACTTAAACACACAAACCCACATGGTCAGTGTGACTACAATAAGCATAAGAAGGCACCAGAGATAAATCTAGTTTGTCTTTGAGTTTTAAAAGTTGGCATCTTCCAGCTGGAATCCTTGAGTGGGCCTGCATTCATATATATTCAGTACAAGCATAAACAGCATCCTAATTAATGAATTTGTTAATTATTCTTGCCAAGTGAGGACAAAAAACATTGTTTGGTCTCTAGCCATTGTGTGTGTGTATATGTGTGCGTGAATTTGGAATCCCCAGATTTCACATCACTAAATCAACAGATTATATAGTCTTCAATCCCTCAAGACTTCTAAATGGCTTAGAGGCTATTTCTTATAATGGTTAATTATCAGGAACAATCTTTCTGTTTAGGCTGCATACTATATAGCCTATATAATGGATACATAGATTGATACAGATTGTTGGTTATGTCCTTGTATTTTCAAGTGACTTACAGAAAACCAGTTCGGTGACACTGGTAAGCTCATATTCCCTGGCTGGGTGTATCTAATAACTCTTCAGACTGGAGCATCCGCTCCATGGATGAAATGCTCACTTTGTGGAGTTTAAACCCTAAAGCGGCATGATTTGCTTTCAGAGATTGGCCCTCTGACTAGATGACACTTTGGATAAAGTAAGAAGTAGGCTGACTAGTTTCTAAATTAAAGGTAGGCTGCATTCTGAGATGCTAACATATTTTTTTTTCAGTATAATGCAATCCCTTTAATCTTTTTATATGGTATTGTTTTAACACTGAGCAAGACGCCGCAAAGCCCAAGATTAAATTAGGAGAAATCCCCCTGCTGCTTCTATTGAATGGAGTTAATATAATGACTTTATTGTTAAATTAAAGAAAATGAAACTTGCCATGTGGAAGAAATATGGCTGATATCACAGTGGGATGTGGTTTTCGCCTTCCTACCTTGCTTCCGTGTTACTTAGAGGTAGCTTTATGGGTTCAGATGCTGCAACTTCAACACACTGACGCTGTGTCCCTTGGGAGGTGAAAACTGACAGATAAGCTTGGCACATGAACCAGAAGGGAACTGAAACCTCTCAGGATGACCAGATGGGAGGGTCAGCCTTCCTGGGACTAACTCCACCTTCCTAGATGCAGGTACTAACGTCATGAGGACGTGGTTTCTGTTTCCCTCCCATTCATTCTATTGAAAGACAAACATGAAACCAGTCAGCCCGCCTCAACAGGCCGCCAGAGAAAGGAGCTCATTTGGCGGCCACCAGCTCCCCAGCTGCCCTGCCTGTTCATAGCCACCTCCGTGGGCCACGCTCTGTTTGAAGTTGGCCATCTCCACTCTAGGACCGTCTTCTTTCCTCCTGCCCGCCTCAGCCAACTCTTCCCTGGATCTTTGTATGACTGTGCCTTTCTTGTCATTCTGTTCTTGGTTTAAATGCCCCTTCCTCAGAGAGTTCTTTTGTCCTTGGCCACATAGAAGTAACCCCTCAGTCACTCTCTGTCCTATTCCTTGATTTAATTTTTGTCATATTTCACACTGCCAAATATTTCTTCCCTATTAACTTATGCTTTTACAGCTGTTCACTCCTCCCACTAGAAAGTAAACTCTGCCAGCGCAGTTACCATGTTGACTTCCCCTACTGTATCCCCAGTGTCTAGAACAGAGCAGGCACTCAGTAGATACTTGTGGAAAGAGTGACTCCACGATCCACCCGTGTGAGCTTGGGCAGGCTTCTTGACTTCTCTGCACTTTTGATTGCTTGCTTATAGTGGTAGATACAATAAATGCCCATCTCCCAGCAGCACTGTAAAGCTTAAATCTTATTGCAAGGAAACTAACCCGGCACATCATGTTAGTTTTCTTCCTTTGACTCTAAAATTTCAGCTTCAAACGCTTTGTGTTCCTCTTGGAGCCCTTACCTTACTCAGCCAGGAAGCAGATTGTTTTGTGGTTGATAGTTCCAGTGGGAATCTGAGCGCTAGGTTGAGTTATTAATGACCTTTTTATAGCACACTCTTGCCCTCTCACGGGGATTTATAATTCATTTTTCAAAAGCATTGTTTCCTCCAGCAGACCATGGATTGGCAACTATTGTGTTTGTCTCAGTGGTGAGAAACAGAGTGATGGGATTGCAACTTGGGATGGGACAAAGCGGGCCAGGGTCAGAATGTTGGAAGGACTTGCAAGAAACCAGTGGGTTAGACATTTGCCCAATAATAAGGTAATCTAAATGGAGTGTCCTCAGAAACCTACCTAATACTTTTACTAACCTCAGTTAAGAGAGGTCTTTTTTTAAAATTTATTTTTAATTAAAAGATTATCATAAGCTAGAGGAATCTTCATAGTCATTTGCTACAGTCTTCTTATCTTAAAGATGAAGAAAACTGAGGCCCAAGAGGGTAAGGTGCTTATCTCAGGTGTCCCCACATGACAGTGACAAGCCGGGTCCACCCAGGTCCCCTCATTCCCTGGCTGATCACTTCCCACTTCGCTTGCCTGGCCTCCCTCTGGAAATGGCCACCTGAATTTCCCCTGCTTTCATTTAATATCCTTAAAGCCTCTTGTAAGAGTCAGTCATGTGCTTGACAAGAGTAATCAAATTGCCCTTTTTCTTTTCTTCTGAGGTCAAAACCACCCCAATTCCACTAACCTTCCCTCACCAGGTCTATTTTCTGTCAAGTTAGCGGCTTCTGTTCTCCGGTTCAATCCTTTGCACTAGCTTTGCCCCTACTTGAAGGGCAGTGGCTGGACACCACCTCTCCCTGCTATCCTAGGCATGCTCCCTGGACAAGGATCTCCTTGCCCTTGAACCTGTGATCCTGGTGTCCCTTCACTCACCAGCGTGAGTCATTATCCATTTCGATTATGGGATGTTCACTTTGCCTCTGATGTCATTCCCAGTCTTGGTTCCTCGCATCTTTTACATTAGTTGGCTGGTCAGTAGAACAATCTGTTCCCAGGCCTTAAAACGTCCAGTTAATCTTAGGTAAACCTGTGTAAGCCACATATTAAGCTGATTAAAGTATGATCTAGCATAATGATCATTTTTCTTTAGTATAATGAACATTTAAAAAATTCTTGCCATCATCATCAAGAAGAACTAACCATCAACTATATTTTCCAAAAAGATATTTAGCTAATAATTCTTTAAAACCTAAATGCTAAGTATATCCTATAATTTTACATCTGTTAAGCAATTTGAACTGTGAAATGTTAACACTTAAAAAAAAAAAAAACAACTTTGCTTTTCCAGCTGTTGATCTGCTGGAAACATTTAATGTTACCGTGCAGGAAGTCTCCCTTGCCATCTTGAAGCAGTTCTGTTAGGATGCCTTTTTTTGAGGGAGAAGGGGACAGATTAATTTCTTGTCTGTAATTCAGCTGTTTTTATTTTCTTTTCACATGCAAAGTCTGTTTAGAATTTGCCCCCAGAATCTGATCCTCTTCTAAATGGCCACAAGCCAGTTTTCATGGCCCTCAATTCAGAAGGGGTGGGGTCATCTTTGAAGCTGGTGGGAGGGGGGGATAAAGAAGCCAGCCGCAAAATCTTTTCCTTTCCTTCTTGTTCACATGCACAAAGGCCTGTCGATTTCCCTAAGGAGCCCCTGGGACTTTGTGAAGGCTGAGCCCCCAGCACACACACACAGATGTACAGGAAGTCTTGATAAGGCTGCAGCAGGGGGAGAGATGGGATGAGCTTAGGCACAGGCGTGGGAGAGATGGGGCGCGGACACAGCCTGCCATGTAATGAAGGGCATGTCTAAAAGACAACATACCTCCTACTTTTGAATATATGAAGATTTTCCCATGTGAAATGGGGATACAAGTTCATTTATTTGGCCTCAAAGGTAAGCTAACATCCATGAATATAAGCTAGCAGGAGTCAGATTCCAGGTCTGTGCCGGGAAGATACCCTCTGCTAGTCTGGGCTACCTATGGTGGAGTGAGCCTTAGTGGCAGTGAGCTCCCTGTCGCTGTACTTTTGAGAACCCCATGTTCAAATGGGGCCTGAGAAACTTCCCACAGTGTTTCAGGGCTCCGTATGCCATGAGAGGAATCTTTCTATCAAACGGTGAGGATATTTTCACTGCTCAGCTACCTCTTCCTCACTTTTAATTGTTTTCTATGCCAGGGGTCCACAGAGGATTTAATTTCGAAAAGAATTCCACTGCTTGAACACAACAGCCACAACTGCTTGATAACCACCACGCTTGATGATTTCAGGCTCTCTTCTAGCTCTGAGATGCTGTGACTGTAGCAGAATCCAGTGTGGTTGTTTATTGGGTTCTGGATCCTCCTCTCCCCCTGGCAACCACCCAGTTGAGCTGTCTTCAACCTTTCCCAAAGAGATGGACCTTCCTGTCACTGAGGGGAGATAGCGCTGATCTGCGTCTTCTATGGCTGTTCCTTGTCAGTTTGGTTCTTGTTCTGAAAAATGGATATTATCATGCCAGTTTCCCGGGATGCTGAGGTGTTGTTTCGAGATTCTACAAAGGGGTAGGTGGGTGGGCCCTGGCCAAGCTGAGAGAGACACTGGGGACCTGTTAAGAATATCACAAAGTTATCAGCCTTCTGAAGAGGCTGTCAGAAATATACATGGTGGAGCAGGTGCGGTGGCTCACACCTGTAATCCCAGCACTTTGGGAGACTGAGGCCGGCAGATCACCTGAGGTCAGGAGTTTGAGACCAGCCTAACCAACATGGTGAAACCCTGTCTCTACTAATATGCAAAAAAAAAATTAGCTGAGTGTGGTAGCGCGTGCCTGTAATCCCAGCTACTTGGGAGGCTGAGGTACGAGAATTGCTTGAACCTGGGAGGCAGAAGTTGCAGTGAGCTGAGATCACACCACTGTACTCTAGCCTGGGCAACAGAGCCAGACTCTGTCCCCCCAAAAAAAAGAAAAAAGAAAAAGAAAAGGAAATATACATGTTGAAGCCTGGGCAACATAGTGAGACTCCATCTCTAAATTTTTTTTTTTTTTTTAATCAGCCAGGTGTGATGCTATATGCCTGTAGTCCCAGCTACTCAGGGGGTTAAGGTGGGTGGATCACCTGAGTCCAGGAGTTTGAGGCTACAGTGAGCTGTGATCGTGCCACTGTACTCCAGCCTGGGTGGCATAGTGAGAACCTGTCTCAGAAAAAAAACAAAAATACATGATGAAGGCAGCTTTGGTTAAAAGGAATAGATAAAACAAAGCAAACCCACATGGGGTTTCTGAGCCTCCCTCGGAAATTTAGAAGCTATGGTTGAGCCACACCTATTGGTCTCTAGAGTGGATTCAGTTCTGCTCTTAGCCATTAAATCACCCATCTTCACCCGAGCATCGTGATAGTGTCTGTGCATTGTGGCTCACTCTCTCCGTAAACAATGTGTTGAAGACATAAACAAGAGTATTATGTTTTGATTAAGCCTAATGAATGGTTTCCATGAGATTATGGCTCTTTTACTTTATCATGGGCAATTCTTAAAGCCATGGAAAGAAAGATGACTTGCCCAATCACTAAAGCAAAGTTAAAGGAACCTTCAAGGTCCAGATGGGAGAAAATGTGGGTTTCTGGTGACAAAAACACTTTTTAGAATCCTCTATTGTAGTGATGGGTGGATGGGACAGCAGCAACATAAATTTGAATTTTTTTAAGCCATAACTGTCACATGGAATATATACATGGGTGCTTTCTAAGAAGATAAATACGAGTACTTGAGTATACCAGTAGACTATCTTAATTTTTTAAAACACACTTTATTTGAGAAGCAGCCATTCTCAGGGGAAAAACAATTTTTGAAGATGTTTTTAATATTAATAAAAATATTACTTTCTAGAAAGTTGATGACATACAAATATATATTTTCTTTAAAATGTTGTAGAGAATGTCATGTAAAATGAAACTAATGAAAAACTGGAAGGAGAACAGACTTGACTCTCAGAAAATTCATGTTTGGCACGAGACAGCTGTATATTCGTAGACAAATTGTTTTCCTTCTCTGAGCCTCTATTTTTATATTGATTTAGTGAGAGAATAGAACCTATAAATCCTATACCTTTTCACCTCTGAAGTGCTGTCATTCTCTTCCTAAATCACACAAACATTCTTACTTAATCTGCAAATTAGTATAATTCAAACAAACCAATTACCTCCCCTCCATGCTCCCGGCTCGTACTTCCCACATCAAAACATCTGAGAACAACTAATTCATGCACCTAACATATTTTATTTTCAGTTTATAAGAATCAAATACACACACACACACATACCGATATCATCTCTTCTTCCATAAAAACGTTTTTGACCCACTGTGGACTTTATAGGCTACTAAAATGTATTTGAGGATGGTAAAAAAAATTACGTTAGATTCTTCTGAAGATATTCTATTGTATTTAAAGGGTAACTGATGATATGACAGAATGTATGTATTTCCTGTGCATTTTTACAGTAGCTGCCACTTCATTGTGCTGGTGTAGACCTCAATGTGTTACTGAAACAGAAGACCTAAAATTCTTAAATTTTAAGTCAGATATAATGAACATACAATAAAGTATACAGATCTTGTGTTCAGTTCAGTGAGTTTTGACAATCGTATACACCCACGTATCCACCAATTAAAACAAGATATAGGGCCAGGCGCGGTGGCTTATGCCTGTAATCCCAGCACTTTGGGAGGCAGAGGCAGGCAGAACACTTGAGGTCAGGAGTTCGATTCCAGCCTGGCCTACATGGTGAAACCCTGTCCCTACTAAAAATACAAAATTAGCTGGGTATGGTGGCACATGCCTGTAATCCCAGCTACTTGGGAGGCTGAGGCTGGAGAATCACTTGAACCTGGGAGGTGGAGGTTGCAGTGAGCTGAGATCGCACCACTGTACTCCAGCCTGGGCAACAGAGTGAGACTCCATCTCAAAAAAAAAAAAAAAAAAATAGACAAGATCTAGATCATTTCCATCCCTCTAGAAACTTCCCATACATAAGCTCTTAAATATCTTAGTTTCTCATTTTTGTTCTTTTTGTTTATCAATCCATAAACAAGAATCACTGGAAAGGGGATGATTTGATAAGCAAGGAACTTTCACAGCTACTTGCAAGGAAACTATTTTCCCCTTGAACTTGACTCAAAGTATTGACTGCTTTTCTTGAACGGAATGGTCAGATGTGCGTTATTTTTTCGTATTCATACTCTGTGTTTGGACATAACAATGAGCACATAAATACGTGTGGCATACTATTTGGCGTTAGTGAACATTTACAAAGAAGCCTTCACTGTCTTGTAGGGAAACCCCAGGGTATTCTGCCAGGGTATCAGCAGACTCTGTGGACCAATGCAGTGATTTGAAAAGGAATACACATCAGGCATTTTCGAGGGAGTCTTGATTTGGGCCATCAGATGTGTGCTCAGACATCTGGGGACAAGAGACCTTGTGCCATAGGTTTTTTACTAAGTGAGCAGGAGGAAGCCCCACCAGTTGGAAGGGAGAAGACCTTGTCAGGGGGAGGATGGGAAGGGGAAGAGGAACCAATGAAGGAAGATGCGTCTTCCAAGGTCACCCCTATCAGAATGTGAGCCAGGAAATAGAAGGGAGCACCGGTGAGATCCTGAAGGCCAGGAGGCCTTGTGCTGGCCGAGAATCATTTGAGAACACTTGGGAAGATCAGCTGCCACACCTGAGGCAGGCCCTCATTTATCTGAGCCTCTGTCCCCGGACTGCTAACAACCAGCTCAAATTGGCTGATTTTTCCACATTTGTCAGGGAGCCAGCTGCACTGGCTCAGCTGAGCATCTGCGGAAAGGAAAGAAGAGAACCAGAAAAAAAAGAAAGCTTTTAAGTCATTATTCTTATTCATTTCCCTATTCTCTGCCCCACCCTCCCAGTCTCCACTGCCATGCCTCTTTCTTCTTCTTCTTCTTTTTTTAAAAATCTTTTTATAACAATCTTTTCCTTTATGCAGCGAGAGCCATTGGCATCCTTCCAGTGACCTGTCTGTAGAGAGACACTCCTCCCTTGTAATTAGGCCTTTGTTATACCACTTCCTGATTTTCTTCTCTTTCTTTCCCTTTTAAAGTTTCTGGCCCTTGACACCCCAATGCCCCAGTGGAATATCCACACTTGTTAAAACGAAGGGTCTTCAAAAGGGTGATAAAGTTGGCTTTCTCAAGGAGGCCTGTGAGTTCATTCAGGCCTGTGGTTACAATGGACTAGGGCATGGAAGGACCTGAAAGAAGACGTATGTTGAGATGTCTTCATTCTGGTTGCAGTCTCACCTACAGTGCTCTCTCAGCATCTTGTTCCCCGCTCTTGGACCACTTGATTTCTGGTCACAGTTTTTGCATTCCGTCATTCCTGGGCTATAATCATGTAGGCTTCAGGGCAAGAGGATAGGATTTCTCCTTGTCAAATCCTCCTGCAAGGACAGAAAGAGCTGGTACCCAAAGAAGCAGGGAAAGGCAGAGATGGCAACAGGAAGCCAGGTGGATAGGCCTAGACCCCATTCTCCTGGGGCTCATGAAATGGTAGTCAAAGGAGAAGAGAGGAGTTTTGATTAGGCCTGAGCATGGAGATGTAGGTCTGGTTATTTACACAAACAATTGGTTACATTCCATTCAGTTTCTTTTAAAGAAAATCCGTAGCAGAATATTTACAGTTACAGCTACCACATTGAGGAGACTTGCATTGGAAGCCTGTAAGTGTTGTAATACTGAAGTTTTTGGAATATAAAGAAGAAATTATGAGGGGCTTTAGGCTTTTCCCATCAGAATTAGTGCCATTCACTTCTGTTCTCTTTGATTTGAAATCTGTAATGCAAAAATAAATAAATGCCACATGGCTTAGATAACCACTCTTAGTGACCTCTGTTTATCTGAGGTAGCTTTTAGAGATAAACTTGTTTGTCCAGTTCAAACTTGGACAAAACATTGAATTTTTAATATGCTCTCAGATTTATTTCCTGATGAACCCAAAGGTTTACCAGGTTACTTAGTGCATTTATACCAGATGAAGGTAACACAGGTTTTTTTGCCCCTTTTATAGGTCTTAGAATTTTTAGATAGAGATTGTATTTTATTTTCCTTTGAAAGTTATGTATCTAGATAACTATTATAGGGAAAATGTTTTATCAATTTACCTTTGGTGTACAGGGATCCACCCCCGAAATTGTCTTTATCCAAGCTACTAGTAGCACTATTTGTGGGTGTCTAAGAATACCAGATGCTTTTTCTGATGGTTTAAAAGATTGAAGTTAGATTCCTTAGAAAAAGGAGTTGGACTGGTTGAATGAGAATTAAATGGGGTACTGATAGTAATGACATATCTACAACATTTAAGGTAGATCCCAGGTCTTTTTTTTTATTTTTATTTTTTTAGATGGAGAGTCTTGTTCTCTCGCCCAGGTTGGAGTACAATGGCGCAATCTTAGCTCACTGCAACCTCCATCCACTGGGTTCAAGCGATTCTCCAGCCTCAGCCTCCCGAGTAGCCAGGATTACAGGCATCTGCCACCATGCCTGGCTAATTTTTGTATTTTTATTAGAGATGGGGTTTCACCATGTTGGCCGGCTGGTCTTGAACTCCTGACCTCAAGTAATCCACTGACCTCGGCCTCTCAGCGTTCTGGGATTACAGGAGTGAGCTGCTGCGCTTAGCCAATCCTAGGTCTTTAACTTCCTTTGTAAGTTACTTAGCCAATCTATCAAAAAGGGACACTAATACCTTCCCCACAACAATATCGTGAAGGTCAATGAGATCCCATATATGAAGTGCCTGAGAAAGAATACTTGGGACTTGATGCATGCTAGAAGAATGCACAGATTTAGCCATTTCTCAGAGACCTGCAGCGCACTTTTTCAATTGGAAATGTTACCACTATCTAAGAAAGAGCTGAGCTTAACATAATGAGAATATTGTAAGTAGACAGCTATTACCTACATTAAGTAACCAATGCCAAGGACAAGTTAAGTATGGCAGAAGAGCTTGATCAGAAGCTCGTGCTTTCCATTTCAAAATAGTCCAGCACCTTGTGGGGACGGGGTGGGTGGTGGGACATCTGCAGATTATGGACCAGTAGTTTCATCCTGAAGCACTTGAAATTTTTTGGTATGCAGATCCAGGAAAGCCTTTTGCTATATGGCTTTCTCATTTTAAGTATCAGTGTTTTAAGTATCAGTTAAGTACTCAAACCATACCAAAGTAGACTATTTTTAAAGCACAGATTGACTTTTGACTTGCTTAATATCTACAGATGCATTCTGATTTCCAGATATACATCCTTCTCTGGTATCTTTGCAACCTGTGTGAATGGCTCTCTGAAAACATCCACGGTGTCAGAGGCTCTGACTGTGGGACAAGGGTTGACAACAGATGAGTAGATGATGGTGGAGGTAAAGCTTCCCTCTCAGAACTAACTGTGGTGGCAATGAGGAGAAGGAAGTGATCCCACAGTAGCTTCCCATCTATATCTAGGCCTGGATACCCACTTGTGGGGGGTAGGAAGATCTAGTCTTGACTATTCTTTGTTCCCATTCTTATATATGTTGTGTCTGCAGGACCTACCCTACATGGGTTGTAATGGCAAATTTGTAATGTATGAGTTGTGTAGGCCCTTCATCCTATGGCAAGCATGGGAAATACAAGTACTAGATTTCCCTCCGTAAGTGCCAGTGTTTCTTAAAATCTTCGGTTAACTTCATCATAGTTCAGTGCTTAACCAGAAATGAATGTGGCCTAAATCCTAGCAACTAGTTGAAATTGTTTTAATCAAGTCTTCCTTTTTTTCCTCTTCTCTCCATCATTCCAAACCCTTCTCTGTGCCATTTCCTCCAGCAGGAATCCATTTTTCTTCCTTGTTTGAAACTCTGGTGTTTATTAATACAATAATAATGTGTAAAAACATACATTATAGTACTAACAACATTTTCATATGGATCTTTTTTACTTAACACTATTTTCACATCTGCTTCTCCTTAAATCCAAAGACTTGATTTTATTTGTTCATTTACCATAGTGTTGTTATTTCTTATTGTTAGACATTGAAGTTGTTTCTAACTTTTTACTATTTTATTTTATTTTATATTTTATTTTTGAGGCAGGGTCTCGATCTGTCTCCCAGGCTGGAGTACCGTGATGCCATCGTGACTTGCTGTAGCACAGGTGCTTGCAGCATCAAGCCCAGATAATGTTATTTATTTATTTATTTATTTTGGCAGAGATGGGGTTTTGCTATGTTGCCCAAGCTGGCCTTGAACTGCTGGGCTCCAGCAGTCCTCTCACCTCAGCGTCCCCAAGTGCTGGGATTACAGGTGTGAGCTGCCACACCCAGTCTTAACTTTTAAATACCATTTTATATTTTTAAAACATTACTACTTTTAAATTTTTTTCATCTTTTGAACCATTTTTTTTAGCAAAAACTCTTAGAATTATTGTTATTAAGATACAAACACTCTTAGAGCTTTTAGGACTTTTGATATGTATTGCCTGTCCAGTTAATTTTTGCGTTTCTAAAGTGGTGCAGAAATATCCTCTATCGACTTCTAATAGGAAGCCTATTACCTCCTTGAAAACCCACATTTGAGTCTTCCCTTACCCAGTCTGTAGTTTCCAAGTAAATCCTGTGGTCTTTATTCTGTCTGTGGTATTTAATTCATTCATTCATTCATTCACTCAACAAACAGTTTCTACTTGCTTTACTGGTATTTGTTCTTTGGTCTTTGGCTAGAAGTCAGCTTGATACAGTAAGTTCTGTTTTCTTGCCACCTAGTTCTGAGAAGAAGAGTGAAGTTGTTTCCTGAGTATAGACCAGGTCTTCTCAACAGGGACTGGGTTTTCCATTCATTTTTAAAAATTTTTCTTTTATAGTGAGCATCCAGTAATTATTGAATAAATGAAAAATGAATGAGATTTGACTCTTGCTAATTTGAAAAATGGTTGTTTGCTTTTTTAATAAACATGACATATAGATAAAGATTACTTGGGATTTGATTAAATGAAGAACGTTTTAGTTAGTTGTCAGCAACTCACTTTAGCTAAACCTAAGGTTTATAATTTGATTTTTGCTTGCCTTGTATTTCAAGATTCCATTTACTTTAAGTCCTTTATAATGTTTCATGCTTGGCACCCTCAAGTATTGAGTAAATGTGTATTAAATAATGGTCCAAGTATATTTGCTTTTTTGGAACCCTGGAAAACTCATGCTGCAGGTGTGGGTGTTTGGGCTTGGATGTGTGTGTGTTTGCATACACAGGTGTGTGAGGAAATAACTTTGTAATTGTATATGTAACATATTTCACCCATTTTAAATTATCCATTGCCTCATTCAGATAACCCAAGTTCTTCCAGAATCTGCTGTCTTATCAGTTTACATTCCCGATGAATATTCATGATAAAGATATTGGCTGTTTGATCAGCCATTTCTTATCCGGGAATGATTGGAAATGAAAGAATTACACCATTTCTTAGCAATGCTTAGGACTCCTGATTACATTTTACTTTTTATTTTGTTTTCATAACTTGCTACAAAAGGCACAGCAGTAGAAATTTACTCATTTTTCTACTTCTTAATAATTGAGTTACTGCCCAGTCATAATGTGAGACAAGTATAATTATATCCCAAAACAAGGGCTAATAAGAAAAGAAAATCACACACAAGCCTTCCTAATTCCAAAGTATCCTAACACTTTTACACTATTAATTGTCAAATTAAAATTTCATTTATTATCTCATTAAGCCCTCTGAGTACATAAACAGTGCATTAGGGCATAATTGGAGCTTTTAAAAATAAAAGTTATATTTGATCTAACAAGATAAAGTCTGTTGCTATTGATTTTTCTGGGAAACAAAAAGCTCAGATCTCAGCATGAACCAAATGAAACTATTGGATCCATGAGTTCAGATTAGTGGTATTAGTCATATGACCTCAGGGTGTTTGAGTGGAGAGTAAAAGTTAGTAATCTCTGACAAAAATAATTATTCACTGAATTTTTACTCAAGGAAGTTCTAAGTATAGTGGATGGACCTGTGAATGGACTACTTTTCTTATAAAAATAAAAGTGAAAAAGTGGTTTTGGAGTGATGTGGACTAGATTCCAATCCTGGCTCTACCATGAATAAGCTAAATCACCTCGGGCAGGGTTTCTGCCTCAGTTTCCCCATCTTAAAGCAGACCTAAAGCAGCAATTCCACTCTTGAGTATATACCCAAGAAAAACATATGTTCACACAGAAATTTAAATGTTTAGAGCAGCATTATTCATAATAGACAAAAAGCAGAAACTGTCCAAATATCTATCAACTGATGAATGGATACGTAAATAGTGGTTTTACGTACAATGGAATATTATTCAGCCATAAAAAGGAATGACGTACTGATATATGCTACAGCTTAGATGAAGTTTGAGAATATTATGCTAAAAGAAAGACCATACACAAAAGTTCAGATATTAGATGATTTCTTTTATATGATATATCCATAGTAGGCAAATCCATAGAGACAAAAAGCAGATTAGTGGTTAAGAGGAGATAAGAGGAGAAGGGGATGGGGAGCAATTATTTAATAAGTATGGGTTGTTTTTCAGGGGCGATGAGACTGTTTTGAAACTAGAAAGAGGTAGTGGTTGCAGATTATCATGAATACACCAAATGCCACTGAATTGTACACTTTAAAATGGCTAATTGCATCTGATGTACCTTTCACCCGAATAGAAATAAAATAAGAATACTTTTCCCTGAAGGTGACTGGGTTTAAATCAGGATGTTGTATACACTGTGGACATTCAAAAAATACCCTTTTCTTTCTTTATTCTGCCTTTATCACTGTGCCCGCCCCCCCACACCCTTTCTGGTTGTTTCCTTCTTTCCTTCGGTGTAAAAGAAAAGACAGTGAGATCATAGTAGTTCCAACTGAAAAGTGAGAGGAAATGGGGAGTGGGATGCACATACCAGTATCTGTGCACCTGGAGTAGATAAATCTAGGTCAGCCCTTTAAGATGTTAGTGTCTGTTAAACTACATTGTGTACCTTGTTGAGAATGTTTCAGGTGGCCTTTAAACATCATAGAGTCTTTGGAGGGGTGGGAATAGACAGACACAGCCGCAGCGTTTGGAGCACTTCATCTAGGGCAGGTATTTGCCAAGGAAGCAGTGAGTCATAATTCTAATAGTTTAGCAGCAGAGGATTTGCCATGGTCAATGGGCTGTTTGTCAGCGGGGCAAGTGTTCTGCCTTTGGCTATGACTTTTATATATTCTTTCCAATGGAGGCGGAACAACAGATGAACAAAAATCCCCAAACAGTATGCTCACTGGTTGAAAAATAGGCATTTCCTGAGCTGAATGGAGGTAATTGCCTTCTAACCTACGAGGTGAGCAGTCCATTTCCAGAAGCATCAAATGTGACTCCCTGGCTATTAGCATGCTATGACTGATTGTAGCTACGTTCGCTTCTGACTTTGTACCCCAAGGGGAATTAATATTTCTACCTGTTTCTAGAATTAGGTAATCTGTCACTTGCTCCCAGTATCTTCCCTCTCCCAACCCTCCTTCTGGCCTGGAGGACCTGCTTGGGGCTTCTGTCTGCTACCCTGTTTTCACTCTTACCACTTAGTTGCCCTGTGCAATATGGTCTGCTCGCTTCCTGGGTACTTAGAATTGTACAGCTTTGTATTGGTGGATCCTCAACACAATGGCAAGAGTGAAGGCAGACCAGTGTGAGTAAGCACATCTTAGCAGCCAGGGGACAGCAGGCTAAGATGCCACAAAGAAAAGGGTGCAGTTAGACCAGCGATATGAGTGGAATCCAGCCCATCAATCAGTATTTGCACTTGAGCTGCTACTGTGTGGAGAGCATTTATAGGTAAAGAGGATTTGCCTTCAAGATCTGAGTGCCAGTTGCTAGCTGTGCAGCTTTGGACATGCAACCAATAGATCTGAGCCTCAGTTTCCCCACCTCTAACTGGGATAAAAATTTCTTCCTCAGGACTCTTTGGAGAGTTAAATGAAGGCAGCCCAGTTCTTATCACAAAGCAAGTGCTCCCTAAGTGGATACTCAGTGTAACTGAATCTCTGTTTCAAAGAAGTGAGGTGCCTTCACTGCCCTCAAGAATGTCTGGGGAGACAAGGCTGAAATCCCCAAAATATTGTACAAATCATACACATCCTGAAGGATGTGGTTATAAGTCTCGGGTTTTTGGTATTGATGAGAGAAGGGCGTCAGTAGATGGCTGGAATAATGAAAGTTGTAACGCTTACCATTTTTGAGCACCCCTAATCCTCACAATGACCCAGAATTTTATGATAAAGAATCTGTGACTCAGAGAGGTTAAGTTGTTTGCCCGTCTCAGATCTGGTGAGCCTTGAAGTCCCTAGTTTTCCCATCATGCAGTACTGTTTTGGTAGGATTTGAGTTGAGCTTTGAAGAATAAGTAGACTTGGATAATCTTGAGTCTGTCTTGGATAATCATGATTAGATAGACCATCCTCCAGGAAAGAAGGAATAGCTGGGACCAGGGCATGGAGGTGAGAATGACATGCCCAAAAATAAGGAGACATCATCCATGTGGCATGGAAGAAATGATGAGACATCATAACCCCATGTCTTTAGTCTTGAAATCTGTTCTGAGCATCAGTCTCCCCACCTGACCTCAGCATGCTGCCAATATCATCATATCCCTTGTTATGTGATTACCAGTCTTTCCATGGAGAGGCAAGTTTAGCCTTATTACAGGAACATTTGGCATTACTGGACATCCGAAGTAGCTGCATCCAAAGTGCCTTGAGTGGAGGACAGGCAAAGAAAATGAACAAACATATGAAAAAACCAAAGTGCTTTAATCACGCATTCTGAGGATTATGTTGAATCAAGGTGTTAGTGATTCTAGGTGGTTCTGTCTCCCCCTAAACTGAGACAGAGCAGATATTTCAGGAAAACCTGGAAGTTGGTCCGTACTTCTGCATTCCTGCTGGCTCAATCTGATCCCCATGTGACAGCTTTGAGAGTTAATCATGTAGTTAGAGACAAACACTGATCAATGACAACCACAGCATGTGGTGTGTGCTTTATGATCTAAGCACTTTCGGAGCTTTTCAGAAACTCAGGGTCTGTGTGTCTGGGCACTGTGAGCTTGAATGGAAGCCTTCACCCTGCCCCTGACAACCTTGTGTTGTCCTCAGATGAGCCCATGTCTAAAGCTCCCATGGCCAAAGACAGTTACCAGCTTCTCACCTAGCCGGTCACCTTCTCTGTCTAACTTGGTATGATCACGGACAACTTTGGCCAATTAATGAAGAGGTGGCCTAAAATTGTTCAGAAACTTGAAAAGCACATGTCTGAAGGGGCTAATTGTAGTCATAGAAAACTACAAAAGTAAGGATGTTGGATTAGATGTCAGTTGATCATCAGGAGTTCGAGAGCAGCCAGGCCAACATGATGAAACCCCGTCTCTACTAAAAATATAAAAATTAGCCAAGTGTGGTGGTGCACACCTGTAGTCCCAGCTACTCGGGAGCCTGAGGCAGGAGAATTGCTTGAACCTGGGAGGCGGAGGTTGCAGTGAGCCAAGATCTCGCCACTGCACTCCAGCCTGGACGACAGAGCAAGACTCCGTCTCTGGGGAAAAAAATAAAAATAAAGAAATAAGTTGACCGTACTTCCTTTACTCTCAATCCAGGGTCCTATATTCCAGTCCCACCTACTTATGTCTTGCTGTGGGACCACCAG
Source organism: Macaca mulatta (assembly GCF_049350105.2). Taxonomy (NCBI): domain Eukaryota; kingdom Metazoa; phylum Chordata; class Mammalia; order Primates; family Cercopithecidae; genus Macaca; species Macaca mulatta. The sequence goes on along the minus strand of NC_133412.1, from coordinate 38,341,344 downwards.
GAAATCTTAGCTTCTTAGGGCCTAGGGACTTTTCACTGCTAAGTTTAAGTAACTTAATTTGGATTAGTCATGGTTCCCACAGCCATCAATAAATGGCTTCTACATCAATAGTCCCAGCTACTCAGGAGGCTGAGGCAGGAGAATCGCTTAAACCTGGGAGGCAGAGGTTGCAGTGAGCCAAGATCGTGCCACTGCACTCCAGCCTGGTGACAGAGTGAGACTCCATCTCAAAAAAAGAAAAAAAAGTCAGGATGAGTTTCTTGCCTAGCCTCAGCACAAGATTAATTCTTCGTATATGAGAAAAATGTACCTTCATAGATTTCCAAACAGAATTATGGCTTTTGAACATACAGGTACTAAAATTTAAAAAGGCTTTCATTTTTCTCAGTTTGGATTAGATATACTGATTGCTCTCAGGGAGAAACGAATTTTAATTTAGTTCTTCCTTTTCTTAGGTGGGAGTAAGCTTTTCTACCTAATTTTAAAAATGAGAAGACATTTAATTTATGCTTTCTCCTTCACTCAAAGATACTAATAACCATACTATTTAAATTCTAAATCCCTCCTTTAAAGAACTTCAAAACCAAGGAGGAAATTAAAATATTTTAATTCACTTCTTGATCTCACCCATCATAATAGAAAAAGATTCTTATATTCAGACAAGAAAGATACAAACCTTAGGAGATATTCCACAGTTTATTTCCAAATTTTAGGAAACTTGATCCTGGAATTTTCCTTCTTTCTTCACCTATAATTTGTAACAATGTGAAGTCACACTTGTTCCATAAATCCGGCTCAAACCAGTCTAGTCCCTAGTAATCTCTCTGTCCCTCCAAATTCAAACAATAAATGTAGCCCAAACCTTTCATTTCCCAAACCAAACAGCATAGATCATCTAAACTGACATTTATCTATAGTGAAGAACTAGTTCCTCCCCTCTCCTTCCCAACTTATTTGCAGACCAGTACTTTTGTTAAAGAATGAAACAATCAAAATGAGTTACCAGAAGAATGAAACAGGAAAAAAAAAAAGACATATGTAACACAAGCCTAGGCTTATTATTATTAAACGTCACAGATAACACATTTCACTTTGGAGGGGATGTGCCCCATTGTCAAAGTGCTGTAAGTTTCTAAACACTACTCTCAATTTCTGTATTTATCTTGTCTCAAGCCAGTGACAACAAGCTTGCAAATCAGCTCTGCTCCAAATGAACTTTGAGTAGCACTGGTTATTACAGACAGTGCCTTATTATTTGTGTGTTACCTACTGTATTGTATAAATTGTTTGTGGACAGACATTAGATAGTGTGTATTTATGTGTCCACATTCCCCCACTCTCTCCAATAAGACTTGTAAGTAGGTAACTGTCAGTAGTAATTATAATAATAACTATTATTATACTAATATACTAATATTAAATAATTAAAATAATTAGTAGCATTATTGGTAAAAGTAATTAATTGCTATTGTCACGATTCTTTTTTAAAAACAACAAAAATATAACTAGAATGCACCCTTCTCCAACCTCTCTTTATTAGTATTATCCTGAAGATATTCCATTGCTTAAATCTAGTTTCATAGGGAAAGTGTAATTTTTAAAACCTAAAGAAATTCCATGTTAATTATCATTACTCAATGGGGATGCTATATGTTCTTATAAAGTAAATCAGACAATAATTGTATATGAGAAACTCTGTAGTTGTTCTTCACTTCTTGGTTCTTATCCTAATGACTTATTCTCAAAAACAGTTTTTGGTATTATCCCCAGTACATTCCAGATCCAGGAGTATTGAGGAGTTAAAAACACAGCAGAAGTTACAATTTTGCTGTGAAATATACAAATCAAAAATTATAAATTCTCCCTCTTCTCTATGTTGACAAAAAGTGCCAAATTCTGTAAAATATTTGAAGAGATTTATTCTGAGCCAAATATGAATGACCGTGGCCCAAGATACAGTCTCAAGAGGTCCTGAGAACATGTGCCCAAGGTGGTTGGGTTACAGGTCGGTTTTATACATTTTAGGGAGACATAAGACATCAAGCAGTACATTTGAGATATGTATTCATTCATTTATTTAGTCTGGAAAGGCAGGACAACTCAAAGTGGGAGCTTATAGGTCTTGGGTGGATTCAAAGATTTTCTGGCTGGCAATTGGTTGAAAGAGTTCTTATCTAAAGACCTGGAATCAATGGAAAGGAGTGTCTGGGTTAAGATAAAGGTTTATGGAGACCAAGATTCTTATTATGCAGATGAAGCCTCTATGTAGCAGGCTTCAGACAGAATAGAGGGTATATGTCTCTCATCAGACCTTAAAAGGTGCCAGACTCTTAGTTAAATCTCTCCCAGATCAGGAAAAAACTAGAAAGGGAAGAGGATTCTCTATAGAATGTAAATTTTCCCCACCAGAGACGGCTTTGCAGGACTATTTCAAAATGTGACAAAGAAATACATTTTGGGGTAAAACACTTTGATGCTTTCAGAACCTGCTATGTCATGTGATGGTATACTAGAATCAGGCTGGAATTTGGTATCTTATTGCTACAAAGAGTCTGTTGTGTTAGTCTTAAGATCTCTGTTTTATTGTTAATGCTGGTCAGTTGTGCCTGGATTCCAAAGGGAACCGAGTATAATGAAACATGTCCAACCACTCTTTCTTAGTTCCTTCCTATCATGCCTGAACTAGTTTTCCAGGTTTCTTTGAAATCCCTTTGGCTGAGAGGAGGCACCATTCAGTTGGTTGTAGGGGTGGTGGCACTAAGAATTTTGTTTTTGGTTTACACTTAGAAACCCCCAACCCCCACTCCCCACCCTCCAGTCTTCTTCAAGGACTGTAAAGGTAGCTAGCTTCCCATGACATCCAGGAGAAGCAAGAGGTGCCTCGCCTTTTTGAAAATACAAAACAAAACAACAAGTAAGTCAGAGAAAATGGTGGAATAAGGAATTCCAAAAGTTCACCCTTCTATAAAAGCTAGAGAAAAAAAGTGGCAATAACTCTCAGAATCTGCTTTTTCAGAACTCTAGAATGTAACCAAATGCTTGAAGTACTCTGGGAAGCATTTATTTAAAAACAAACCCAAAAAACCTTAGTCAGTTCTTAATGAAAAGAGCAAAACTGTGGTGTCTTAACTTACCTTAATGCCATACTCCACTCCCCAGCTCAGCAGCAGCCTTGAAATAACAACCCACGTTCCCAGTGCAGGCATGTGAGGCTGCAGAATGGACCTTATTTACAGACCATTCTAATTTGATCTATCTGGTGGCTGCCTTGAAGACATGCTACTAGACACATGTTTTTGTCTCTCCTGACTGGGAAGTTGCTTTATACTAAGCTGCTCCCAAGGGAGTATGGTCTAAACGTTCTTCTCTGCTGTCTAAGGCAATGGATAACAATTGGAGGAAACAATAGACTAGCCAAAAAACTTGGAAGGAAATCTGGGGAATGACATGCTGTAGGGAATAAGGTCTTTAGAAGAATATTCACATGCCCAGGGCTATGCACACACTCAGGAAAAATGTGGGAAGGCCCCAGTCTCTTACCTCTGGCTGGCCATTAGGCTATGCATAATCAGGAAGTGAAGGCAAAGGCTGAGTAGTAAACTGCCTGACTGAGTGTTGAAGGTATCCTCCCACTCCCACACACAAAGGACACAGAGCCCCTTGGCTAGGAGTGAATGATTTATTAGTTCCAAGTGTTGAAGGATATTTCTGTTCAAATATTAATTGGCCACTAAGCTAACTAAACATTCAGTGGCTACACATGACAGAATACAGATTTTATGGAAGTAATTCAGAAAAGTCAACAAACAACAAATAAAATAACGGCAATAATAGCAAACCACGGAGAGGAGGGAGAATCTGATTCCCAGGGTTGCCACATTATGATATTCAAAATCTTCAATTTTCAATTAAAAAATTACAAGGCATGCAAAGAAACATCAGTGGCCCATACCAGGAAAGAAAAAAAAAAAAAAAGGAATCAACAGTAACTGTCTTTGAGAAGGGGAGAAAATGAAAATGAGTTCATTACTAGACAAAGACTTTAAATCAGCTATCGTAAATATATTGAAAAAGCTGAAACTGTGTCTAAAGAGTTAAGGTCAATTATGAGAGCAATACCGTGCCAAATAGTGCATATCAATAAAGAGATATAAATTATAAAATGGGACCAAATAGAAATTTTGGAATTGAAAAGTAGAGTAACTGAAAGAAAAAGTTACTAGAGGGGCTTAACAGAAGATTTGAACAGACCAAAGAAACAATGAGAAGACTTGAAACAGGTAAATTGAGAGTATCTAGTTGGAGGAACAAGAAAGAAAAAGGATGAAGAAAAATTAAGAGCCTAGGAGACCAGAGGACATTAAGCCCGTCAACATACCCAAAAAGAGCATCTCATAAGAGAGAAAAGAGAGACAGGGGTAGAACCATGATTTGAAGAAATAATGGTGAAACTTTGCAAATTTGATAAAAATATCAGTCTATACATACAAAAAGCTCAGTGAACTCCAAGTAAGATAAACTAAAATAGATCTACACTGAAATACATCATAATCAAACTGTTGAAAACCAAAGACAAATAGAGAATCTCAAAAGCAGTAAGAGAGAAGCAACTCATTATATACAAGAAATCTCAGTAAAATTATCAGCTGATTTCTCATCACAAACCTTGGAGGCCAAAGGCAGTGGGATGACATTCAAAGTGCTGGAAAAAAATATATATATATACTGTATACCAGGAATGTTGTATCTTGCAAAATTATCCTTCAAAAGTGAATGAGAAATTAAGAAACCTCCAAATAAATAAAAATCGAGATAGTTTGTCACTATGACACCTGACCTACATAAAAAAAAAATCTGAACTCAATAACCTAACCTCTACCTTAAGTTACTAGAAAAAGAGGAGCAAACTAAGCCTAAAGCAAGCAGAAGAATAATAAAGATTAGAGTTGTGATCAATGGAATAGATAATAAAAAAAAAATCAACAAAACCAAAAGTTGGTTCTTTGAAAAGATTAACAAAATTGACAAACCTTTAGCTAGTCTGATGAAGAGAAATAAAAGAAAGTAATAAAGTTATTAAAAAATGAGAGAAGGGCATCACCACCAATTTTACAGAAATACAAAAGGATTTTAAGAGAATATAATAAGCAACTATATACCAGCAAACTGAATAACCTATGTAAAATGGACAAAGTCCTAGAAATATAAAAACTACCAAAACTGACACTCAAGATAAAATAGAATACATGATTAGACTTATAACAAGTAATATATTGAGTTAGCAATAAAAAACTTCTAACAGACAAAAGTTCAGGACCAGATGATTCCATCAATGGATTCTACCAAATATTTAAAGAAAAATTAGCACCAATCCTTCTCAAAGTCTTTCCAAAGAAATAGCAGAGGGAACACTTTCTAACTCATTCTATGAGGTCAGTATTACTCTGATACCTAAACCAGAAAAAGAGATCACAAGAAAGGAAAGCTACAGGCTAATATCTCTTATGAATATAAATGCAAAAATTATCAACAAAATACTAGCAAACAGAATCCAACAGCATATTAGAAGGGCTGGACATTATAGCTAATGGGAATTTATCCCAGAAATGCAAAGTTGGTTCAGCATATAAAAGTCAATCAATGTAATAAACCATATTAATAGAATGAAGGGGGAAATCCCATGTGATCATCTCAATAGATACAGAAAAAGCATTTAAGCAAATCTCACACCCTTTCATGATAAAAATATTCAACAAACTAGAAGTAGAAGGGAACTTCCTCACCCTAATAAAAGGCATCTATGAAAAACCCACAGCTAACATCATACTTAACTGTGAAAGACTGGAAGCTTTCCCTGTAATATCAGAAACATGACATGGATGTTTTCTCTCACCATTTCTATTCAATATTTTACTAGAAATTTTTAGCCAGGGCAATTAGGTGAAAAAGAGAATGAAAAAGGAGAGAAGTGGAAGAGAGAAAGAGAATCCAGATGAGAAGAAGGAAGTGAAAACTACCTCTATTAGTGGATGACATGATTTTCTAAAAAAATCCTAAAGAAACACACACACACACACACACATACACACAACATTATTAGAGTTAATGAGTTCAACAGAGTTGTAGGATATAAGATCAATATCCAAAAATCAGTTGTGTTTCTATACACTTATAATGAAAAATCCAAACATGAAATTAAGAAAGTGATGACCCTTAAAATAGCATCAAAAATTGTAAAATAGTTATGAATAAATTTAAGGAAGTGAAAGTCCTGTACGTTGAAAACTACAAAAGAGTTTTGAAAGAAATCATCTTCTATGTTTATGGATTGGAAGACATAATATTATTAAAATAGCAATACTTCCCTGATTGATATACAGATTCAATGCAATCCCTGTCAAATTCCAGCTGCTTTTTTTTTGCAGTTGATCCTAAAATTCAAGCTGATCCTAAAATTCACATAACAATGAAAGGGACATTGAATAGCCAAAATATTCTTGAAAAAAAAAAAAAGAGCAAAGTTGGAGGACACTTCCTGATTTCAAAACTTATTACAAAGCCACAGTTATCAATACAGTGTAGTGGTGACATTAGGATAGGCATATGGAATGATGGAATAGAATTGAGAGTCCACACAGAAATACATACATGTATGGTCAATTGATTTTCAACAAGGGTGTCAAATGGGAAAGAATAATTTCTCAATAATTGTTGCCAGGACAATTGGATAGCGACCTGCAAAAGAATAATGTTGGACCCTTACCTCATACTATGTACAAAAAAGGAATTCAAAATAGATGAAAGATTTAAATGTAAAATCTAAACTTATAAAACTCTTAGAAAGAAACATAGGTATAAATCTTTAGGACTTTGGATTAGGCAATAGTTTCTTAAGTGTGACACCAAAAACATAATAAGCAATAAAAGAAAAAATTTGGTAAATTGGATTTCAGCAAAACTGAAAACTTTTGTGAATCAATGGACACTACCAAGAAAGTGAAAAGCAACCCACAGAATAGGATAACATACTTGTATATAGGAGATCTCATAAGAGATTAGTGTCTAAAATATGTAAGAACTGTTGAAGCTCAACTACAAAAAGATAACTGAATCATTAAATGAAAATAAAATAGGCAAAGGGTGTGAATAGACATTTCTTCAAAGAAGATATACAAAAGGCCACTGCAAAAAGATGTTCATGAAAGAACACATGGAAATTATTCATTAGGAAAATGCAAATCAAAACCACAGGAAGGTACTACTTTATACCTACTAGGCTGGCAATGATCATGATGATAATGATGACGATGATGATGAAGAAAACAAGGAAGATTGAAGAAGATGTGAAGTAATTAGAACTCTTAATCATTGCTTGTGGGAATGTAAAATGATCCGGCCTCTGTGGAAAACAGTTTGGCAGTACCTCAAAAAATTAAACAGAGAGTTACCATTTGACCCAGCGGTTCCATTCCTAGGTATATATCCAGGAATTGAAAACATATGTTCACATGAAAACTTGAACTTTGAATATTTACAGCAGTATTATTCATAATAGCAAAAAAGTGGAAACAAACCAAATGTTCGTTAGCTGTTCGATGGGCATGCAAAATCTGGTATCTCCATGCAGAGGAATATTATTCAATTATAAAAAGGAGTAGAATACTGATACATGCTACATCATGGATTAACCTTCAAAGCATTATGCTAAGAGAAAGAAGCTCGACATGACACATACAGTATGCTTCCATTCACAGGAAATGTTCAAAATAGGCCAAGCCATCAAGATAGAAAATTAATAATATTAGTGGTTGCCAGGGGATGAAGAAGAGGGAAATTGGACTGTCTGTTAACAGCTATGGGGTTTCTTTTTGGGGTCGTGTTCTGGAATTAGATAGTCTTGATGGTCATACAGAACTGTGAATACACTAAAAACTATTGAATTGTATACTTTAAAATGGTTAATTTTCTATTATCGAATTTTATCTCATTAAAAATCAGGAAAATCTTTCTTTTCCTAGGAAAGCATTTAAAAATAAGTATAAATATGTTTTTAACATAATATTTTATTTTTAAACAGAGGATGCTTTGTTAAACTGACATGTGTTTGTGATTTCATAAGGCTACAGAATACCATTCCTGCTTGTCTAATCTTATAACACTAAATTGCACGTACGACCCCCTCCTCACCAGTACCTCAAACTAAATATATAGCATCTATGAGAGAAAACTTTGAGTCATTGTGATCTTGGAAAAGTAATCTTATAATTTAATTGTTGGTGGCGCTATAGGTTCCCCCCCCCCAACCAATTTTGAAACAACTTGGTAGAACTTAGGTAACCACACACTTTATTGCCCAAACAAGATGCTTTTCAGCATGGCAGTAGGTACTAATCATATGTGGTTTCAGCACAACAGGCATAAACCAGACTGTCCTGGGAAACCCAGGATACATGGTCACCTAAACAGAAGTGGTATTTACTTCCAGGCACAGACTCATAACAAGTATGTGGTGTGCGAGTGAGGATTATTTCAAAGGTAATTGCTGCTGCCGTTGCTGCTGCAGGCGGTGGTGGTGAGCTGAGCCATGTCCTCCCTCCTAAACAGAAAGAACTGGTGCAAGGGAAGCCCCTGCAATCCCTACTCAGTCACCAGGGCCAGGGTTTCCGTGGAGGTGCGATGGGGGAGATAGGGATTTCTTATAATGGTTTTAATGAACCCGTCTGGGGTCTCCTCCTGAGATGATTACCACCTTCCCTGTGTTTTGCATCTAAGGACTTTGGGATTGACCAGGGCTGCCTTGCTAACATTTGTCTCTTCATTATCAACGAGTGTATCAGAGAGAGAAAATCCACGTGGTCAGATCAAATTGGCAGAATTGAAATGTCGCTGCTGATGCCGGCAGGCCTGGGCTTTCCAGACACAGAGGGAGTGGGTCTAAAAGGATCCATCTTCAGTATGCTGTATTCTGATCTTCATTTGCCTAAAGACACTTTGGAATTATTTAATCTGACTGCCTCATTTTATACAGGATTGTTCTCTTTTCTTTGTGGGTGATCTACTTAGCTTCCATATTATGCAGATGGGGGACGGTTTATTTGAGGAAAGAGATTTGCAAAAGTGTTGGGTGAAAATCCAAGGGTTAAAGGCATTGAGTCCTGCAGGGCTGTTTGCTCCACCACAGGCTGAGGTGGCTGAGGATTCTAACACCCCTCCTGCCAGCATCAAGTTTCCACCTGGCCAGGCCCACGCACTCCGAGCCACGGCTCAGCAATCTCATTAGTGAAATGACTATCTGCTGTCTGCTTCCCTGGGCTCAGTTGTGGATTAATTGCTCCACCTCCAGAAAGTACCTTAACGAAAGAGAAGTTCCATGAGTCCTCTAGCTTATATGGCCCAGGCCAGCCGCTGCTGGTAGATGAGAAGAAGAGGTGAGTGTTGGGGGATCTGTGGTTCTCTGGAGAGGTCCCCTCCCAAGAAAACCTCACAAAATGCAAATACCAACTCTTAGCCGAGAGTTGGAACTGAAATGTGGGTGTGTGCACATGTATGTAGGCACATGTGCATGTGTTTGGTGTTGGTGGCTTTGAAGTAAGAGGGGACACATGTCAAGCGTGTAAGAATCAGGGAACTCTGTTAGGGGTCTCCTGTTTTCTGTGCCTAGCCTAACGCTGTATCAATTATTTTCCATTCATTCACTCTTCATACCCTGACTCCTCACACATACGCGTGATTACCCTCACTTCCTGGAGAGACGTGGAAGGCCCCAGAATCCAGCTTAGCCTGCAAGGGAGAGGGGCTTTCAGTGAAGTTGACCCAGATTCCATACACTCAAGCAAACATGTTCTGAATAGGATCCCACATGTTCATTTCAGCGCTCTCCAGAGAGAGTTCTAGGATCCACTTTTCTTATTGTTTTTTTTTTTTAAGCCGGGCAAACTGAAAATAGACTTCTTCCAGAAGGTCTGTCAGGGCTCAAGCCTTACTTGACAAATCCAGGAAGATGCCATGACAGTGACAGGACTCAGCCTGGGAAGGAGCTTAGCAGACCGGGACACCTTCCTGGAATCAGGCACCCAGTGCTCTGTTTGCCCGCTTTCTCTTTTCACATCTCACTTCTAAAGCTTTGCATATCTTCACACTGTGTGTTATGATGGATTGAACTTGTTTGGGCCCCCATTACTTCCTGCCCAGATGACTTGCTCCCCAAGCCCAGCTCCATGCAGCAGCTTCCAAGGGCATCTGTGCCCACCCCGCCCAGGCCTTTTCCGCCCTCGACTCTGTCCACAGTTATCTTCCTAAGACATGTGCCTCATCTTGCTTCTTCCCTTATTGAAATCCCAGTACCTCTCACCTCCCCTCCCATTCAGGAAAGATTCCGGGCTCTCTGCAGTCTGGCCTTGGGCCACCTGCCCAGGTCCCACCTCTGCAGGTCCACCCTTTTTCTCCATGTCCAGCCGAACAGTGCTGCTTGCCCTTCCCCAGATGTTCCAGCCTTTCCCCATCCTCTTTTCAACACCTAGAAAAGCCACCTCCCTTCCTTCACTGGCTGAGTCTTTGCAAACAAAGCAGCTGTGAGGGCCCCTCCTTCAGGAAAAGGTACCTGATACTGTGGTCCCCTTGCCCCAGGCTGGGGTAGACGCTGTTCTAGGATGAGGCCAGGCCCTGGCATTTAAGTTGTATGATGCTGCCACTCATCTGTGGCTTTGGTAGGGTGGTGGGCGGTGGGGGAGGTGTGGGGGTTGTTTGAGATTTCTCTATACCTGTCCACTTACAAGGAACCTGGCACAGGCTCAGTGCATGTGGAATGAATGAGGCCTTTAGAGGGCTGAAGCCCCAGAACCTATTTCTCATGTATTTTGGCTCTTAAGGGTCCTGATAAGTCAGGAGCCACAAAGAAAAAGCACAGAGTGAATGACTTCCATTATCACCCCAGGGAGCTACTCACACTCTCCTTAGCAGGGCTTTGCTCCTCAGAACTACCTGGCTGGCTGTGTAAAGGGGAGAAATGGGTGAGGCAGCAATTTTTCCCAATGTATAGGCAAGGAACCTGAGAGGTGAAACAACTGAACTGAAATGAGCTGGCAAGCGGGTGCTGGTGAAGAAAGCTGCTTTGGGGTTCAGATACAGACGCAGTCTTTGTACTTCCTACGACATCTCCCTTCATAAAAACCTGGAAAAACAGGAAATTACCTAAGCTCATTAGAGGATTCAGGGATGACTAATGGAGTAAAGCCTGGGGAGAATTTGATGCTCCTTGACATGGGCTCCGTGGGGGCCAGGGTGGGGGCAGGGGCATCCGTCCTCCTCTGTTGTCTGCAGACTTTCTTTAAATTAGTCTTCTTCATCTGCTCATTTACCCCCAGGATTCAAGGAGCAGCACATTAACTAATGAAGTCAATTAACAGAGGTTTGAAATGCAATGTCCTGCAACTCAGGTATGGATTGGGTACAAAAGGTTTGGCCCCAGTGAAAGGTGACAGTGTGCTAAAAATAAGCCCTGGTATAAAGTGATCCTCCATCAGCTAATTGCTAATAGGGATTCCTTGTGTGGGGCTCCGCAGCCCCATGGCTGGGCCTAATTGGCGAGTCCAGTGGCGGCATTCATGTCTCCAACCCACGGTTACAGAAGGGAGTGATTGCAGGGAGCCTGATCCAGCCATCAGCCGTTCCCAGACCTTGAGTGCCAAGGTGACTTTTCTCTTTGTTCTTCTTGAGGCCTGGCCCTGACAGTGTCACCTCCTCCCTGGGCCTGGCTACAAGGGTCGTGAGGGCAACTTCTGTTGTAAGCCGAATAATGTTAACAGCTGGGATGTGCCGTTTGTCAGAGGTCAACACTGTTACAAGTTTCAGAGTGAACATTTTTAGTAGAAGGTGAGACAGGAGAACTACTGCAGGCTACGCTTTGAGGCTGCAGACTTGAAAAACCAGAGCATTTTCAGAGCACTGGGCGAAGGCTGCTCAGCCACCCTGCCCGACCCTCATAAACCCTTTTAGCTCAGACAGAGCCCTCTGAGTGGCAGGGAAATAGGGTAGGTGGCAAGAAAAAGTCAGTGGCTCCTGAATGAGGAGATAAGCAAGTGCTTAAATACTGCTCATCCACCCAGGAGCTGGGCCACCTTGGGCACGAAACTTCACCTCTCTGGACCTCACTGTGTGTAGACTAGAATGAGGGTTCTCACAGATCTCACTCTGACATTCAGTGAACCTATGATTTTAAGATGCCCTCAGGTTCAGCATCTTTCATGTTCCTTTCCAGGACCCTCCCTACCTCTTTTTTCAATGTCTCCACCCACCAAAATGCTTGGAGCTTTAATGTGTGTCCTCCCCATGCCCTGCTGACCAAACTGCCTCTACTTTTTGTTCTAATTCCAGATTTCCCGTGAGTCATCGGATGAGTTAGCAAAGTTGCCCCTCACTGGTTTTTCTTTTTTTCTTTTTTTTTTTTTTCCCCCAAATGCTTCTCAGTCAATTAAAGATCTCATCTATTAACTGAAGAGGGAAGGGGATCTTGAATGCATGCTGGCCAGGTATTCTGGGGTCAGGTATGCTTAGGTCAGAGGACAATGATAATAGCAATTATAATACTAAGAACCACAACTATTAAGATAACTTATTCTTTGCCAGTCCTCATGCTGAGGAATTAACATCCTTTACCACATTTAAACTTCTCAAAATCCCTTTGTAGTAAGTAATATTATTATTTCCATTTGATAGATGATGAAACTGAGCTTAGAAAAGTTGAAATGATTTTCCTGGGATCACACAGCCAGTAAGCATTGGAGCAGCATTTAAATCCAGACTAAACATCGTGAGGCATTTTTTTTTCTCCAAAGACTAGAGAAATTTTGGACTTTATTTTAAAGCAGTGAAACATGCAGTGAGACATGCACACACACCCTCAGCCATACTCATAACGAACACTCGGCCATACTCATAACGAACCGGAGAATTTATGCATACAAGTGAGTTCCAAGCTTCAGTGTCATCACCTTGTAAGGTCAGTTTGTGTGCTTGTTCCAACAGTGTCACAGATGCTTGGTTGGGGAGTTTCTCCTGGGAGTGCTTCATGAGCTACACACATACACATGCGGACAGTATTTTTGTATCATAGCAGCAGCCTGCTCTTTATGCTGTTGGTGTCCTTGTTGTTTTGCCTTCCAGTGGTACTACTATTCCTCTGCTCACATTATTTTTTCGCCAGGCTTGACTCCAAGTGGCTTTTGATGGTTTCCAATATGCAAATCCAACGTACCCTTAAAGGAAGGATTTGCCAACATTCGGTTGATATGACTGGCTCTTTTTTCCCACTACTCCAGTGGCTTACAAAATATTTGAGCGGTGGCACCATTTTTATTTTCTTCCTGGATCTCTTAGAGAAGACTAATCTGTATGACAGATGAAGGCAGAATGGCTGTGTTTGAAGCATGAATTCGGGAGGCATGACCCCATCACTCTTCTCTCCCATTCTTGTTCTCTCCTTAGGCCTGGAGGGCCAAGGAAGCTTCAGGTTTCAGGGAATGCAGCTTGGAAACCACTGCCCTGGCCCAGACAGCCCAGTGGTGGGAGGGCCAGTGTCAGGAGCTCCACACCCTCTCTCTGGCCCAATGTGAGCAAGTTCTGTCTATGAACTGAAGGAACATCCACATTTCTCCTAAATGTTCTTACTGGCCCCGAGGAAGGAGAATGTGACTCTTTAGTGAACACCTCTGCAGTGTCTTTCATCCACCATTCATGTCTGTAAAAGAGCTTTAAGAGGTTTGCAGAAATGCTTTAAGAAAGGAAGAAAAGGGAGCTTGGTGGCTATAAACAGAAAGGTTAGTTCTGAGGTCGAGAATGATACAGGGGAAGAGGAAAAAAATTTAAGGATTGCAATGGAATGAGGAGAAGAATCACAAAGATATTAAGAAAAACCACACAGAGTGGGAATTTCCAGCAGCAGGGAAAAGCACGATATGTCTGGATCCGAGACCGAATGTTGAACATCTGCGTCCTCTGTGTGCCCAGCCGCCCACCGCAGTTAGGGACATGTGGGCCTGGGAGTGGGGAGTGTGCACCTGCTTTGTGCTAGGCCCTGGGAGACACCAGCAAGGACTCATGAGAGAGGAATTTCTCTCTTAAGGAACTCACTGTCTAGGAGGGAACATACTCAAACACTCCAAAGCAAAGAGGAAATCAGGAAAGGCAGTAATGGAGATACAAATGGAGTATTAGGGGAGGCCAGAGGAGGGCGCCTTCTGTAAAAGTGTCCAAGCCAAAGCTGAGTTTCCTCTAACACATGGCATGATGTCCCTTTCCATGCTTCAATATGGACTTTGGGTGATATTTTGGACTCTTCATATTTTATCTTCTCAAACTCATTTTGACTCCCTCATCCTAACTTAGTTCTCATCCCAAAACGAAGAAAGTAATTCTCTGTTTATACCCCCAAAGGAAGTATAAAATTATGACTATGCTTTCTTCCAACATGAGTCAGTGGAACCCCTGCTGTAAGTGATGATTGCACGTGGCTCAGGAATGTTTCTGTCCCTCTCCTGTCCGAATTTCACTGGCGCATAGGAAGACCCTTCCATTTTTGCTTACTTGCTTTACAGTTCTTTTCATTTTAGAGTGTGATTGTCTTATACCTGAAACCAACACAAAGGGAAAAAAAAAAAATCTCTGTGATCGTCAAGGAAAAAGTCCACACCCGTATTACTTTGGAGGGCCTCAGATAATTACTGGTAAGCTGAGGAGAGGACTTTATTACCATATGAATACCATAAAACCAAGGGAGACTATGAGAAATTGTTGGATCTAATCCTATGATTTACTCATTTTCTCAGCAGCCCAATGCTGTGAAACAGGTTTCAAACCAAGTTCCTATTTCCTCTTGTGAATCATTCCCTTTATTCCAAATGGAATCTGAAACAGCTTCACCAAGGCCAGCAGTGGGGAGCATCTTCACTCTAGGCTTTGGACTTGAAGCGAGGCCTTGTTGCATTCTATATCCCCAGGACCCCATACAATGCCTGGCACGCAGTAGGGACTTGCTCAAATAATGTTTGTGGAATTGAACTGATGATGAACAAAGGCAGAGAATGTGAACGTACAGGGTGTGTTTGAGGACAAGTGAAGTAATAGCAATAGCTGACACTTGGTAAGCCTTTACTGAGAACCAGATAGCATGCTGAGTACTTTGTTTCCTTCTCATTTAAACCTCACAAGACCTGCATGAAGATAGGACCATTAGTATCCATTTTACAGATGGGAAATACTATAGACTGAGTGGCTTAAACAACAGCCATTTATTTCTCACAGTTCTGGAGGCTGAGAAGTCCAAGATCAAGGTGCTAGCAAGCTCGGTTTCATTCTGAGGCCTCTTTTGGCTGGTAGGTGGCTGCTGTCTGGCTGTCTGCTCACAGGACCTCTTCTTTCCCCACTTCTTTTTGGAGAGAGAGAGAGAAAAAGAGCGCACGTACAAGAGTTCACATGCATGAGCTCTCTGGTGTCTCTTACAAGAACACTAATCCTATCAGATTCAGTCCTCACCCACAGGACCACATTTAACCTTAATTACTTCCTTCAAGGCCCCATGACTAAATACAGCCACAATCGGGCTTCCAAATATACATTTGGAAGGGAACACAAACATTCAGCCCATAACAGGAGACTAGTGCAAGGTTGCAGAGCTAAGAAGTGTTGGAGCAGGAGCTCAGACCCCCTCCCGTATGCTGAAAACCGTGTACCCAACTGTGAGGCAGTACCACCATGGTGTATGGAGTGATAGCTTTGTGTGTAGAGAGGGATAGGATGCCATCCTCGGAGATAATGATGATGAGACCATCTGGGCTCAGATGAATCTAAAGACTGACTCTCTCCCTGTCTTCATCTCCATCTCCATCCTGTCCACCAGCCACACTGAAAACCTTGCAGTTCCCTGAGGCTGCTGCATGTTGCCTGCAATCCTTTGAATATCCTTTGAATATAGATGCTTTGATCTATCTAGAGAAGTGGTGCTTAACCATGGCTGCACATTAGAATCACCCAACAAGCTTTTAAAAACCCAGAAGTCGAAGCCAGATTGAAGGGCCCACACTGGTCTCAAAGACATAATGATAGTAACAGATTCTAACCTAATGTACAAAATAAGAAACCAGGATTTCATCTGATATGGATTATTACCTAATGGATTGATAGTCTGATGACAAAGTATTTACATAATTTCAAAGAACTCTGCCAAAAGGACTTATTAATTACAAAAGGAAAATGAATACATTTACAGTGGAGAAGCTTGGCAGTCTCCACCTTGATCAAGTCACCCAAGTGAACATCGTTAGTAATGGGACACACAGAAACCATGGGCCGTTCCATAGGGTACAGTAAGAAGTTACTACTGAGATAGTCCTGCCAAAGATGCACAGCTGCATCTAATCACGAGGAAATATTAGACAAATCCAAATTGAGGGACATATTTTAAAATAACAGTCCTGTAATCTTCAAAAGTGTTACGGTTATGAAAGTCAAGGGAGGCCTGAGAAACTGTTTCAGATTGAGGAAGAGAGACATGACAACTAAAGGCAGCTTGTGATCCTGAACTAGATCGTTTTGCTATCAAAAACATGATGGGTACATTTGCCAGAACTTGAGTGGTTGTAATGTACCGATGTAAATTTACTGATTTTGATGTTTATATGTTAGTTATGTAGGAGGACGTTCTTATTTGTAAGAACATACACGACAAAGAAAGATGGGACATCAAGTCAACAAATTACTCTCAAATGGCTCCGTTAAAAAAAAAGATTCATGCTGTGCTTGCAACCTTTCTGTAAGTTTGAGATTTTTAAAATACAAACACACAGACAAAATCCCTGATAACCAGTTGGTACACAAAACCAATTAAATCACAAACTCCAGAGAGGAGACCCAGGCTTGAGTAGCTGTTGGAGCTCCCAGTTGATTCCAGTGTGAGCCTGGGTTAGCACTATTAGCCCAATTTCAAAGTATGGTCCCCAAACCAATAGAATTAGAATCAGTGGGAAACTTGTTAGAAATGGAAATTTTCTGGCCCCACCCCAGACTTCCTGAATCAGAAACTCTGAGGGTGGGACCCAGCGTTTTGTAACGTACCAAGGTTTTGGTGCATGCGTATGTTTAAGAACTATTGGCCTGTAACCTTCCTTGCTCCTCTTCTGTCCATACTTGCTCCCAAGTGTCCTTCCAGAGTCACTTAGCAGGTTTCCAGTCCTAGGGCTCCCCCAGTACCTGAGAGCACATCTCAGAGTTTGGAAGTTATCTGTTTATGTCCCGATCTCCCCAACCACGGTTAATCCAAGGCTCATTCACACAGTCTCTGGCATAGCGTAAGCACCAGTACATATTTACTGTTGATGCTTAAGTTGTTGCTTATCAAATGAATTGAGGGACTGGCCGTGATGTTCAGTGGTGTTCCCCTATGCCGCATTTTAGCTTCATTTGCATGCCTTTAAGAGGCATGCACTGATGTGTTTCAAGTTTGTTCTGTGATGGGAGTTTGATAAGGGGCTCTGTGGAGGCAGGGGAGATGGCAAGCATTTCTAACCACATTCAGAAGCACCCCTGCCTTTCTGGGAACCAGTACTGAAGCCTTTTATTAAAAGGTGCCTGTGAGCTGCTGGGCTTTCTAATTAAACCAGATGGACTGGATGATAGCTGATTAGATTCCTGACTTACCGATCTTCCTTCTATTTACTCATATAAATACGTTGATGAACCAGAAGCCATCTCATTCAGGAAAAGCACCTCACTGAATATTTTTAGAAAATTAAACTTTTATGAATGACCCAGACTCTGAGCAGCTAAAATGCCAAAGTCTGTTTTCTATGGCACTTGCATGGTTGAGCTATCAGCAGGGGGACCATGAACAAGTTTGCTTCTGCAAATATGTGCCAAAACAACAGCAACAACAAATTACAGGCCCGTCAGTCATTTTGGATGGAGAGGAGCGTGTCATAATGATAGACATAACCAGGAACATAGGGACTTCTTTGCTTTAACTGCCTCTGTCCCTCCTAGCTCCATTCGACAGTGTCACATTTTGTTGATGCTGATTGCCAATTCAAATTCTCTGTTAATTGGTAATATTTGGGGGTAGGGGTAATGAAGTAGAGGTTAAAAAGAACACATAATACATTAAAACATATATTTGTAAACATGCATATAAATATGATACATCTGTCGATACATATATATGCCGATTTATAACAAAAATGTCATATGCTTTTAAAAATCTACAAAAATACTTAAGTATCTATATACATACACAAATAGCAAGGACTTGAAGTCATGATGTGTCTTGAGCAAGTCTTAACTTCAGGTTCTGCTCCTAATTAGAGTCTATCTCCATGCCCTGTAGAAGAGAGGGAGTTGGTCCCAGTTGGACTCATGGATCATCATTTTGTGTAATGCACTGCTTTAGGGTATTTCCAGGATCATTCTGCTGAGGTGGCAGAAGAGTGGAATATCCTAAAGCTATGACACCGATTCATGGCCCTGCAGAAACATCATGGCAGTTGAGAGTTTAAACCTCAGTCCCAAGTTGCTCAAATTGGCTTTGACTGTGAAAATTGGTGCTGAGCTGGACCGACTTCCTTGGCTAAACTGTATAATCAGAATTCTATTCAATCACACTTAAAGAGTATTTTGACTGCCTGTTGTTGCTAGCATGTGTTTACTTCTGTGGCTGATGCAACATATTTACAACATGCCAGGTTTATCAGAAATGTAGAAGCATTCTCTCTTACAGTGAAAGCCAAGATCAGGTTGTTCTCTAGAAACAAGGCCAGTCTCTGGAAGGTCAGAGGGATATAATCCCAATGTGTAACATTCTGGTTACTTATTCATTCATTTAATACATTCCTACCATGTGCCAGATATTGTTCTAGGATTAGCACTGGCTCCCAAGAAAGGTACAGTCCCTTCTTTCTTGGAGCTTACAAATTTTAAGTATTAAGTCAACAAACCATTAAGTTTTGTGAAAACAGAAATGAATCACATTGGTGGAATGTGCGAGCCAGCTGGGAAATAAGACTCGTCTTCCAGAAACCAATCAGAAAGCCATCTCTAGAGAATATTATCATTATTATGAGTTGAATTGTGTCCCCCCCCCCGACAAAATTCATATGTTGAAGTCCTAATCCCTATACTCAGCATATGACCATAATATAGGTAGGGACTTTAAAGAGGTAATTAAGTAAAAAGAAGTGACTAGGATAGGCCCTAATCCAGCAGGACTGATATCCTTACAAGAAGAGGAAATATGGATACAGAGAGAAGGTGATATGAAGAAAGAGGGAGAAGATGACCATCGAGTGGCCAAGGAGAAAGGCTTAAAACAGACCCTTCCCTCACCATCCTCAGAAGGAACCAGCTCTGTGGACATCTTGATATCAGACTTGTAGCCTTGTGAGGCAGTAAATCTCTGTCATGTTAACCACTTAGTCTGGGTGGTTACTTTGTTATGGTTACCTTGTTATGGCTGCCATAATTTGTTATGGTAGCCTTAGCAAAGTAATACATATATTAAAATTCTAACACATGGACAGGGAATGGACTGGCCTCATTGGGGAGGGTTCGAGGTCAAAAGTATGAGACTGGGTGAAGGTTTGGTCAGGTTTTGAGTGGAGAAAGAGGTTGGCATAATTAGTGTTTCGGGGGAAAAAGGAAAGCAAAGAAACCAGTGCTTGGGGAGAAAAATAGCACTTGCAAACAGAGAAATTAAGTTGCAACCTTCTTTGCATCTTAATAGCTTCATCAATGTGTAAGAGGCTTCTGCCCTCTCCAGAGGACTCATTCCCCTTGATGTCATGTTTATTGAATGGTCTTGTTTTACAAAGACGTAAAATGGCTTTGTGTTGGGCTAATTTCTTCTTCTGCTCAGATATATTAAGTTCTTCCAATGTGAGACTCTCTGTATCTCATGTAATTATACAGTTAGGCATTTCCTTAACGCTGGGATTTAGTTTTAGGCCCAGTGTACAGAGACCATTGCTAGTTCTACATTTGGATTTGGGCCCTGACTACTGATGGCTCTTAGGATAACACCAGGACACTAACCAGATGGTGAGAGAAGCAATAGTGCTGAGAAGAGGATGATATTTTGCCATTTGTGTTCTATTGCTGGGATGCTGTATGACAGGGTATTGAAAAATGATGCTGGGAAGGAAGGGTGGACCATGAGCTCCAAGATACCAGAAACTGGTGGTGGGACACGGGGCTTCCTCTGGTGCTCATAGGCTTAAAGATCACCGCAGTATCCAAGGGCCATAATACCCTAGTCCTGTTGGCCTACAAAGGTATCTTCATTGAGGGATAACTTCATCCTATAGTTATCTCAGAATCTCTAGAACCTAACCTGTGTCTGGTTCATCGTTGGCACTCAATAAATGTTTGCTTCAGGGAGGGAGAGAGGAAGAGAAGCTTCTCTTTGGTCCAAGGAACATCCCTGTAGCATAATTAGTTATGGCATAATTCAGTGCAACTTATGTAACTTACGGTTCCCAAGGGTTTCCAACAAGAGCTCTCCTTTCCCAGTGCCCCTGCACCACTGCTTCTCCCAGAAGGCTCGCTTGCATGTGCTTCTGAAGCCATCCTGAGTGCGGCCACTCCAGCCACCATTTTCCTTTCCTCCCACATCAGCATCTGTGGCGCTCTTTGCCAAAGGGCTGCAGTGATTGAAGACAGACAGCAGTGTTCTGAACTAGTTCCTCCCAGTGCATTCATAAGCTCCTCTGGCAACTGCTCAGGCCACGGTGTGCTGTGCCAGCAGGACACCTCACCCCAACTCTTGCTGGCTGTACTCACCTGCATTTGCCACAAGGCAGCACTGCCCTCCCTACACTCCCCAGGGCCCTGGAGTCTTTACTAGCCGTCTTATTCTGTCTCTTCCCAGGACTCAGCTATATGGCTACAGGGAAAGGAGCAGAATGAAATCTCAGCATGACCCTCTCCCCTCTGCTCCATCCCCATCCTCACACTGTTCCTCTCAAGACTCATTCTTTTCAGAGGAGGGCTTTCCCAGGAAGCTCCCCAGAGCCTCCCCCACCTTCCACCAGCCATACCTGAATCCTAGGGTGAGTAGCAGGAAGGCTCAAACTGGGATTTCTGCTTCATAAAGAAGTGGGCTACCCAGGGGTATCCTCTTCAGCTGGACACCACGCCTCATCTTATGCAGGTAGGCATATTAATGCCTCAGGCACAAAAAATATTCCATAGAGCCCCAAAATGGCTTCAACAGAATGGGAAAACCATTCGGGGTAGGAATCAGATGAACTTCTACTTGAAACCAGACTATACCACTTACCAGCTATGTGACCATGGTCAAATTATTAAGACTTTTTGGGCTGTGATTTCCCAGTCTATTAAATGAGATGATTCCTATCTTACAGGACAATAGGGGTTTTATGTGAGAGAAAATGTGAAATGAAGGTACACTGCTGCCTGCAAATAAGAGGTGCTAAATCCACCTTGCTTTTCATGTCTTTCCATTCCCTTAAGTTAGACGTAAGGAATAATTTGATATAAATCTTTGGCTTTAAACCACCCACTGATGAACCTCCCCTTGAATATCCCAGCCAGAAAGCTTGTGAAGGGTTCCTACTGTGGCTGGGATACTGCATAGGAACCTGAGCTTGTTCATGTTAGCCAGGGCTGAAATCCACACCTATCTCCCAGAGTCTCCTGGAATGTGCTAGCAGAGCTAAGTGGGCCATTCCTGCTGAGTTCTATAGCGTTTAGTAGAACACTTTCATCAACACATAGTGCTCAGAAAGGGCTTCAGATGAAGCTGAGGGGGATGCCTTCAGCAGTAAGCTGCACAGGAGCAGAGGAATGGGAGGGAAACCTCACAAATAAGTGCAATTTCTTTATTGGCTTACCCCTCCAGGAGGCCAAGGGGCCGAAAGCTAGATGATGCCAGCATCCTTTCCACCACCACTCAGATAATTGCTCTAGGCCCAAGAGAAATTAACATAAACCTCTGTAGGTTCCCTCCAGACTTGGCCCTTTTCAACCATTGCTCCCGTCATCCACCTCCATCATTCCTCATCTCTGCTATTCAGGCCTAAGACTTCTGCTTAGTCATCAGTGCCTTATGACCCATGCCTCAGGCCGGTGCTCTGAAACAGGGGCTCCCCCGCGCCATCCACACATTCCAACTTCCGTGCCTTTGAGCAGTTAAGAGCGCACACTTTAGAATCAGAGCTGATCTTACCCATTGGCTATTCAGTTTGGGGGCAAGTCATTTACCCTCTGCAAAGTTCAATTTCTTCTAAGCGTAAATGGGAATAGTCATATCTGCCTCACAAGCTTGAGAATTACACTATGTACCATGCATATGCATGTAGAGTATCTGAGTGGTACATAGTATGATTGCTGCTTGTAGTCATCATAGTAGTAGGAACACAGAGGTGATTAGCTGCATTTACTTAAGCTCTTTCCCTTGGTAGGAATACTCTCTTCCTGCCTTTTAAAACCCTGCCTATTTTTCATGACCACAAATGATACCACCTCCATGTTGTCTTCCCAATTTCCTGCAACCACTTACTTTGAACATAAGGTGCACCTATTTTCTATGACTTCCTTGGCCTTTATCTCTTGCTACCAATTCTTCTGAGCAAGGCTTGTGTTTTCGCAGTTTGATTGGCAGCCCTTTCAGACAAGGACCATGCCACCACTCTCAATTGAGTGTTACAACCCTTGGCTCTTAGAGGCCATGATTATCAGTGAAGAGCGACATTCGTGTTTGGGCAGGTGGACATGTTGAGGCTGCCGAGTGTTCATTTTATGGTGTCTAAAATAGTGTGCTAATGTGTCAAGGACAGCTCTGAAACAGCCAGGGTACAGTGGAGGAGAGTGGGGAGCAGTCCAGCCTCAAGTAGAACTCTTAAGTGGCATGTTGAGGGGCTGCTCTCAGAAGAAAACAGCTTCTTTGGTCTGTGCATTCCTTTTGGGACCAGGTAATTATTGTTTAAGATGAGTTTGGGAGTTTCCAGGTTGCCTGAGACACTGTCTGAGAACCTTCTTAGTACTTGGTTCTGACAGCAAATGCTAAAGCAGAAAAAATATTTCCATCCATCTGCACTAATCTTGTTTCTCTAGCAGTCAGAAAGTGGGGAGGGGAAATGAATGAAAGGCTGCATCAGAAAAAAAGCTGAGGAGCCAGGCTTACTCTCGGTCCGTGCCGGGTCATTTTCTAGTCAGGACAGGACATGCCAAATTTCTGCAGCTATTGGGTGGAGGTGCTGGGAATAGAATCATTTGCACTGTGATAATTGAAGGCATTGAAGAAGAAAGCCCAACTTAAAAACTTCCAGAAAAGCAAAGGCTCTCAGAATTCAAAGCAGCTCACTCTCACTCTCTAGCCTTGTGGTCACAGTAAGAAGAAAACAGAACTTGGTCAGGACCGGGGCACTTTCAATGTTCCAATAGAATCTGCCCATCCACAGCTCATGCACTGGATCAAACAAATACAAACCCCAGGACCTTCCACATATATATTCGCAGGCCTTCCGTGTTTGTATGTCTAAACCCAGCACGTGTGGTGCCTGTGTTAGTGTTTTCAGGCTGGGACCCCAGGGACCATAAACCCGATGAGGGCTTTGTGCCTACCTTCAGCTATACAATCTGTGTCTCATTACACTGCCCATCAAGTTAGCATGTGCTTATGTTGGCTTGAGCTAGCGGTTCTCAGTGCTCCTGGAGGCTGGCCAGGTCGACAACATATATCGGTGGATTAAACCATTAAAGCCATAATGGCTTCTTTCCCCTCCTCCTCCCTCCTCCTTTCCTTTGGCCCCTTCAGAGCCAGGAAAGTCTTTCAAAGGAAAGAGGCTCCTGCCCATTCATATCTTAGGCCAAATCTAAAGTAGCAGCTGAGACGCTTTATGGCAACGCAAGTGTGGTTGCTTCATATTATCAGCACTTGACTTTTAAGTCTCTTGTCACGTATATCATTGGATGATAAACATTTTCTTCTTGTTAACTTTTTTTTTCCTTTGTGAATCTTGGCTTCAAGGACCAGGTGTACCTGTACCTCAGGTGGGAAGATTGAGGCTGGAACAATGCCTTTATAGGACCATCAGAGAACTCTCCTGTGAACAGATTTCTGTCAAGCATGATGTACCTTTTACACTGTATCATGCAGAGCATTGTAGCAGATATAGGAGTCATGTTTTATTTGGTCCCCAACTTCAGGTGTCTAACAGTCCAACCAGAATCCAGGTGTCTAACAGGTGTCTAACCAGAATCAGGTGTCTAACAGTCCAACCAGGGCATTGTAGTGGATATAGGGGTAATGCTTTATTTGGTCCCAGACTTCAGGTGACTAACTGTCCAATCAGAATCCATGCACACAGAGATCAGCATGACACAACACAAGAAAAGAAGTGTTATGTGGGGAAGTGTAGCAAATGGAATGGCCGGGGAGAGGACAGAGAGATCTAAGAACTTCCTGAAGGAGGTGAGATTTGCACGTGACCTCGATGGAGTGGTCAGACTTGGGGAAGAGGATGAATAAAGCCTCTATAAACTGGTAGGTAAGAGTGAAGACTCTGGAGATAGATGGCTTTGGCTTAAATCCCAGTTCTGCTGCTTGCTAGCTGTGTGACCTTGGGCAAGTTACTTAACCTCAGTTTCCCAGTTATAACATGGGAATGATAACAATGGTGTCTGTCTCATGGGTCGCTTTGAGGTTATTTGAAATAATACCTGTAAAGCACACAGCTAAAAAGGAGGAATGATGGTGGTGATGCAGGGAGGCCAAAGAGCGGAACAGTGTAAAGAAGCGAATATGTTAAAATCCAGAGGCGATCAAGTGAAGTCAGTCTTTGGAGGCCCATAGAAGTCATTTGGAGGAATTTGGACTTTGTGTAGTAGGAAAGAGGGAAAACTGTTTTAAGGAGAAAAAAAAAAAAAGATTTATGCGCTGAAGTGTAACATGATGAAAATGGATGTTAAGGGGAAACTGGTGTGTCTGCAATTCATCTCTCCTGATCATGTAACTCTCTAGTCGCTGCCCCGTTCAGTAGCTGTGCAGACCCCTAATTAGCCATTCCAATAGGTCAAATCATCAACACGACTATTTTTTGAGCAGGTATTTTCTTTTTAATCAGATGGACAATTGTATTACCTAAATCCATGTCTATCTCAAGTGCCATCTCAGCTGCTACTTCCTAAGAGAGTCCCCCAACTTTGAGGCTGGTTTCAGGAGGACAAGTGAAAATGGCTGGCGCATTTGCTTGTAGAAGTTGTCTTTGCTACGGGAATTGCATGAGAGCACCATGCTTGTTAAATGTGCCAGCCGTAAGCTAATGATTTTATGATAAAGATTCTTCTTTAACATGTCTCTGTGGAATCATCTAACTTTGGAGTGGGAAGGGACCACAAAATCAATCTAGTCTTTGTAGCAGTGAGAGGGAGATAAAGACAGGTGGCTCTGTAAACCAGGAAGTGTCCAGAACCTCATATCGTAGTTTCAAGCAATTTTTTCCTCATTCCACACACACAAAAAAATCCTGTTTTCATTTACTTAGGGGGCTTCCAAGGCAAGTTTTACAATCTCTACTGGCTACAGGAAAGTATAGAGGACACCTCTTCTTGCATGGCAAGCCCACACCCTTACCCCAAGGCCAGGAAAGAGAGATGAGAAGGAGGCCACGAGTGCTGGATGGGAGAGGAATTGAGAGATTTTCACAGATATGTCTCTACCATAAACCTTTATGGCACAAAAAAAAAAAAAAAAAAAGCCTTCTCTGGAGGATCATAGGATGCAGCAGCAGAGGAGCCTTCGAGACCATTTAATCCAGTGTTTTTTCAAGTGTGTTCTACCAGTTTCCCGTTAAAGGTGCCACACTTCATGGTCCACTAAATGTGGAAATGATGACTTGAAGGACACTAATATGTCTGCATCTAGAGTTTTGGGGTCTTTAATATGCTCCCATTAGCACGGTGACTCTCCAAGAAAGGAACAAACATGAGCCATATCTATGGAATTTGTTGTTGTTGTTTATTTTTATAAGGAACCCTTTTATTTTAAGGCTCCTAGAAACATCTTCCAACATTTGTGTGTTTCAGGACACACTGATTTTGCCTAGTACCTTAGTTTAAAGATAAAGACATTGGAACAAAGTCACTATCAGGTCCGTGGTTGAACTAGGACTCCAGTAAGCCCTTCCTTCAGAGTTCTAGAATTCAGATTAGTCAGGCTAAGATGCCACATACTTGAAATTATTTGAATGTTTCAGGAAAATGATTTTTTTTTTTTTTTTTTTTTTGCAACGGAGTCTCGCTCTGTCGCCCAGGCTGGAGTGCAGTGGCCGGATCTCAGCTCACTGCAAGCTCCGCCTCCCGGGTTCATGTCATTCTCCTGCCTCAGCCTCCCAAGTAGCTGGGACTACAGGCGCCCGCCACCTTGCCAGGCAATTTTTTTTTTTTTTTTTTTTTTTGTATTTTTTAGTAGAGACAAGGTTTCACCGTGTTAGCCAGGATGGTCTCGATCTCCTGACCTCGTGATCCGCCTGTCTCGGCCTCCCAAAGTGCTGGGATTACAGGCTTGAGCCACCGCACCCGGCCGGAAAATGATTTTTTAATGTATATTTTGTTAGATCTCTTTGGGTCAGTTTCCTGCTTGTCACTCTGTTACACTGAGTCAAGCAGCCATAGAATATCTAATACAGTTCTCTGTCCAGCAGACATCAAAGGAAGGAAAAGAAACAATTTCTATTCCTCTTGCACAAAAGTACGTAATGGCAATTGTACCAAGCAAGCAGGTAGTTCTAGCTTTTGAAGTTTCCAAAATTCTACAGCCTTGGAATGTGTCCGTAAGGATCTATTTGCAGGTACAATTTTAATAGGTGTGCAATTTTCAGACTTGGGTGCTGTTTGAAGAGTTTTGATGTCTGGCTTGTTGGCAGAGGGTTGGTTGCTGGAACGTTTGCCTTTCTGGTGCAGAGGGTATGGGCCATTGCCTCTCTGAGATCTTCCTTGCCAGCCACCTAAGAGTGTGCCTGAGCCAAGTTGCTGTGCAAACCTACTGAGCGGACGTCTCAAATTGTGCCATATCCTGACCCGTAGTCAAGAACCATCTTCCCACAGGACACGTTCCAAATGTACTTTCCGTACGTTTTTGTGGACGGTAGATTTTCTTAATGACAGCCACGGCTGCCATTATTTCTTAGCTGTCAGTCACCATATTAGACATTTTTCCATATGTTTGATCTCCTTTATTATTCACAACAACAATTGCTAAGTCTTAACTATTTGACCTTGAATAAGATACTTAATTTTTCTGTGCTTCAGTTTCCTCATCTTTAAAATAGGGATAAAATTCGAGCTTCCCAGAGTGGTTGGGAAGATGGGGTATAATTGAATGAGCATCTACACTAGGGAATTAATATACAGTTATTCACTTTCAGGGGCAAAATGTGTATTATATGGGGTATTATAAAATCCCACTTTCCACCTCTAGCCAAGGCAATTAAGGCATACATAATATTTTAGACAGTCGTATGTTTTGGTAAGGGGGCAGTGGACCACATTAGCCTGCTAAATCCCTAATGACTCTCCAGGGCAGCTTCTTATCAAGATGAAATGGAATTTGATGCTCCATGCACGCAAAGGCTCAGGTAATTTGAATCTGGTGTTTAATCCAATATGAACATCCTTTGTATGAAATCTCTGCCATCACCACTTTAGGAAAATTAATATTTATATCAAACATCTTCTGTAATGAGATATGAACTTTTGCCCACCAAAATTCTAGCTCAGATTTTAGATTTGTGTGCTCCCGTGGTCAGGTTTCTGAATAATTTATTTATCCAATTGGAGAAATAAAGTAGATGAACAATTTCAAAGGAGACATTGAATCAAAGCAGATGGCTAATTATTCTCATTTCAAGGTATCCTGGATTAGGGGGAAAAAAAGACTCTGAAATCAAACATGCCTCGTAGGTCATTTTGAGTATTGGTTATATTTACAAAGCTCCTTATAGGATAAATCATGAAAAGTATGGGACATAATGTGATTATATTTGGGGTCCAAGTATTTATATTTGTGAGGAAAGTGTAGCAGTTCGCTAGGAGAATTAACTCTTTGAGAACAGTCTCTATCTTCTTTATGTTCTTCTCTTTTCTGTCATACTGTCTCCCCTTTCTCTAGCTAACTAGCTCTTACCCTTTAAGATTAGGTGTAACCTCCTCCGGGAAGCCTTCCTGACCTCCAGTCAGGCTATTTCAAAATAATTAGTATGTGTGCATCTCTGCCTCACTGAACTATGGCCCCCTCAGGGCCTGAACAAAGTGCTCTTTCCAACATTATTTACCAGGCACAATGATTGTCACATATTAGGTTTTCCATAAGCATCAACTTCATTAAAATAAATCCCGGGACATTAGGCCCCACTAGTGCATTGTGTTTGAGGAGGTACATGGTGTCACAGAACTGTTGGAACCACTGCTAAAATCATAGCCCTTGCAGTTACTCGTTCTTCCATGCTGAAGGATGACAGGCACAATGGAGTCCTCACCTGCCTTTCTTGGCAAAGTTCCTGAATGTGGTTGCTGAGAGGATTTTAGTCTTTTCTCTGCAGTGAGAATGTGGGCTGAATTCACATTTTTAAAGTATTCTTATAGCCCCCAACGTGTCTATTTCAGTATAAGTGCATTGTAATAATACCTTACTTGAATGCATACTCTAATACAGTTACTTATCATTCTACCCCTCTGTCTCCTCCACTATCTTGACTCATTTTTGAATCACCACTGTTTAGCACAGTGCCTGGCACTTAGGAGGCACACTGCCAACAGGCTATGAATGAATGAGTGAATGAATGGACTATGTAGTGCCTTCCCTTCTGATCTCACCTGACTTAACTCATACAGCAGCACTGTGAGGCTGATAGGACAAGAATGATACCATGTCATAGATGCAGAATCTGGCCGTCAGAAAGGTTCGAAAACTGGCTCATGATCTCACAGCTGATAAAGGTGGGACCAGGACTCACACGGAGGACCTCCAATGCTTGAGTCATGTCCCCAACTCACAGCTTCCTCTACAGTTTATAATAGACTGGTGTGTACTGATAATTGAAGGGATGAGGGGGCCTACTAAGATACTTTTCTGAGGACAAAAGAGTAATCATTGTAACAATAATAGCTATTTATTGAGTCCTTAAGATGAGTACTCAATAAATGCCAAACACTTTATATAAGTCATCCTAACAAACTCATATACTGCTAAGCAGCTATTGTTGTTGCTTGCATTTCATACATGAGGAAACCAAGACACAGAGTGTTTATGAAACCTGTGCATGGTCACAGAGCTAGTGCATCATAGGGACATGATTCGAACCTGGGTGGTTTGGTTCAAAGCTCCTATACTTTCCCGTTCTGCTATAGTTCCTCCCCTAAAAGACCAGTTTTTTTTTTTTTAAAATTGCCATTGTTTTCTAGCAGGTCATGCTTTGTGAGCAATTTTGACCTTGGACAATTACCTATCTTACCTGGGCCTCTGCTTCCTGATTTGTAAAATGAAGAAATTAGTATCTACCTTTTGGAATTGCTGTGAGAATTAGATGGTAATACATGAAGAATATGTTTTGTAAACTATAAAACATTATACAAATTAAAATTATTACTGCCCAGTGGAATAAAAGCAACAAGCTATTGTAATAATAATTTGATGGAACAAGTGTTTATTGAGTTCATACTGTGGGCAAAGCATGATCAAAATAAGAGAAATAATTCTATTCACCACTGAATATCACGCTATTAAATTTCCAGCAAGAGAATCTGCTTGCCCTGTTTCTTTTTGTTACAAACCTGCTGGTGAAATTATCTAACCAGAAAGGAAACAAAACCAGGTAAAGCAATCTTGTTTAAAATTGTGCCAGCAATTACAATGTTGTTCATTATTTTCTAACTGTTTTCAATAATATACCATCCTGCTAAAAAGCTTTGTCTACCATTATTGCAATTTCAGACGTCATCTGACCTCTTTGCAGAATATACGTCTATAAACTGTCCTTTTCTCAGTGGAATACACAAAATGAATAAACTAAAAAAATGTTGGAAAGCGGCAAGGAAGAACTAGAGAGGCACTGGGACTGTTAGGATTGGAAGTCAGCATTCTTGTTTGGGCCTGCCTTCTCCTTCCGCTCCACCCTGGCTCTGAGATGACCTTGAATAGAGCATGTGTGGGGCCCAAGTCTCCATTTCTTCTCCAGCAAAAGACAGCAGTTGTAACTTTGTAAAAATCAATTCATAAAATCTTTTTGTGCTGTATAAATGTGAGTTCTTATTATGTTGAATTCCAAAGAATATTTAGCATCTTTTGAAAAATATTTGTATTACATTCAGAACCAGGAATTTTTAAAGGTGTGAAGTCAATGCCGGAGTAACCTTATGTATGACAACAATTGGAGGTCTTATGGAGGTCTCTCTGACATTTATTGAGTACTTACTATGTAATGAAATATACTATATGTTTTATATGTATTATCATATTTCCTAATGTTCATGAGTACTTTAAAACGAGAGAATGCCAGCGATCTTGAATAATACATATACTTTGCAGTGTGTTTTTGTTTGTTTGTTTGTTTTTGAGACGGAGTCTTGCTCTGTCACCCTGGCTGGAGTGCAGTGGCACAATCTTGACTCACTACAACCTCTGCCTCCTGGGTTCAAGCCATTCTCCTGCCTCAGCCTCCCCAGTAGCTGGGATTACAGGCATGCACCACCACACCCAGTTAATTTTTGTATTTTTAGCAGGGATGGGGTTTCACCATGTTGGCCAGGCTGGTCTCGAACTCCTGACCTCGTGATCCGCCCACCTCGGCCTCCTAAAGTGCTGGGATTACAGGCATGAGCCACCACGCCCAGCCTTAAGATGGTTTTTTAAAAAGATTTAAAACCCATGTTAATATGGTAAGTAAATGCAACAGATAACTAGAGAAAAATGCCCAGTTTTCCTCAGTAAGTATGTATTGAGTTAGAGTCTGTCATTACTGGATGACTGCAAAGAGGAATAAAGCAAGTCCATGCCCTCAAGAAGCTCACCGTCCTGCTCAGAGTGTAATGAGAGCTGCATAAGGCCCTTCAAGTGCTTGGAGAGCTCAGTAGAAATAACTGGTCTTGGAGTCTAGGGAATCATTATTTTTAATGGCAAAAACCATAATTACTTTTGCAACAACCTAATAGTTCAAGAAGATTTGGCATTTCACCTGAAACTTCAAGGTTTAATAGAATTTGCCCTTGAAGTTTTTGGCAGTAGGCTTATTTCACTTTTGTTAAATCCAGTAGAAACCCCCACAGAGGTCAATAGGTGATGAATCCCAAATCCACTGGGGCCCAAACAGGGCACTCCTCCGTAAGACAGACCTCCATAAAACAATTGTTTTCACCATCCACTTGTTCTGTGAGTATGTCCAGTGACTCTTAAGATTCAGCTTCTAACCTACCGAGCTGGAAATGATTGTGAAAGTTTCAGTAGTCTTAGATCCTTCTCATCTCTTTTACAAAACCAGCGTTGGTGACACATAACAGATGGTATGGAATGGAAGCCTTATCAGTTGATTTCACTTATAAACCAAGTGCAGATAAAGATATAAGGAGGAGCAAAATGGAAAATGTAATGCTAAAGATTTGTGGGAGTGTGTCAACACCATTTCTAACACCACACCATGGGATCTGTGGCAAATGCAGTGAGACACCAGTTGACAATATGAAGGGTAGAAAGCTTTCTCTCGATCCATGCTCTGTGTCGTGCAGTGGAGCGTCCAGCTCAGAGTTCAGACGAGGCTACGACAATTGGAGCAGAAGTAGAGAGGGCTCTGAGTTGTGCTTTGCGTCCACACACAGCAGCTGTTCTGCTGCTCGGGTCCAGGGCTGCGTGGCATTCTCACGTGTGTAGTGATACTGGGTGCTGAATGGAGTGGGGAGGGAACATGATTTGGGCAGTTTATTTTTATGTGCTGAGTTTTTTTCCCCTTTAGCTCCATATTGAGAGGTTTTATCTCTGTAAAGCAGTGCTGATAAACAGCCTGATTTGAGAAGCCAGGCAAGATTTGGGCTGGCAACTTCTGATGTTTTCATCATGGATAGTAGGAGACAGTTTGGCTGGCCTGGGAATCACGTGGGGTTCAGCTGCTTCACTACATTAGGCTGTGAGCTTCACGGGGAAGGGACCATGTCATAGGGGATGTGTGCTCCTGGGTGTAGCAAGGTGCCTGGTGCATGCTAGGTGCTTCAGAGATGTTGGGGAAGGAAAGAATGCAGGACTGGACACCACTACTATGCTGTATCTCATCACTCCAGCGCAGGTTAGAAAGAAAGCTTATATTTCTTCATCTTGTCCACTGCTCAGAATATACTTAATACTTAACTCTGCCTGTTTCCTGTTTGCGTGTTCAGAGCCTTATATCTGTCCTACTCGGGAACAACTGCTTGACAATTCCAGCTTTCATTGATTCCTCTGCTGCCTGAACTATGGTGTCAGTCTCTTCTGCATCCATCCTTTAGAACCAGGAGAGAATAGAGACAGGTTCTAGTTTCTAGTTCTGTAATGGGTTTGTGTCTGTTTCTTGAAAGCAGAGAATAGGGCCGTATCTTATATTTGTTGTGGGAGATGGGAAGAATCTAGGGCTAGAATTGGAAGATCCAAATGTGTGACCTGGTTCTTTCCCTTAATATTTGTATTATCTTCACCAAGTCACATAACTTGTCTAACCCTCAGTTTTCTCATCTTTAAACTAGGAGAAAATAGTACTTGTCACAGTAGGGTCATAAGCGTTAGACGAGGTTGCTCATGTAAAAAAGTCTGGCATAAATTATATATTGTTGTTTTTGTTGTTATTTATCCCTGACAGACATTTGCACTAGCTGGGAACTTCATCTATTTTTAGTTACTATTTGTTGAATGACTGAGGAAATGAACCATGGAGAGTATTTTGCCTTCCAGAAGTGACTCCTATAACTCATTTGTAAATGTTGGCATTTTGGAGTGGAAAGAAAAAGTGGATTTGTTTCTTTTAAATGGATGATGCCTTGTATTTGCATCACCAGAAAAGCAGAGACATTTTTTCATCCCATTTTGTTTTTCTTCTTTAATACCTGTGATTTTTTTTTTTTTGAGTCATATTTGCCTGGGAAGAAAAAAACAGGCTCTCCAGGTTAGTTTTGTCCCCATCCATCCTCTGGAAAGAACTTTAAATGCTCCCTTTCCCAAATGCCTTTTAAGCAATCTGGGCATGTTGGGCATGTCTCACGTGACCTGGTTGTCTTAGCTGTCTTTGCTTTCTTTGTGGCTCTCAGTAACATCTTCAGAAGCTGCAGACTACCAAAAACAACGGCTTAGCCATGACATCCAAGGAAATCATCAAGGCATCATCCACACTATAGATGCCCACAGGTGGTCATAGGGACGGTGTTGCTGTCTGTGGATAGCACTAATGCCACTTCTGATGCCCATAGATAGCTGCCCCCGAGACCCCAAGGCCCCATGCCCTGCCTGTTAATGATGCCATTACTGCTGCAACTCTTCCCAATACCTTGTTTAGGTACCAGCTCCCACTGCTGAGGCTGCAGGCAGCACAGCACCCAAGACCGCACTTTGTGCTAGCCAGGTGCTACCCATGACTTCTGGAAAATGACCCTTTTTTGTTCCATTTTGGTTTTATTCATCCATGCAATTGCAGCTGCTCTCCCATGGGACATAGGACAGGCGGGGTGGGGGATGCTGTGCAGAATCACCCTCAGCACACTCTCTGATCCTGGCTCATTATCTTTGATTCAGAAAGGTGCACTTGGCTTCACTCTCCCCTTGGAATGCATCTTCCTCCTGGAGGTTCCTTGGTTTCTCCTGCATATAACCTGCCTGAGTCCTAGAGTGAGCCCAGCCTGAACTCAGGGTGGGGAACCTGCTGCATTCCTGACTCGTCAGTCTGCCCAGCTGCTGGAAGAACTTATGAGCATCATCACCTGGGTGAAAAAGTCAGGGAATAGATTCTGCCTCATAGATTAAAAACTAGGTTGATAGGCTGGCTTGCTTCTGGCTCTTCTGGCCAATTGAGTGATTCTGGCTTTCCCGCAAACAGAAGCGACCTCTTGATTTCAGATCTCATCATGTGCAGTGTGATAGACAAGCATATGTACCAATGTGAGTTGCCTTGGGTTTGCCAAAAAAGTGCCCCTTGAGTGAACCAGTTATTTTCCCTTTTCCAAAATACAGTTTTGTCTGCAATCCTTTATTTCTAACACTACTTCTGAATAGAACATATTGTTATGCATGGCGGGGAGCGGGAGCAAATGGGAGGAATTTGGAGAAAGAGCCGTTTTCCTCCCCTAATGGTGAAAAATATTTTTTCTAACAAGTACTGTTCTCAGTAGTTGTAGCCTAGAGAGCCTTATCCTTTCCGTCATCTTCCTGTCTGCAGCAGCCACGATATAACAACGTTCCCCTGACAGGAGCTCAGGCAAGCCACTGTGTCCCGGAAGAGAGCCAACCTGGCGTGCTGGCCAGTTGGCACCACCTGCCTCCATGCAAGAAGCCAGCATTGTGCCTCGTCCCCCGAGATACCAGCCCTGTCATACCCAGCTCATGCCAACAGGAACCTTGGAATACATATTTTCCTTTAAAAAGAGAGATGAGAGTTCCTGTTCTTTCCCATGATTTGTGCAGTTTATGTGATCATGAGTTTGGATTTTCAGAGAGAGGGTGGGGAGGGAAATTATATTTTATAGGTTGTCTACATGGGGTTGTCCATCCCCATATTGCTGGATTTGCTGGTTATATTAAACTATAGCCTTCCTCCTCTCTGCTCTTAAGCCAATCAGCTCCTAGCTTTTTGTGCTCTAAAACCAAAGTGGCCTGTTTGTTTTTGTTTCAGTCCTTCATTTTGCTCCTATCGGGCATCTGTTATATCTCCGAGCCATGGACCCTGTGGAAACCTTGTTATGTCTGCATCCTCCACCTGGTCTATGCCTAGGTCAGTCAGTGGGAAGTCAGACCATGCTGGGCGTGCAGCATCTCAACCACAGGGGTCTGGGGTGCCATTTTAAGGGTCACTCTTATTGCTGACATTTTCTATCCTTCTACAGGGACGATTATTGGAAATGGTTTATTGCCCTCTGGGAATATGGGAAGCATCAGGCTGCCTTTTTTTTTTTTTTTTTTTTTTTTGGAGTACAGTGGTGTGATCTCAGCTCACTGCAACCTCTGCCCCTCGGGCTCAAGTAATCCTCTCACCTCAGCCTCCCAAGTAGCTGAGATCACAGATTCTTGCCACCACACCTGGCCAGTTGTTTATTTTTTGTATTTTTGGTAGAGATGGGGTTTCACCATGTTGCCCAAGCTGGTCTTGAACTCCTGAGCTCAGGTGGTCCACTTGCCTTAGCCTCCCCAAGTGCTGGGATTACAGGCTTGAGGCACCGCACCTCGCCCTGTGCTGCTTATTGTATACAGTTTTCTGGGTTTTTACCACCTGGAACTCCACCCATTAAGGCAGTTTGTGCAGAGTCCCTGGCCGTTAGTACAGTGTTCACTGTGGCCGACTGGGTCTAGACCAGTGGTTCTAGCTCTAGTTGCACCGAAGGATCTTCCTGGGGCTTTTAAATTATACTGATGCCCATGCTCCATCTCAGACCAGTTACATCAGACTTGCCGGGTGGGACCAGGGTGGCCTGGGCCTCAGGAATTTTTAAAACTCCCCAGGTGCTTTTCATGTTCAGTGCATGTTACTGTTCTTCGGTTTATACAAATTCTTTGACAGATGGACAACTCATATGAGAGCATATGTGTGATGTTTCCTGTCATGGTAATGGACGACTGACTGACTATGGCAAAAGCACTCCATTTTATGGTTTGTTTAGCTAATAGAAGTGATAGATTTATGCTCACTTATGCTCTCATCTGGTCCCCTTTGACCCATTACTCACTTCCTTTTTTTTTTTTTTTTTTTTGGAGATGGAGTCTGGCTCTGTTGCTCATACTGGAGTGCGGTGGCGTGATCTTGGCTCACTGCAACCTCCGCCTCCCAGGTTCAAGCGATTCTCCTGCCTTAGCCTCCCAAGTAGCTGGGATTACAGGCACATGCTACCACGCCCAGCTAATTTTTTCGTATGTTAGCAGAGAGGGGGTTTCACCGTGTTGCCCAGGCTGATCTTGAACTCCTGAGCTCAGGCAATCCGCCCACCTTGGCCTCCCAAAATGTTGGGATTATAGGCATGAACCACCATGCCCAGCTGACCCATTACTCACTTTTGCAAAATAACTGGCTGAGGTTAAAGATGTCATCCTTGGAGAACAGAACTGAATGCGGGTCCACATTGGGCCAAGACCTTCTGTCTTATTCTCATTAGTACAGTCCTGTAAAACTGTGGCTGAACCTTCACATTGAAAATGTAATCCTCTCGAAACCCTGATCAAGAAATAACATCTCTTTTTAAGTATGACCTTGATTACAGCAAAGAACAAGAGTGCCTCAGAAGAGTGACTACAAGAGCCAGAACAAGATTGAATAGAATCAGAATTGACATTCCTAAGCTAACTTTAAAAGTGAAAAAAAAAAAAAAATTAAGAAAGACACGTGAGAGGTTAAACCCCAAACCTGACTATGTACTTTTAAAATGTCCTGCAGAACCTTGCAGTCTTCCTCAGCACCCTGGTTTTCGCCCCAACATCCTAGCAAAGTCACCTTTCTTTCTAAACCACTAGTTGAAGGGCCAAGTCTCAAAATAAGAAGATGCTGCTATGCATAGCTACTTGGGCTTGATTTAGAACATGATGCCAGCAAAGATGGATACAGGTACCCTGACTCCAGCTTTCTTGATTTGGGTGAAGCAATTACAAAGGAGAGTTCATGCTAAAAATAGAAAGTTGTTATTCAACGACTCTACAAAGGCAGAAAAGAAAATCTAATAAATTTGACCTTCAATGAGCTGCAATTTCAACTCTAACAGGGCTTCGTGGGCTTGATAATATTGTTAGCTTTATTTGTTCCAGAATGTGTAAGGCCAGCGAAGGCCAGCCTTGGAATTGTGTCTTATTATCTCTCCTTATGCCCAGTTTCCTGTGTCCTCCCCACCCCCATCCCAGGGTATGTCTGTATTATCACTTTTACACATAAACCTAAAGATTAAAGACGGTGTTTGTTTTGAAGGGGGATAGGAAGATCAAGGATAAAGAGAAAACATGTTTGTATGTATATGCACATAACGTTCACACGGCGTTCTAACAGCCAATCTCTAAGTATCATCAGGAACAGGAAAATTCTTTTAAGTGATAATCTTATAAACTGATTACAGGTCACTGCTCACATGAACGTATGCCTGAGGCTACATCCCTAATGTGAAGCAAAGTATAAGATACAAGAAACCTAAACATACACCTTTTTATCCATGGACAAATAATTACCAAACATCTTGCTTAACACACATAATTTGCCTTATGAATGGAAATGTAAACGGAAACCGGGTTCTGGAATTTGACAATAAGCAGTAGGGGGAAGAGCACTGATTGGGGATTTGGTCTGATTCGGGTGTATATCCCAGCTCTGCTGTTTACAGGCTAGGCAGCCTTGGCCTTGAGACATGAACTCACTAAGACTCAGTTTCCACATCTACTTGTAAGGTCTGAAAGATCTACTGCGTGCAGAGCAGCTGACCATTATGTAAGGGCTCCATAAATGGTTATGTTTATGATTAGCTATGGCTTTTACTGATATTTTAGTTTTCAGCCAGATCTATCACATGAAAAAAAAATTCCGTATTTTCAAAAAATTAGGAGGAATCTTCTCAAGATATTATGCATTAAGTTTTAATTCAGTCCTTTAGGAAAGGTGGGTTTGCTTGAAGACTTAGCAGATTTTTTGCATAGGAGATTTGCCTGCTCACTGGACTGGTGGGTAATGCAGAGATGAATAATTATCTTCGTAAAAGGTCTGCTTTTAAAAACCATTCCTTGGTAACAACAGCAGTGCTAGTCACCAGTTTCCGGTTTGCACATCTTTTCTTTTCAAGGGCAAACATTTAAAACCCTTCCTTACCTCCAGGATCTTTGAAGAGATGAAAAAGATAGATCAGTGAGGAGAGGGAGGTCTTGGGTTGCTAATGCTAACGTGTGGAATGACTCATAATTGCATAAAAAAGTGAGATCAAAAATTCCTCGTCTTGAGGTCTAAAAGTTTTCTTAGAATACAAAGTGAGCACTCACCAAGGAACTAAAAATAAAGCACACTGGAGATCTTCCAAGAACACCTCTGGGTGAAAGCATCAGAGAAACTGGCTGCTGTGTCCAGACAGGGAACTCAGCCCGAGGCTGTCTCATTGGGAGGGCCCACTGTTCACCATGGCACTGGTAGACTTTCCTCCAAGCATCTTAGGCCCCTTCACCCCATTCTGGAGAACAATGACATTGGGACAAGCCAGATTTGGCCCTGGGATCCTAATAGCTAAATGGAATCATAAGTTGCCAACACATTAAAGAGCTTGGAGTTGAGCAAAGACTGGCACAGTTGTATCATTTTGAAGCTTTAACAACCATTTCCTCCAACCCTTCCACTTCAAGGACAAGGAACGTGAAGTCCAAGGAAGTGAAACCACACTCAATTTAGTGCCTTTTAGACCCAGCTTGAATTAACCAGCGGTTGAAGGGAAACTGACAAGGCTCTTCCATTCCAGGTGGTGTATGTAATAGCTTATCACCATGTCATAAAAATTATGAAGTGTTCGGTGTCTCCAAGCTTAGGTTCACAAGGTTGGCTCATTCATTTTTGTCTAATGAGTATAACTTGTTTTTCTATACAATACCACTTCTCTTTTGCAGGTCTACTATCACATAGGAGAAAAATCATGGCCATTCTCCTTAGTCAACATTTGTTTTCCTTTTCTTCCACTGACTACAATATTATTATTTATTTATTTATTTATTTATTTATTTAGAGACGGAGTCTCGCTCTGTCACCAGGCTGGAGTGCAGTGGCACGAACTTGGCTCACTGCAAGCTCCGCCTCCTGAGTTCAAGCGATTCCCCTGCCTCAGCCTCCCAAGTAGCTGGGACTACAGGCACGCGCCACCATGCCTGGCTAATTTTTTTGTATTTTAGTAAAGATGGGGTTTCACCATGTTGTCCAGGATGGTCTCAATCTTCTGACCTCGTGATCCATCTGCCTTGGCCTCCCAAAGTGCAGGGATTACAGGCTGACTACAATATTATTTACATACAATATAATCCACCAGTTATAAGGATACAGTTAGGTGAATTTTGGTTATTGTTTATAATCATAACCACCATCAGAAACAATACATAGGACAGTTCCCTCACCCTAAAATGCTCACTCGGGTTCTTGGCTCTCAATCCCTTCCCCCTACAACCTGGCGTCTGGCTTCCAGCAGATTGGCTTTGTGTGTCTGCATTTTGCCTTTTCTAGAATTTTATCTAAATACAGTAATATAATACATAGTCTTTTTTGTTCAACTTTTTTCACCTAGCAAATATTTTTGAGATTCATCCATGTCGTTGCATGTATTAATATTTAATTTCTTTTTATTATTGGAATAGTATTCCATCGTATGGATGTACAGTTTGTTTGTTCATCACCGGTTGATGGCCTTTGAGGTTGTTTCTGGTTTGGGGCTATTGGAAATCATGTTAGCCAACAGTTTTATCTTTAATTTCTTTTAGTGATCTAATCTTGTGACCCAGCCTCTATAGGATCTTAGAATGTTCACTGTTCTAAGAATGTTCACTGTTATAGTGAAACATTTTCAAAAAATGCTGATAGGGTTGGAGGTGCTGGCCCCTGATCCTCCCATGCGTGACTTTGGAAGTGATCTACTCATCTTGAAGTAGCAATGCCAAGGCCCAAAGCTGACATGATGGCCTATTTAGTGTGCTGTAATGTAATTTACCTCCAGGACAGGCCTTGGAGGACATGACAGAGTGCAACAAAATGCAGTATCCAATATTTATAGTAAATACACTGGAGTGGTTTTTTATCTTGCCTTGTAGACATGTGCACACACCCTGCTTTTCAGCCATTCTAAGTGCAAGAGGAGGGAAAAGAGGGAAGTCCAGTGAACGGCACTGTCCCATGCTTCAACATTGCAGGGGCACGGGGCTAGCACAGCCGACTTGGAACAACCCGGGAAGAGTTAGCTCTCAGACTTAACAGGAGAAACTCTCCTGAAAAATGTGCTGTCCCCCGTTATAATTCACCATAATGAGCAGGGAACAAAAGGTTGTGAAGGGGAGTGGTGACTGATGGCCGACACGGCGGCCCTGTGCTGAGGCTGGCACGGCTTCCTATGCGAAAGGCATAATATATTATTGCTCCAGGTCGCAGAGTGGTAAATGAACACTTACGGCCGCTGTGGCAACTGGATTGATTATCACAGGTACCTCAGGACCAGCCTGGCCCGGAGTTGCAAGTGAGCACGTGCGTCCCTGCCGTGCTCCAGTCAGAAGAACACCTCAGAGGCAATTTGTACAAAATGAAGTCTCTGATGACTGCAAGCCCCTCCTCTCCGGCCCCCTTTGTCCAGTAGAGAATCGGGACAAGGCTGGCCCAGACGGTTGGACCTCTCAGACCCGAGAGGCAGGGCTACCATGCTGAAAGAATGCGTGGTTCATGGTGGGAACAAGGTCACAGTTTGTTGAATATAATACAACAATGGATTGTATTGAATATAATACAACAATGGATTGTAATGAATGGAATGAATGAATGAATGAGTGAGTGAGTGAGTGAGTGAGTGAATCCATGACTGGAATGACAAGAAGTCTCCGAGGGAGCGCTAAG
The DNA here is from genome assembly GCF_049350105.2 of Macaca mulatta. Lineage (NCBI taxonomy): Eukaryota > Metazoa > Chordata > Mammalia > Primates > Cercopithecidae > Macaca > Macaca mulatta. The sequence goes on along the minus strand of NC_133412.1, from coordinate 38,300,542 downwards.
GGCAAAGTGGAAAGTGGGAGTGAGAAGGCCCAGGTGGAGGTCAGGAGCTGCGATGCCGAGCGAAGAGGTCGGAGAGAGGAAGATGGCTGCAGGACATAGCAAGTTGAAATGGACCAGCGAGCAATGGCCTGAGCAAATAACTTTGATGGAGCCGTCGCTGGTGACAGGACTTTAACACGTTTCTGGAAGCAGGTTGCATGAAGAAGCCTGATTTGTTTAAGAAGCAGGGCATGGGCCAGTACCTTTTTATTTAATTCACCGATATTACTTGGAAGTTACACATAAATCTCAGTTTTTTTTCAGTAGCCAAAAGAAAAGAAGCAATCTGTATCCCCAGTGGTAGATCTAGGCAGATTTGTATTAATGTTCTAAATGCACCAATTACCATTTTTATTTTTCCCAGGATTAAAAAAAAAAACCTTTTTTTGAGATGGGGTCTCACTGTGTTACCTAGGCTGGTCTCGAACTCCTGGCCTCAAGCTATCCTCCTTACCTCCTTCTTATTGAAAATGTTTAAGTGAGTGTTTCCCTCCTCTAGTTTGTGTAAATTGCTCTAAACATGTACCTGTATCCGGGGTGTAGAGTGAGTAGCATTAATGACACATTACCTTTTAAGTTTGATTGGCAGAAGTTTTACCCTTTAGAATTTAAATGTGAAGATATTTGAATTCTTTGCACACAGCCTCTAAGCTAGATCATCTACCGTGGCAACTAAACTGGCCACCACCTTCATAGGGACTGTATTCGAATACAGCATGCAACCTTCCACTGCAGAAACTTCATTGTCATGGTAATAATGATCATTTTTATTAATTATGGGAAATGGAATGATAGAGTGAAGATAGACAAGTATTTCTCAAATTTGTCTTCATTATTGCCTCCTATAGACCTGTTTTAGACATTGTTTTTTCTAATCACTCTCCCCATTAGATTGTAATACCACAGATACAGATACACTATGTGTTTGTTTATGTACAACATGTACATCTGTACTTTATATATAAAAACAGCAACTTTTTTGTCCTCAAAAATCAATTTTCACTCCCTTGAGGGCAATGTTAGCTCGTGTGCACAAGCTAGAGAAACCTCTCTTGAACCTAGAAATCTAGGTTCAAATTCTACTTCTGCTAATTTTATTTCTGTGAGTCTTTTGTTCTTCTTCCTCACCAGCAAATGCAGATAATGTGATCCACCTCATGAGGTTCCTGGCACGTAATAAGTGAAAAAAGAAAAGAAATGTTAGCTTTTATCACTGTTGTTGTGATCTATATTAACCTGTGTTTTCACATATAGGGTCTTCATTGGTCCTAATTATGAGCCTCTGAGGTAGGCAAGCTTATGTAACATTATCACAAATATCAGCACCCCCACTTGACTGATAATATTAGATGGCCAGAGTAGCTGGGTGATTTGTTCAAGGTCACACAAATTTAACAGTAGTTGGAGCTGAAACTTGAACCAGGGGTTCTGGTTCAGAACTCCCTCCACTGCACCTTACTGTCTGTGGTGGTACCAGACACTACTGGGAAGACCCAAGTTGGAGTCTGGGAAATTGGTGGAATCACCGATGAGAATGAGCTCTAAGGACTGATCTTAACATTTTTCTGCCCTCAATGCATGTAAAACAGAATTATCCAGGCTTTGAACTGAATGATCTCACCCAGTTTCAGGAAATCTGCGATAATATTTTCCTGTGCTGTTTGGTAACTCATGGCATAATGAGGCAGGATTTTCCCAAGGTTGGAAAAACCTTGGCTTTCCAACTGGAAGAGGGTGAGTGCTTCCTCACCAAGATAAAAGCCTTATGAAATGAGCCAGAATAATCACCCAGACAGTAAATACTCTTAAACAACAACCAGGCTCCAGCTCGGTGCTATCTAGAAGAATTCAGAGAGTGCCTACACTGGTTCTAGAGTTCTCACTGAGCTCCATGAAAGGTTCTGTGGCACAGGGGGCAGTCTGAGTTTTGGTGTCAGACTTTTGGGTTCTAACTTTGGCTTTGCCACTTGCCCACTGTGTGCCTCAGTTTCCTCATCCATTAAATGGGTTGGTAATAAGGGTATATTCCTCATAAAACTGTGAGGATGAAATGAGATAATCCAACATAAAGCACTCCACACGGTGCCCAGCACAGGTTAAGTACATGTTTGCAGTTGTTATCGCTGGATAAAAAAAATAGAAGACCTATACCCCTTTCCTTCACAGAGCATAAGATCTAATACTTCTCTTATCTAATGACCATCCCTTACCTCAGCACAGTGCCGTATACTTGTTGAAGTGGTTTGATTTAAGTGGTTTTAGAGACAGTCCTCAGCGAGTGGAGATTTCTGCCATCTTCTCCTCTGCCCCTAACAAAACGTCTGTCTTACACATTTCATCAATAATAACTGCTTGTTCTTCTAACTAGCTAAGAGGTACTTAATTCTCAGCACAAAGGAAAAAAAGAAGTGTTGAGGAGAAGGGCTTGTTTCTTGACCGCTGCCACTGTATGGTCACAGGCAGTGCCCGTCACTCTGGCAGAACCATCCTTGCTGGTGACTGCACACAGTCGCTCTCAGGGGTGGATAGACTACTGTGATCCCTGTTTGGGGGCTAGGCAGTGGTGATGGTGATGGAGAGGATGCCGAGGCAAACATCTTCACTTCTGTAGCTACTGTGGACAAAGAAGGTGGAGACTTTTGAGCAGAGGTTGAAGCTCTGACAGGTGTTCTAGGGTGCCCTCTGTTTCTCCATCCAGGCTGTTTCTGGAAATGTGCCCTGTGCTGCTAATTGCACCGGCTCTCTCCATCAGAGCCACTTCACAGGTTGCCTAGCACAAGGCTAAGCTGAAAACTAGGTAAAAGCATCCTACTTTGTTCAAGCTAAGAGAGGGCTGCTGTGAGTAGACAGAAGGAAGACTGTAAGGAGCAAGGCAAGTCACTTACCCAGAAGGGCTTCCCCAGGGCCATAGATACCTCTGGGCCATCAGATAGGATTGGGTCCTAGCATCATTGTTTTTCTGCTGGAACTTTGTACAGGGACTCTGCTGGTTTCGTTAATGTGCAGACTTCCCCATGGCTAATATTACCATGATGAGCCTTGAGGCTGAGTAATTGTAGGATATGCCTCATGGGGAAACCTTGGACCTCAACTGGTGATGAATTCAACAATGTCAGTCTCAGTTTGCCCAACTCAAAGATATTTGGGCTCAAACTTATTTTGCAGTCATTGTCTTCTGTCTGCAGTAAACAAGAATGTTCTCCAGAAAGGGCAAAGCTAACTTTTGGGAAGATATACACCTTAGGAATGACTTTTCCTGCTGCGGTCTCAAAGGGTCACACTTTGCCAATCATTTGTGCAGCATCTGGCTGTTGAAGTCCACCTCCTCCAAAGCAATGAAGGATGAAGCTACCAATCTGAGTCTGATGTTTTATTGATCTGGACTGGTAACTGTATGTATGGTGTGTTTGTCTGTTTGGGCCTCAAGGCTGGTTAAGCAAAAAGCGGGAAACATAAATAAGTAATGGATGGAGAGGGCTGTCCATTTATAGACTGTCGACGATGACCTGATTTTCGGTTCCAATGTAAGCATTAGTGTTGCATTAGAGTAATGTGTAGCCATAGATGTTTTCACTGGTGCATTTGGTGGTGATAATCAGGACAGACATATTCATGTTCTATTTTTATAATAAAAATTAAGAAACCTCAGGCCACACCAAGGGCCCTTACTGGCACCACGGACGCTGTGAGTTTGAACAGTCCATTTTCCTCAGCTTGTGTGGGATCACTGTGTTCTTTTCTGCTCTCCTCCGGTTGCTGGTTATTATTAAACAACCCTTTGTGAAGGATTAACTCTGGCTTTTCTCCCAGCAAGGAGATGTCTACACAAAGCCAGAATATCCAGCCAATTACAGGCAAACGGGTTATTTGGTGCAGTGCAGGAACAAATGACTGGTTGGCAAGCCAATTCTTCACTTTTTGATGGTTTCCTTTGGCGTGGAGATCGTCCTCTGTAGTACACAGTGTAAATGCTTGTGAGCATCTTTTTATTCATTCATTCAGAAAATATTTCCTGAGGGCCCCCTGTGGGATTCATTATTTCTAAAATGGGGATAATAATAGTACCTACTGCATAGAATTATGTGGATTAAATGAGCTAATAATGTGTAGAGGTTTTAGAACAGTGCTTGGCACACAGTTAATGGCTTAGTCCACATAAGCTTGGCTGTGGAGTTTGTATTTTATAGGCATGGAACAGGCAATTCAGCCAATGGCTTAGGTGGATGTGTGCTTTAGAAAGGTGCTTTCTGTGGCAAAGTAGAGGACAGATTGTAATGGAGCAGAGCCTGGAGGCAGGGAGACAGTCACACCTCTTGTCCAGCCAGTGATGGCTTGATGGCTTTCATTTGCCTTTCTTTGGGTAGGCAATACAGTGGTTCTCAAAGTGTGGCTCCCAGACAGGCAACATCAGCATCACCTGGAGATTTGTTAGAAATGCAAATTCTGGAGCCAGTGTGATGACTCACACCTGTAATCCCAGCAACTCAGCAGGCTGAAGAGAGAGGACTGCTTGAAGCCAGGAGTTCAAGACCAGCCTGGGTCACGTAGTGAGACCTCCTCTCAAAAAAAAAAAAAAAAAAAAGCAAACTGTTGGGCCTTATCCCAGAGTTATCCCAGAGCTACTAAGTCACATACTCTGGAGTTATGGCCCAGCAATCTGTGTTTTTGTGTTTTCTTTTTACAAGCCCTCCAGAGGACTCTGACCCTTGCTAAAGTTTGAGAATACTGGTCTAATCTCTTGAAGGAAAGTGGAAAAGAGAACTTCAGCAATGTCTTCCTTTCTGCTCCCCCATTTGGCCTCCACTGGGCCAGCATAGGGCAGGTGCCAAGCTTTGGGAAAGGTCTCCCTGCATGAGGCAGGCAGCAGTCTCCTTGTTAGCTAGTCACACGAAGCAGAAACCTTGTTAATGTAGATCAGGACTGCCTGTTGAGCATAGCAAAACCAAACCTCAAATCTCCTCCTGGCTTACTGCCAAGAGGGCACTGTGACCCACCCCTGTTGATGCATGTGGTGTGGAGCTGGAGCTGGGGCTATGCTAAGTAGGTGTTTCTTTACCAGAACGACTGTCAGCTGCAAGACTCCAATGCGCTTCTCATCACATTGAGAAATGAGGGAGCCCAGCCTCTCTGGGCCCTTCAAAAGCAGATGTTGCATCTGGTTTGTGGGAGTCTGTGTGCACACACCCAAAGACATTTCATGGCCAACAGAATGGATCGCACCAGTGCCTCTGCTTTTTCCCGTATGAAAAGCTTGTGTCTGGGCTGGTTTTTATTACTGATGTGCAGCCACCTCTGGTATGAAATACCACAGCTGTAGATAATTTTAGAACATCCATCTAGATTTTCTAAATTCATTCATTTGTTCATTAGAACAGATTTATATACCCTGGCGTGATGGGAAATTGAAAGGGGAATAAGACATCCTCCCCCAGCCCTCCTCCTTTAGGAGTATGCCATCCAGGAGGAGAGAGAAGTCATCCACACAAATGCCTGCAATTCAGAACAATGTGTTCTATGTGTCACTAGGAAGGCACCAACAAAGTGTGATGTGAGAGATCAAGGGGGCTTCACAAGAGATGATCTGGGGAAGCTGATTGGAGGAAGAGGTCACATTTGATCTGAGCGTGGAAGCATAGGCAAAATTTCCAGAGGCAAGGAAAGGGCATCTCAAGAAAAGGCCACTGCAAGGGCATAGGGGACGGGAAATACACAGTGCATTTAGGGAGAGTAAGTGGTCCAATTTGCTGAGAATGTAGGCTATAGGGAGAATAATAGAGGAAGCTGAGGCTTAAAAGATAGATTGGGATTTGAATACCAGGCTAAGAAGTCTGGACATGGTTCCATAGGCAGTAGGAGCCAGTGGAGAATTTGGGTTGGGAGATAAGTATGATCATCATGGCACTAGAGGACAACTGGGCAGCTGATGAAATTGGGATAGGTAATACTTGAGGCCCACAGTAGGAGACTTGCTCAGGGTCACAGCCCTGGGAAGCAGCAGAATCAATGCTAGAACTAAGCATTCTGTATCTACAAGTTCATGACTGTGGGAGGCAACCTGGAAACTCCTGGGTAAGGAAGAGGAGTAAGCTTTTAAGTCAAAGATTGTCTGATGTAGCAAGCCATCAACACTCTTCAGGGATTGAGGGGGCAAGAGAGAGAGCCAGGCCACCAAGAGAGTTCAGCTGCTTTTCTGTTCCACACTCCTTGGTTCCTTATCAGAAAGAGCATTCATCCCTTTGCAGTCAAACACCAGAGGTCCTCAGTATCACATGCCAGCCAAGCTCAGAGCATCTCAACAATGCCAGGGAGTCTTGGCATGGGGCTGGGCCATGGGCTTGGTTCTGACTCAGAGAAGTCAGAACCACCTACTGAGTCATTTGCAGGAGCTGTGGTTTCCTGGGAGGTTTCCCAACCAGTTCCCCACCCCGCCAAATCGCTGGTAGCTTGCAAGATCTGAAGGAGCCGCAATTCACAGTGCCAGGGCTTCAGGCAAACTCAAGTTGTGTATCTCGAGCTGTTGCACAGAAGTTGTTTCCTTGCACTACATGGAGAAACTTGGCAGTTGGTAGTAACACATAAACAAATGAAACTTTTTAACATACCTGTTAGTTATTTGATCTTAGGGAGATCTCAGTTTCCTCACCTATGAATGAGTGACTGTGAGCAAGCAACTGTGATAGCTGAAGGAATTAATGATTTTTAATGGTTTCTCTTTAGTAGGACGGTCCGGAATGATCCAGCCCCAATCGTGACTGAAAGAGTTTACAAGACACTACCTTGGAATCTGGTCCAAGGCAGCTGCTCATGGCATCTCCATTTCTTCATTAGGAAGCTTTACTGCTTCTCAAGCAACCCCACTTTCTCAGGTCTCTCAGACTTTCCCGTCGCTAGTAATCTTGGAAATTTCAAATACCATTAATTCTTTCTACTCCAAAGGATACCATAGTGTGGTTTTCAAGGTGAATTCAAAGACACTGAAACTGCTTGTTATTCCAAATAGAAGTTGCCCCTCTCCCTCCAATATACGATCTTCATTAAAAAATATATATATATCTTGATTCAATATCTTTCTAGATATTGCTTTGAGAATTCAGGATTAGAATTGGTACCACAATAAATTCTAGACCCTAATTTCTGGCATTTCATTGTGTTCAGCTGCAGTGCCGAGTTGAGGCAATGGCTTAACATGGCTTCCTAACATGGCGTTAATACTGAAGGAATGGATATTTAGCTGGAGAAATGAATATTTAGCTGGAGAACTGAGCCAACTGTTTTGAGTCTGTGCTATTAGCATCATAAGGCAGAAGAGCTTAGGGAGAAGGCTGAGGTTTTTGCCAGACCATGTCCTATCTCTTCCTGCCCTTACATTTGCTTATGAGGTCCTCACAGTGGCTGGTGGTCTGTAAAGGGGCTCTTCTGTAGAACTCTCTGTGTGCCAGAAGAGGCAGCTTTGGCCCTGTGCAAGGCACTCCGGAACGTTAAGTCTTGGCATTAGCCACACAACTCTTGATACCAGTGCCTACTTTCTAGAGGCAAAATAAGGACACTTCATGAGAAGAAAGGAGGCCTCAAATGTCGGAGACTTGAAAGACCGCAGGAGTCTGGGAGATTGGCAGGACTTAGCTCTCTGGAAGCTGAAGCCAGGCCTATTCTCTCTTCAACTATTCCCCCTGCAGCTGTGAGTTGGGATTCTGCTTCCCCGTGGAGCCAGAGGAGTGAGTAAGGAAGAGTGCCTGGGCAGGGAGGGGCTGTCGGTGGGTGGCAGCCTATCCAGTGGAGGCCTGTAGGCTGCCCTCCACTTCTGGGACAGGGGCTTTGTGCCTCTGGGCAGTGAACAGCCTACCTCCCAGTGTGCCTCCATGCCTCCTACTCCTGTAAGCCTGCCTGGCCCCACTTATGGACCTGGAGCCTATCTGCTGCTGTAGGCAGACTCACCTTCTCTTTCCTGGGTGGAATTTTCTCACAGACAGGGAGTTCTTCCCCAGACCCTGGACCAGTCACCCTTCCATGTGGTCTTCCCCGTCTTCCCCCTACCATTTAAAATATACATTTAAGGGGTAAGTCCCTCTCATAACACTGTAGAAAGGGAACACCCACACCCTTTTACCCTCAGAGAACAGACCACTTTCTGTTTTTCAAGGGCTACTTGCAGCCTTAAGCAAGACGTAAGAGGCCTCATATAGGCAGATGTGACGCCATACTGGTTTTGCCCCACCAGGGTCGGTCTCTGGGTTTAGAGATAAATGATTGGGAATCTGTCCTCATGGACCTCACAGTCTACAGTTGAGCAGGTGGTGACAGTCACCACATACAAAGTGTAACCACAGAGTTGGGTCCCATCTCCACAGGGCAGACAGTGGGAAACCTACCTTGGACCCTTCAAGGAAGGAATTCAGAAGTCTAACTTCCTTCAGTGAACTGGGCACAATGAACTACGAGGCCGTCGCATTAATTCCAAAGTGGGGAGGGAATGGCTGGTGTCTGGAAGTGTTCACATCTGCTAGGGGAGGCTGAGGACTCCTGGCACTTTGCATCTATAGGAGTTTTTTTTACAGCTTCATAGTGGGCCACCTGGTGTTGCGTCACTTGTGTATTTGTCTCCCCTCCCTGTATTGGGAGACCATACGTAATTCTCAAAGAGGACCCCCACCGTCCCACATGGAAGGCACTTAAGAAATTGGATCTTTCTGTCTCTCTGCTTATATAGACCTTGGGAGTGGAGGTGGGAGGATATGCTCCTCCCTCTTCCTGTTTAGAAATGACTAAATAAGGCACACCCCAGGGACTTGCAGTATTTCGTAGCTGGAAAATGGGGAGTAGAAGGAGACTGGCATATCAGGTCTTATGTTGAGCTTTTTCGTCTGTATCTACTCTGCAGAATGCAAAATGCAGAATGCAGAGGGATGGGCTAGAGCTCTACCATCTAAAAGGGTAGCTACTAGCCACATGGCTACATACATTTGAATAAATTAAAATTAAATACTATTAAGAAATTCCATTCGTCTCTCACACTAGCCACATTTCAAGGGGCCAGTAGTCACAAAAGACCAGTGGCCACAGTATTAAGCAACACAAATAGAGGGCATTTCCATCATTGCAGAAAGTTCAAATGCATGCACCGGAGCGTGTGTTGGTCCAGAAAGTGCTCCATAAACCATATGCATCTGAAGGCAAGAATGGAGGCGAGCTTGTCAAAATACGCATTCCTGGGCTCCTCCCTAGACCTCCCAGGTCGGTATCTCCGGAGGCCGGAGGGGAGGCCTGGGAATCTGTGTTTTAGCAAGCACTCCCAGATGGCTGTTATGCAAACTCACATTTCAGGATCAGCACTCCGAGGGAAGCCAGAAGTTGAAGAGTGAAGCAGGAAAACCTCCTGGTATGGCGATTGTGGGCATGTCAGATGTCTTGTAGCACTTTCTACTCCACTGTAAGAGTTCCCAACCCAACATTTTCAAGAGAATGTGACCGGAGCCTCCAGACTGGCAGCTAAGGGCGCCATCTCAGTAAAGTCCTGGCTGTTCTTCCATCAAGTAGTAAAAACAAGAAAGTGGCTGTCCTAGCGTTATCTCCTTCTCTCCTTTTGCAGAACCAGGAGGATGGAAATAACCTCGTTGCTCCCCTTGAGTGTGTTTGAATCACAAGTACCTTCCCTCTAAAATAAATTTATTTCCCGCTGCCTTCCTCCCAACAAAGACCAGCCAGTGATGAATACCAGACTTCATAGCTTATTTGTCAAAGCAGCACACCTGTGAGGATTCCTGTGGAAGATAAATTTTGGTGGGGGGAGGGAGGGCTGGAGGAGGAGGACCTGGCCAGGAATAAATCTTAACATGTTGTACCAGACTGTGAATGAGCGCTTGCCTCACAAGGCTCACCGTCCTGACAAGGTATGATAAATTACCCTCTTTGTTGACACCTTCATTGGGTTATTTATGGCTCATTAATTGAACCGAAAAGGGGCCTTGTAGACCCAGCAGGGGCACCGTACAATGCTCCTCCAGTGAACCCAGCTGGAAGAGAAGAATAAAGGAGGGAAGAGGGGGAGGGGGGCACACAAATGTGTCTGCTCCTGACTTGAGACACTCTTCACCAAAAAATTCAATATAAAAAAAAAGAAAAGAAAAGAAAAAAACCTTTTGGAAGCTCAGGTAAATCTCTCTGGGAATGATTAGCTGTACACCTCGTGCCCCAGCCTGTGTGCAGTCTGGCACCTTCTAGAGGAGCCTGTGCCTAGAGCTCTGTGCATTATTGCCAGCAATACCTTAGACTTGCCTGGAGAGTCAGTATGGCACAGTGGAAACCGTCAGAAGCTCCAGGTACAGTCCTAACTCTCCCATGAACGTGCTGTGGGATTTCAGGGTGGTCACTTGGTCTCTCTGAGCTTCAGATGCCTTCCTTGTGAAATGAGGGAGTTGGATTGGACAAACTCAGAGTCTTTTTCAGTTCTAAGGGGTCTAAGAAAATGAAAAACAGCTTTTCTCTTCACTGCCCATTGTATTAGTTTAACCTCTCCACTTCTGGTTATTACTTGGTCTATTTATTTGGCAAGTAGTGTTTACTGAGGTCCTACCATGTATGAGGTTCCAAGGGGAAGGCAGGCATACCGAGCGTGAGTGCTTTTCTTGTTGGCTTCCGTGAGCTTCCTGTCTAGAATGTTGCTTGTGTTTTCAGGAGCTGATTAGCACTTCCGGATTTAGTTAATCCTTAAATTAAGTAGTTACAGGATAGTCCCTTGGAAGAAACCCTCATTTACTTGACAATAAAGGAACATGAAGTATTTCCAGCTGTCGTGTGTGAAAGATTATTTCTTCAGGGTGCCGCTGTGGTCCATGAATATGTGCAAAAGGCTCATGTGAGATGCGGGGGAGTCTGGATTTTGTCCTGGAGTCTATGAGGAACATTTAAAGGGATTTATTCAGGGGAAATATATGGGCAGGGCAGTTCAGTGTTTGGAGAGATTCTCCAGTGCCAGGGTATGTGACTTAGCATGGAGAAGATGGGAGGATGGGAGGAAAATCTTACTTGATGACTATTGCAGTAGTCCAAACAAGAGAAAGCATGGGCCCCAAACAAGGGCATGACTGTGAGGAAAGCGAAGGGAACACAGGGCTTTGAGCTGGAAGACTGTGGTTCTAATCCAAACTCTGTCAATAGCCAACTTGAATTATTTTCTCCAGAATGAGTATCCTGCTCTATAAAATGAGAACATGGGACTGAATGGTCTCAAAATCTGACTCTTGCATTCTGCAGGGGTTAGGTTTTTCAGTGTTTTTTGTTTGTTTGTTTGTTTTTTGTTTGTTTGTTTTGAGACAGAGTCTCGCTCTGTCACCCAGGCTGGAGTGCAGTGGTGTGATCGTGGCTCACTGCAACCTCCACCTCTCAGGTTCAAGCGATTCTCATGCCTTAACCTTCCCAGTAACTGGGATTACAGGTGTGCACCACCACACTTGGCTAATTTTTGTATTTGTAGTAGAGATGGGGTTTCATCATGTTGGCTAGGCTGGACTTGAACTCCTGACCTCAAGTGATCCACCCACCTGTACTTCCCAAAGTGCTGGGACTACAGGTGTGAGCCACCACACTCAGACGGTTTTCAGGTTTTCATGTTCCCCTGTAGTTAGAAGTAGTAAGGAAGAGGAAGCTGCAAAGACTATATTTGAAATCGAGAGAAGCGTTATTTAATAATGGTTGGAATGTTCATCAGCTGCTGACTGCCGAGTATATGGATGGGTCCTGGGCAGTGAACATTACAGATGGCAATAGGACACATCCTTTGCCTCCATTCCAAATCGCGTAGGATAGAGCTTCCTTATGACTCTCACTCGGTAGAATCCCCATGTTGCTTCAGGTACTGGTTACCTGGCAGCTAGCAGGGAGCTGGTCCACACGTGTTGAGCACTTCCTATCTGGTCAGTGAGTTGGGAAGGATGTGTGTGACTAGTGCGCACCCACTTAAAAGTTCATTTCAACTGTTTGGAGAGATCTCCACTCTTTTTCCCTTCCAAGGCTTCCAATAAAATTATTTTTTATTTCAAAATGATAATAATTTTTTCCTGATATTAACAACACACTTAGCGTGAAGTGTTCCAACTGTAAAGAAAAATAGGAAGTACAGAGGAAAATTTTCCCCAAATCTCAAGAGCCGGGTAGTAAGTTAAAACTTCCATAAGGATCCTTCCAGTCGTCTCTCTCTGTGTAGTCTATCTGCATGTACTTACATATATGGATTACATCATATAGACAGCTTTATTTAGTCAATGATATAGTAGCTTGTGGACATCTTTTGTGATATTTTTGTGCATCATGTTTATGATGCAGGATATTTCATTCATCAGTAGATCGTAATGTATTCAGCTGATACATAGTAACAGACATTTAGTTTGTTCCCAACTTTTCTCTTATAAACCAGACTAAGGAGCATCCGTGTGCATATATATTTGTACATTTCTCAAATGATCTCCTAGAAATGAAAGTGCAGAGGCAAAGTATATGCACATTTTTAAATTTGCAGCATATTATAGCCAAATACCGTCTCTGAGAAGATGTACCACTGTACTTAAAATGTCATTTAATGTTCTGTTTCACTGGGAAGTCAATGCACCCAAGGTTGGGGTTGGGCAAGATGGAGGCTGGGATAACTCTGTAATCTACCCAGTGACTCGATCTCCAACTACTGCTGAGTCCATGGGCCTGTTGGGGAGTGTGAGACTTTGGCAAGCGCTTATGGAAAGCTGTAGACAGCCGGGTGTCAGTTGGTGCCAGGTCAGATAGGGTGCCTTCCAGGTTCTGCTGCAGGTGCCTTCCAGGTTATGCTCCAGGTTCTGCTCCAAATGTCGCTGGATAGAGGGATATTTGGCTTTCAAATAGCTGTGTGTCACTGTATTCACAAGCTCATAAGAAATGCAGATATGGAGATGCCTCCAAAACCATAGATGTATACCTGTCATAAATGTTACCATCTCGAGGCCCTCATGCAATGTTTTCTGGCCCCTGATATAGCAGCCTTGTATCCTAGGTGTTCAAGATCAGTTCTCATTCAATCTACTCTATCCTCCCACCTTCAGGGGTGCCTCCAATCATGTCAGACCATGCAGGCCAGATATGGCCTCAGCATTTTTGGTCACCATGTGATAGAATTTAATTCCCCCCAACCATTGTGTTTTCATTCATGCTAAGCACAGAATTTCCACCCATGTATTCATCACCCATTCCTTCAACAGATACTACAAAGTACCTGTATTATTACAGGCACTGTCCTGGGTACCTACAGAACACAAAAATGAACAGAAATATACAGGTTCATGGCATTTGCACAAGAAGGAATTCTGACAGTCCTTGGGTTCCACACCCTCATGTTGCCAATGAGGAAACAGAAGCCCAGAAACGCAAAGTGCTCAGCCGCCGATGGCCAGTCTGATGATCACTCACTTTATCAGGTGCACAGTGCATTTCTGAGTGAGCTGTGGGCCTGCTGGGCCAAAGTTCCATGACAGCCCCTCTGGGGATTTCCTGGCTCCCCTCTGAGGACAGCCAGTCCACAGGGGCCAGAGTCCTTATGACTGGGTCTAAAGACAATGTATTGTTAGTACTGTGGGATCGGACAGGTGGAGGAGAAACAGAGCAAGGCTCTGTGGCCCCAAACAATGTATGTAACTCAACATCTCTTGGCTGATCTTACTGGTCCAGCCTGTCTCCTTTCAGTTTGAATATGGGAACATTTCAAATGTTCTCTTCAAAGTCAATCCCATATAGAGATGATAGATAGTCTGAAGGTGGCAACCTCTGAGCTGGGAGAGGTTCCAACACCGAGAAACTGACAACTTTCAAAAGATGCCATTGAGAGAGCAGTCTACACCTGTGGCTGCAGCAAGGGTCCACCTGTTAGGATGTGCTAGGGAGGCACTTCCTCAATTGTTAGAGTACCTTAATTTAATTTAATTTCTATATTTAGTTTTGAGACAGAGACTTGCTCTTTCGCCCAGGCTGGAATGCAGTGGCCCAATCTCAGCTCACTGCAGCCTCTGCCTCTCGGGTTCAAGGGATTCTCTTGCTTCAGCCTCCCAAGTAGCTGGGACTACAGGTGTGCACCACTACACCCAGCTAATTTTTGCATTTTTAGTAGAGATGGGGTTTCACCATGTTGGCCAGGCTGGTCTCGAACTCCTGACCTCAAGGGATCCACCCATCTTGGCCGCCCAAAGTACTGAGATTACAGGTGTGAGCCGCTGTGCCCAGCCAGATTACCTTTAAATCCTTGAAAATGGTAATATGTCCTATCAGTAATCACTCCTCATATCTCTATGGTTGTTATAATTCACAGTATTTCCACCACATGGCCTGGCGGCCTGCATGCCTCGCCCTGTGGTTTAGTGCTTCACGACTTAATTTTCCTGTGTATTCGTGCTTTCCTGATTAATGAGGAACCTGAGGACGGAAAGGGCCAGTGACTTATCGAAGGACAAGAATTTCTATTCCATTACAGATACAGTAGAATTCCATTAAATCAGATATATTCACTTGTAAATATATGAAGAGATCTAGAAGGCTCTAAAATTTTAAAGAACTATAGTGTGTGTAACTTTAGTTTTCTTCTTTTTTCAAATCTGTGTTTTTATATTTTTAGACTACAAGCATATATTAGCGGCAGTGATACAATAAGAACATTTCTTAAAAGTAGAAGAGTACTCCTCTCAGTTGTGTGCTTAATTTTAAATGAGTGAAAAAGTACTGAATAAATGTAACTCAACCCCTTCCTTCCATTCTCCCAGCACCTATGTTGGTCACATCTTCAGCCTCAGAAAAGTTGTCAGCTAACACCTTCGGGAGATAAGTTGTCAACAAGCTAAAAGTCAGAGTTCTTTTCTGGAATGGAATGCTACACGTGGGGTATGGGATAGAGGGCAGGAGAGAGGAGAGCAAGTGCCAAGGTGAGTTTCACCCACTTGGGAAGTTTTCAGCGGGCTGGCCCTCTCTGGACCCACCTCTGCCAGTGCCCACCCCTTGAAACACACTGCCCCGTGCTCACACATGATCATGGTCAGTCATCATAGCTCTGCCCCCAGCAGGGCCAGACATGGACTAAGGGGGAAAGAGAAGGTGTCTGAGCCCCTGCCCACTCCCGCTTCCAGCACAACTTAACAGAACCACATCTAGCACATGGCAAGCCCTGTGGTGAGTTAGAGGGGAGGGTTTTTTCCCGGCTCTTCCGGGTGGGGTTGGTGCCACTGTGATCTGTAGTGGGAACACAATTGACACAGAAGGTTTGGGACAACTAGAAAAACAAAGTTTTGTTGCTGTGGAGCGTTCGGAAAGGCATCAGTAATTTGCTTAGCGGTTAGTCTTTAGATGTAAGTCACTAGGTGGATCAACACAGCAAAGCAGTAAGTAAACATATTTTAGGATTATGTGCTTTTTAAAAAAGTCTTGGGAGAGACCCTAGAAATCACTGGAAGCCCACGGAAGTTGGTGCCTTGACTCAAGTCACTCTGAATGTCAAGGGCCGAGATGACCGCAGGCCTCCAGCTCCCTGTCCAGTGCTTTTCCTCACCAGCCTCTTTTCACTCTCGTCTGTTCATTTATCCCATATACGTTTGTTCGAGGGCCCACTATGTGCCAAGTGCTGTGCTGGGATGTGGAATATACAGATGAATAAAATGAAGGCCCTTTGTTCGGGAGCAGGGGACTCATGATCTCCTTAGAGGAAGCAGAAACATTAGCTGGTTATTTAATAAAACGCAGTAAGAACTTTTAGATGCATGCAATCCAGGAGACAATCTGTTTTTTTAAGGAATCAGCACAAGGTAAAATACTGCTTAGGCATGTGATCCGGCCTTTGTTCAGACTTCAGAGGACGGCATCCAGTGTGCAAGATGAAAACGACAGCTTCTTTGGGCCATGCTGAAAGAGCAGAGAGAAAAGATACAAAGTGCAAAAAGTGGGTCCTGTCTGCTTTACTTTCACCTTAATTTGGGTGCTATGTTTATTTGAGGATCTTAAAACGTTTGTTTCATACAAACAGTGACACCAGATATCACACCTTGTCGGTCTTCCCGGAAGTACCCCTTACAGGATTTCTTCTGCATATATGTGTGACAATAGGATCTGCTCTGCCATTTGTGTTCAGTCTTGTTTGTGTTAAAGGGTCTTTCCTTTGTGATATTAGATATAGTTTTGACGGTGACAGCAACCATCCATGGTTCTAAAGAATTCAGAAGAGTGTTACAGACAGAAACTCTGAATGTTTTTAGGAGGCTTCATGACAATACCCTTTTTTCTCTCCACAAAGTATTCTGTGATTGGTGACCAAAGTCATAAACAGCTTTCCTATCTATTGCCTTTGTGATTAAGACATTGAATTAATTAAGAATGAAGAAATGCATACTAAGCATACCTTGTTTGGATCTTGATTTGAGCAAAACAGTTGTAAAAATATATTTATGAGTTAGGAAAACTGGGTAAGAAGTAGAATAGTAGTAGTAGTCTTTAATGATCATGGATGTGAGTATTTTCTTAAATAGACTTTATTTTTGGAGCCATTTTAGGATCACAGAAAGATTGAACAGAAAGTACAAAGAGCTGTAATCCCAGCACTTTGGGAGGCCGAGACGGGCGGATCACGAGGTCAGGAGATCGAGACCATCCTGGCTAACACGGTGAAACCCCGTCTCTACTTTAAAAAATACAAAAAACTAGCCGGGCGAGGTGGCGGGCGCCTGTAGTCCCAGCTACTTGGGAGGCTGAGGCAAGAGAATGGCGTAAACCCGGGAGGCAGAGCTTGCAGTGAGCTGAGATCCAGCCACTGCACTCCAGCCTGGGTGACAGAGCAAGATTCCGTCTCAAAAAAAAAGAGAAAAAAAAAGAAAAAAAAGAAAGTACAAAGAGCTTCCACATACCCCTTCCCCCCACTCTCCCACCATCAATATCCCCCACCAGAGTGGCACATTTGTTATAATCAGTGAACCTACATCATTATCACCCAAATTCCATAGTTTATATTAGGGTTCATTCTTGGTGTTGTGCCTTCTACAGGTTTGGACAAGTTTATAAATACATGTATCTACCATGGTAGTATTATACAGAACAGTTTCACTGCCCACAAAATCCTCTGTGCTCTGCCTGTTCATCCCTCCCTCCCCCTAAGCCCCAGCAACCATTGATCTTTTTCATTATATTTTCTCAAAGAGTTATTTCTTAGAGATACAAACTGATGTATATATGCAAAAAAGGCATACATCTGTAGACTATGCATACATTTTTTAACGGTTGGGGAAACATACAGATGAAACAAAACTGGCCATAGGCTGATAATTATTGAAGCTCGGTGATGGGGTCCATGGGGGTCTGTTACACTGTTCTCTTTAGTTTTGTATATATTCAATATTGTCTATCAAATTTTTTAAATTTTAATAATGAATGACCATATATTGAGTACCTGCCATGTGTGAGGTTCAGGGCTAGGTGTTTTACATGCAGCTTCTTATTAGATCCTCACAACAGCTCTGTTAGTGAATTGTATTATGCTGGTTTCTCAGATGAGGAAGATGTAGCGTAAAGGTAAAGTGAATTCTAAAAGCCACATGGTGAGTAGCAGAGATGGGAATTGAACCCTGTTTTTTCCTTAATTGTATTGGAGCATAACACATACAAAGAAATGTATACAGATCATTTTTGTGCAGCTCAATGAATTTGTATGTGAACACATCACCTATACCCACATAACGAAATGGAATAGGATCAGCATCTCCAAAACCACCTCGGGACCTTGCCAGTCACTACCCTTCCTCAGAGGTAACCACTGTCTTGACTTCTAGCACCTTATTGCATATATTTTGAACTTTATTTAAATTGAATCTTGTGGTATGTACTCTTTTATGGATGGCTTCTTCTGCCTAATGTTCTGTGTGTACAATTTGTCCGTGTTGATGCCTGTAATGGGTCTCTCCTTTTTGTTGCTGTGTAGTATTCCACGGTAGAAATATGCCATGATTGATCCACTCTGTTATGGATGGAATTAGTGGTATTTCCACTTTGGTGTTTTTATGAATAGTGGCTCTGTGAATATTCTTATACATGTCCTCAGGTGGATTTAAGTATGGATTTCTGTTGGATTTATCCTAGAAGTGGAATTGCAGGGGGCATGGGGTAGGCATATGTGAACCAGGAGCTCCAGTTTTCTTTCTATCACCCATTTTTCTCTACAAATAGGTTAAGAAATTAACCACTTTATGTGATTAGTTCTATAAGACTGGAGAATAACACAGGGTCTTGGAAGGTTATGAGGTAGAACCAAGATTGCACTTTGGGCCTTGATATTCTGGCCCAGGGTTGATCATGAGCCCCAAGGCCTAATCCAGACATTCAAGGCTTCATAAATCTTCACTGAAGTAAGTTTAATGCAAGAAAAGAATTCCACTGAAGTGTCCTGCATCTGTAGTTTCACACAATAGCATGTCATTTCAGGACACCAAAAATCATCTCACAGAGAGAAACATGAACATACTTGTTTAAACCATCAGCAAAAGGAAAAATGTTACGAAAATTTCAATAAAATTCATCTTGACATTTGGTGTACCTGAAGATTTGTCAACATTGTAGCAATGGTCTCATCACAGTTTCATCTTTGAGGATGAACAATATGTATTGTAATAGCTCACTGTTAACTATGAACCCATGTATGTAGGCTTCTCCCTGGGGTAAGTGGTAATCCACATCTGTCACACCTGCAGTGCCCAACCTGTTGTTCCTAGCACCCAGCTTGAGTACTGGTAAAGCTTGGTGACTTTAGGCCTAAGAGAGACCTAAAATGGATGGCCTACTGACAGTTCCAGGTGACAGCGATTGTCTGAGGAAAAAATGTGGGCCTCAGATGCGAATGGGCATAGGTTCAAATCCCATATCTATCTATTCTTTGATGTTGAAAATATTACTTAATTGTGAGTCTCTACTTCTTTAAGACAAAGATGATGAGATTAGCCTCAGAGAAATATTGGAGAAAGGTTAACTTAGATGATAGAGGTGGAAGATAAAATGATTGATTCATAGATAGAACCATGGATACTTAGATATATAGATAGATACATAGATGGATGCACACTTAGTTCCAGGGTCTCCAGAAGCTTTCTTTTCTGCCTCCAAGTCCTTTGGATGTTTGGTTAGTGGGGTGAGATAGCGCTGCTGAAGCGGTGGTGGCGCTGATAAAGGAGGAGGCCTCTTCTGTTTCCTATTCCTTTCCACTAACACTGAGCCTTCTTCCCCTTCTCCTTCATATGTAGTAGCACAGGAGAGTGTGTGATCCTTCCTGGCTCTTCTGTACATTCTACAAGATTTTATTTCCTGCATGGTTGAACACCAAGCATGAAGATTATTATTTATTTGTTACTGACCTGCATCCAGAAATTTTATACTAAAAACACAGGTACAAAAAGATCAAAACAATATATAAAACAAAAGCAGATATCAAGCAAAAGAGAGGAAAAGAAAACAGTAATGAAAACTCCTGCCTAAAGAAAAGATGGATTTTCAGTTTCCTAGCAGCTAGAGGAAAAGGGAATCGTTGTGGACTTCAGATTTCTCATTATCTAGTAGTAGAGGGGCATTGCAGGTCAGGAGGTGCAAATGTCTGCCTGCTCTTGACCAGTGAAAGGAATTTGATACAGGAGTCTTTGTGCTGTAATCAGGTAAAAATATATGTATTAAAAATCACAGAGTAGCTTCTATAATGGATGCAGAGGCACTCCCTATATAGGTATTATCTATATTAGCCTAGTCTCAATTTGAAGCATCAACAACTCCTCCCTCATGAAGAAATTGCATTATGGAAAATCACTCGGAGGTGGCCTGTGTGGGCTCCAGCCCTGGCTCTGCCATTTGTCTGCTTTGTGACATTGGACCATACCTTCCTTCACCCCTTCTGGGCCCTGGGCTTCTCCTCTATTAAACGAGGGGTCTCCTGCAGTTCTAAGAGCTAAAGATTCTCTTATTCTCCATATGCCAGGCACCCCGTTGTGTGAATTTCTCCTCCCCATGCCCGGTAATACCCAGTGAGAATCAACAGTAAGAGCAACCTCAAAGGAGGAGAGTCAACTCAAGGGGATGTGAAGGAAAAGCCAAGGAAGCCCCTGTTGCCAAGAAATACAGCCTGGAGACCAGTTTTGTCTTTGGGGGCAGGGTGGTTCCTGCTTAGCGCATATTATATAAGCCGCATGTCTTCTCATAGCATCGTAAGTAGATGGAACCTACCATCTCCTCTGCTTCTGCCTGCCTTATATTCTGTTGGTCCCCACAGAGCAGAGGACAGGCAGCCATTCAGTCTCCTGGGTTTTGAACCCCTTAGCCCAAGCACAGGCTTTCTGAGCTTCCTTACTCCCTGCCTAACAAGTTGGTAATTCCTGGCTGTACCCTGGCTCAATAGACCTGAAGACTAGCCTGGTACAACTCAGGGCCTGCACCCTTTGCTCAAGCTCACACATCTCTTTCTCCTCCCTCCCTGTCACCGAGGCACCCCAGACATGCCCAGAAACATGACAAACCTGCACAACTACATTCTTCACCTGCCAGAAGAAGAAAAAAATTATTTCTGATATCTCCAAGGTTCCTGCTTTTCTGTCAGTTGGGAATGAAAAGATAAAGTTCTTTCATAACAGCATTTTCTTACAAAGCCACAACTAATCATGTCATTAATGGGTAATTCCAAGGTAGCTAGTTGTTGGTAATCATGCACCTCCAAAGTACCCAGTTTCTACGTGGCAATTCCAATCGTAATTACCATGAAATTATATAACTGCAAATTATCCTGCCCTGTGAGTGGTGTAAATAAATACATACCTGCTCTGTGATAATAAACGTGAATGACATGGTTAGTTAATTAGTAGCCACTGGAAATTCACCAATGGGCTACCAAACCAATAACTCTCTCCGGAAGAGGGAAGAAGATGGTCGATGTTTGTTCAGTTTGGTTTAATCAAGGCTTTAGTGAAGGCATGGATGCTGCCTGCTCTTTCTTTTCTCCTGGTTCCTTGAATCTGGAAAGTGAGGCTCTGTTAAGTTAGCAACCAGGACTTTCCAAGGACGTTAAGGCCCACACACTAGTTATATGACTTTGGAACGGTGCTTGATCCTTCTGAGCCTCAAATTCCTTCTCTGTAAAATGGGAGTGATGCCAGCTTAATGGCAATGCATACCTCCTGGGGTTGTCACAAGGATTAGATGAGGTTACGTACATGGACGCGTGCTATAAACTCTCCAAGGTTCGCTGTTACTGGCTGAGAATGGGAAGAAAGCCCAGCTTCACAGGCCATCCCACTTTTGTGCTCAGAGGGCTGGGTCTGATTCAGTTGGGTGTGAAGCGCTATAGCAGAGACGCTGTCAAGCTTTGTCACTTGAGGGTGGCAGATTGAACCCAGCACTGAACTCTTACCACTTTCCGAAGGGAGGTTATAACTCCACTTCCATCAGGAAATAAGGGCCGATGCTTCAGATGCGTGAGAGAAAGGGATTACACTCAAAGAAACTTAACTCCTGGGAGATTATATTCTCAGCCCTTGCCTTTAACTGGTGAATAAATCAGCCAAGAGTAAACTGACCAGGAAAAACACCAGTTATGCAATGTGAGGGCTCTGGCCCAGCAAACACAGCTGCCCCTCGGCCGACGTTTCCCTACTTTCTCCCAGATAGAGCTGCTTGTGGGTGCCTCATCAGTTAGGAAAATTCCAGAGGGAAAAAGTGGGACAGCACCCAGCAATTTCCCGGGAGTGTCTAGGCCAGGCTTGTAGAACTTTCAAAAATAAGACCAAGAAAGGCCACTTTCCTCATGATGGAAAACTAACGCCATTACTCTGCTTTTTGATGCACCTAAGGGCTGCACCTTGACAAACAGAAAGCTACTTTCAGGGATGATAGATTTATATTCCAAAGGGCTACTAAACTTGTAACCATAGTAACAAACAAAGCTATTACATAAAATGGCTTTGCCACGTAAAAGCAATAATTATATTAACCAGATGGGAGGAAAAAGGAGAAGGAAGTCTGATGAATGTGGAAGGCACCAGTAAATTGGTTTGAAAATGCATGACATTTTCCTAAATTACATCTGTTTGGGGAGGCGGGTAGGTGCCCAAGGATGAAGAGCTGTGATGAAGTTGGGCCCAGGCCCCACCAGGTGGCAGTATGCAGAAGTTGTTGAAGCAGCTCCTCTGTTGAGGGTTTTGGGCTCTGGAAGCCGGATATTTCTTCAAGGCTTGATTTTAAAGCACTACCCCCTCCCATCGCCAGTGCGATGGGGAATTTCCCTGTCAACACTAACAGTGTAGAACTGGCCCAAATTAGACTTTATTAAGACGGATGTTGGTTGAGAAATATTCTAGTTGCAATAAGCAATGTATGCTAAGCGAAACATCAGCATGTTCTGATTAGACCTTGAGTGTATGATACAGATCAGGGCTCACCGTGCAGTTAACTCCTGAGTTTCTACCCTGATCTCTAACACTTGGCCTTAAACTTAGCTGCACGTCACAATCACCAGGGGGTGAGGGGGGCTTTAAAAAATACCGATGCCTGATGCCTGAGTGTCACACTCACCTGTCACCTTTTCTGATTTAATTGAAGGTGATGTGGCCTGGGCATTGGTATTGAAAAATATATATATCCAGGCAATTCTCGTGATATTTTCAAGGGATGGATGAGTAGGAAGCTATTTATTAAGAGGAAGCTGATGTGAAATATTCAGAATTGGCATATTTCGGGGCAAAGGGAGCTACGGGCTGACTTCCTCATCGACTGCTTCCTCTTTTAGTCTAAATCTCTGTTTAATTATTCCAACTCAGAAATACCAGCTAAATTGTATGGAAAATGTTGTCCTGATGTTTTAGACTGTCTGCACGTTTGTCATAGAATACCAGGGTCTCTTCTCTTGTTTTCAGTGCCTTGTGAATCTCAGTGAAGATGCCTCCTATACAATCCCTGGTCAATCAGATCTGTTCCTTTACAAGGCTGGGAGGATTACACAACACAGACGCATTGGAGGGAATCTGAATATCTAGCTAGATCTTGTGTAATTTGACCCAATCAGTCAAACGACACATACAGGAACAGCCCTGGGAAAAGTGTCAAGTCGGCAGAACTGCCTTGTCTCCATCACTCCTCACCTCCCCTTCCAGTGCCCCACCCAGTGGATTTTAAACCTTTCTTTCCTTCCATTCAATTTTAGATGTGACATGTTGGTGAGTGTAATAATGGGTTAATCAGGGAAAGAAACACCCCCAGGTCTCTGCTGTTTTATGAACTTTTTCTAATAGCCTTCCTCTAGGAGTCCTTATTATGTGATGACAGTGCGCTAAGTGCTTTGTCTCATTTAATTTT
The DNA here is from genome assembly GCF_049350105.2 of Macaca mulatta. NCBI lineage: Eukaryota > Metazoa > Chordata > Mammalia > Primates > Cercopithecidae > Macaca > Macaca mulatta. Next base: position 38,277,148 of record NC_133412.1, on the reverse strand, counting down.
CCCGGCAAATTCATGTGGAAGCCATTATTAGCTCCATTTTATAGAAGAAGAAACTGAGACTTGAAGAGAGTAAATACATTGTTCTTGGCCCCATAGCCTATTGGGATTTGAACCCACATTCGAGTGAGCTAGAATTCTGATCTTATGCTGCCGCTTTTTCCACTTCTTAAAGCCGAAGCTTCCTCATTTCACCGCCCAATCATGGAGCCAATAGCCACATGTGACTATTTAAATGTAAATCTAAATTAATTAAAATGATATAAAATAAAAAATTCAGTTCTTAAGTCATACCCCATTTCAAGTACTTAGTAGGCATATGTGGCTAGTGGTGAATGTACTGCAATGTGCAGAAATAAGAGTATTTGCGCCACCATGGAAACTTTGACAATGCCGAGAAACAATCTGGCAAATTTTCTCAATTTAGATGAGGAACCGAGGTCCAGAGAGAAGAAGTGATGTGCCTAAGAATGAACCCGTCCTCTGCACTGGGACCTGTGCCCCACCAGTGGAATCAGTGCTGTCCGAGAACTTCCTCCAGGGCCAGCATTCTGTAGGTGTGTGCCTGTGGAGGCAGTGGCCAGGATTCAGTCAGATCACTTATTGGGGAAAGAAGTCCCAGTGCTCATGATCCGAAATGCAGCTCAGAAGGCATGTTCTGATGCTTCTTCTGGCCCATGCTGGGGAGAGCAGGCTACAGAGATAACTGCCCAGAGCCTTGTTTCTGCCCTGCTGGGACTTAAAATCCAGAGGAACATATTGCACTGGAAAAAGTTGAGTTTTTAGAATTAGATAGGCTAGTGTTCAAGTTCTGGTGTGGCTGCTTTCTAGCTGGGCAATTTTGGGTCTGATAGTCTCTCTGATCTCCCCTCCTCATTTGGAAAGTCATGATCACCATAACCATCTGGTAGGGTTTGTTGTGAGTACCAAAATGAAAGGTGGAAGCATTTGGCCCAATACCTGCTTCAGAGCAAGTGCCAAAGAAACATTAGTGCCCTCCCCTTCACCAAAGCTTCTTCCTGGATGGTCCACTGGCCCCCGGAGTCCTCTGCTATTTCTGGGGTCACCCAGAAGGTGAATAAGCACTTTACGATGTCTGAGATTTTTAGTCTTGACTGCTTTTGTTTTCTAAATGATGGAACTCCCAAGCCTTGGTTTCCATGGATTTACTATCCATTTATTAATCACATTCACAGATTACTTCCCAGTCAAGTGAGATGTTCAATAGAAAATTTATTCCAGGGCACTGTGGTTTTAGTGCACAATTTAAAAAAAAAAAATGGGAAAGAAGCCAGCTGGACTATGAAGTATTCATTTGCATCACAAATATTTACTGCGTTCTGTGTGCCGGGTACTGTGATAAGTCTTGGAGACAGAACAGTGGACATGGTAGATAAAATTCAAATCCTGAATGCAATTCCATAAACCACAAATAGAAAGCACACCTTTGTATTTCTTGTCATGGCTATAGATCTGACTGGGAATGTATGTAAGGAGGAGTGGCTACCTGGTTCTCACAAAGCATGGCAGTGGACTTAGTGAATTCATTCTCTGTAGCTAGGAGCCTGAATTTCCCTCACCTCCCCATGGGCAAGCACTTTGGGAAAGCCCTTTCCCCAAAGCCTCCTGCCCTTTCTCTCACAATCTGACGTTGCAGTTTACATTTGGTGCTTCTTGAGTCCAAAACAATTTCTTAATTCAACAAATGATCACACATCATTCCCTGGCTATGTAAAGAACAGCAAATTAGCACAGCCAAAGCAGGAAATATTTGCTCTGAATGTGCACCCCTCTTTGTTTTCACAGCCTTTTTCCAGTCAATGGAGTGCAGATCATCTATTGCCAGACACCATGGTATACACTAGGGTTACAGAGGTGAATAGGCATGGTCCCTTTTGTACAAAACTCACAGTGTGAAAGGGAGACAGACATTAACAGAAACACTTAATCCACCAGACTGAGTTCCATAGGAAGCAGTGACATGACAAAAGGAGTGGTCAATTGTTTGGACGGAACTATGAGATGGAAAGAAGAGGAAAGATAATTCTCAAAAGACAAAACAGCATGCATATAAAGGCATATTTTTTGTTGAGAGCCCCTTTAATAGACTCTAACTCTACAGCTGTTACTTTGACACCCTATACAGTAAATCCATAGTATTTAAGCAGATTCTATACTCATCCAAATATTTGCCCATAGCCATTCTTTAATCATGTCTGCTGCTAACAAATGCCAGCAAAGCACTGCATTGTCTTTGTTTTAACATTTGCCTTAAAATAGGGCCACCTTTCTGTTTTCCACCTGACTCACAATGCAACAGAAAGACCTGGAATGAAGCAAGTCATTTGGTGCCCTGAGATAAAGGACAGCACAGCCTGTCACGTGGCAGTCACGGGGGAAGTTGTACTGACAGTCTCTTAGAAATGTAAAAACAATAAGGGGACTTGGCAACCAGAATGGAATACCAAGACGTTGCCCAATTTCCTCCAGGCTTTCCTAGGAGAGGTGGGTGTAGGAGGCTGGGGTGGAGGGGCTGAACACAGGCTTGCTCTACTGGCTTTAGAAACCAGAAGTGTAACCAGCAGCTCTCTGTAACTTTCCAGGTGGTGAGCATGGAGGCTGTGGACATGGCAGGGATTTCCATGTCCATACCAAGGGCCCCTCCCTGAGCCTGAGCATGGGGTAGTGAGCTCTGAGCTCACTCCTGAATCCCAGCACATCATCTCTCAGAAGCCAGGGAAAGAGGAAGTCCTCCAAAGCATGGCTGCCCTTACCCAGGGTTTTGTGGAGCCCTCTTTAGGCAGATTATCAGTAAGAATAAACCCTATAGTGCTATAAAAGGCTGTGAAAAATTGCCCTATAATGGGCAAGCAGTGATACCTTTTCAGAGCACTATTTTTTTCAAATTGAACTTGTTTCTAAAACTAAATTGTAATGGTTGTACTATTCTATACTTTTACTGAAAATCATTAAATGTCATTAAATTGGATGCTTATAATGTGTGGGTTTTGTGGTATACAAACTATGCCTCAGTAAAGCAGTTCTAAAAGATTTTTTTTTTTTTTTTTGAGGCAGAGTCTTGCCACCCAGGCTGGAGTGCAGTGGCCTGATCTCGGCTCACTGCAAGCTCCGCCTCCCGGGTTCACACCATTCTCCAGCCTCAGCCTCCTGAGTAACTGGGACTACAGATGCCCACCACCACGCTCGGCTAATTTTTCTTTTTTTTTTGTATTTTTAGTAGAGACAGAGTTTCGCCGTGTTAGCCAGGATGGTCTCGATCTCCTGACCTTGTGATCCACCCGTCTCGGCCTCCCAAAGTGCTGGGATTATAGGCGTGAGCCACCGCGCCTGGCAAAAATTTTTAAATCACACCTGTTAATGAATTCCCCAAACACTGTTTCTCTAGCACCTAGAGGTGGTGGGTTTTTTGTTTTGTTTTGTTTTTTGAGACAGAGTCTTGCTCTGTCACCCAGGCTGGAGTGCAGTGGCGCAATCTCGGCTCACTGCAAGCTTCACCTCCCGGGTTCACGCCATTCTCCTGCCTCAGCCTCCCAAGGAGCTGGGACTACAGGCGCCCAACACCATGGCCGGCTAATTTTTTGTATTTTTAGTAGAGATGGGGTATCACTATGTTAGCCACGATGGTTTCAATCTCCTGACCTCATGATCTGCCCACCTTGGCCTCCCAAAATGCTGGGATTACAGGCGTGAGCCACCGCGCCCCGCGAGGGGGTGATTTTTTTGTTTTATTTTGTTTTTTGAGACAGTCTCCCTCCATTGCCCAGGCTGGATGGAATAGAGTGGTGCAATCATAGCTCACTCTAGCCTTGAACTCCTGGGCTCAAGTGATCCTCTCATCTCAGCCTCCCAAGTAGCTAGAACGACAGATGCAGCCCACCACATCTGGCTATTTTTTTTTTCTTTTTCTTTCTTTTTTTGTAGAGACAAGATTTTGCTGTGTTGCCCAGACTGGTCTCAAACTTCGGGCCTCAAGCAATCCTCCCACATGGGTCTCCCAAAGTACTAGGATTACAATAGCCGTGAGCCACTGCATCTGATCTAGTTCAGAGGGTTTAACAGGCACTGTCTTAAGCAAAATAGTGGACAAACAGAGGGGTTTCTAATATGCCTGTTGTGCCCTTTCTCCACCTCTGTGACCTTCCCACAAATCAGTTACTGGGCGAGTCGTGGTGGCTAATGTCTGTAATCCCAACACTTGGGGAGGCCAAGGGGGTCAGATCACTTGAAGTCAGGAGTTCGAGATCAGCCTGGCCAACATGGTGAAACCCTGTCTTTTTTGTATTTTGTAAAAATACAAAAAAAAAAAAATTTAGCCAGGTGCATGCCTGTAATCCCAGCTACTTGGGAGGCTGAGGCACGAAAATCGCTTGAACACAGGAGTTGGCGATTGCAGTGAGCTGAGATTACACCATTGCACTCCGGCCTGGGTGACAGAGTGAGATTCTGTTTGAAAAAAAAAAATGAATAAATAATCCATTACCTGACACTTCTCTTTTAGCCCCTCTTTCTCCCAAAAAGAATTGCTTAGTATTTTACTTACTCATTAATGAATGTGTCCTTGGCTTTTTTAATATATTTGCACTTTAAAGCTGTCTCTCATTGTAGAATGATTTTTAAAATATTTATTCAAAGGATTTAAAACCTTAAGGGAAAGGATAGAAGGGTATTGAAGAAGAAGGGCTTTCCCCTAAGATCCTAGAAATCACAACAGGAAGACAGCTATCTATTTTGTCCACCAGTAAGGTCAGCTGACTGAGTATGATGGAAAATTGGGTTGATACGATGTTTTCAAACATGGCCATGGAAATGGCCTTGAGAGCAAAGGGTATGCTGAAGACTAGTCCAGCCCTTTCATCAGTCCACCAGTGAATCAGATATGACCAGGAGCTTCCATCACAGAGAAGCTTACTGTAGTTACAAGAACAGCCAGAGTCAGCCGGGCACGGTGGCTCATGCCTGTAATCCCAGCACTTTGGGAGTCTGAGGCGGGTGAATCACCTGAGGTCAGGAATTTGAGACCAGCCTGGCCAACATGGTGAAACCCTGTTTCTACCAAAAATACAAAAAAAAAAAAAAAAAAAAAATCAGCTGGGCATGGTGGTGGGCACCTGTAATTCCAGCTACTCAAGAGGCTAAAGCAGAAGAATCGCTTAAACCCGGAAGGTGGAGGTTGCAGTGAGCCAGGATCACGCCATTGCACTGTAGCCTGAGCAACAATAGCAAAACTCTATCTCAAAAAAAAAAAAAAAAACAGCCAGAGACTCATAAAGATGATTTATGTCCATGGAGAGAAGTGTGAACTCCTAAATATTGACATGACTGACAGTGTGGGGATGAATTTAATTAGTTATTACAGTATCACTCTTTTAACCTTTAAAAGCATTTTGCCTGTATCAAGAGAGAAGCCATGTGATTCCATGGAGAAAATGAGATGGAACTAGCCAAGCTGGGTTTGTACCTTGTCTGGTGCTCTCTAAGTTCTTTGTGAACTTAGAGCCACCTAAACTGTCTGAGTCTCAGTCTTCCCATGTCTACATTGGGACCCCCAACTTCACAAGGTTGTTTTGAGGTGCATGGTATTCACCTACTTCCACATATTGCAGAGAATAATTGTGATTGAATAAGAGGAGCATGTCACAAATTAAAATGCTTTACACTATGTACTCGATCTTCCAAATAATTTTCTGAAAAAAGATATCACAGATAGCTATTACTACCTGATGGCAAAGAAACACAGTAGTGGCTAAGTGACTTGCCTAGGATTAATATCCACATTTCCTGATAAAAATAGGGCTTTCTGGAAGCTAGCATTTTTAAGATTCTGGGTTAGTTTCTGCTGTGGTTTAGGGAATCCAGACAGGGGATGTCAACATTGACATTTCAGAACCCTTCCAATTAGTCTCAAGAGTTCAAATATCTCACTCTGTTCAATACAACCTGGAGTGTAATCATTTGTTGGTAATAACCTAGCCCTTGTTTAGCCTCATGGATCTGACTCTGAACCTGGACATCCTATGGACAAAAACACCACTTGCTTTTTATTGGCATGTTGGGTAGAACGGCTCCACACAGCTAGGAAACAATTTTATTTTTCCCCTTTGCAACTCAATTATGAGGCTGAAGGGCACATATAGATTTTTCTGCAGGAAGCAAAGGGCTTTCAGGCTTACTTGATGAGTAGATTTCTGCATCACCTCTGTGGTAAAGGGTTAGCTGCTTTTAAGAGGCAAAAATGCCCAGACTGAAATAAAGAAGGAAAGAAAAGAATAATACATTCCAGATCGCCTTGTAAAAAAATAGGGAGGTGTTCTCAATCTTGGCCTTTCACTCCTGTCCCACTTGAGGCCAGTCTCTTTCCAGAGGCTCTGTGGAACAGCAAGGGCCCTGTGTGGTGGTGAGAACGCTGAATTAGGAGGCAAAAGCACCATGCAAGGGTTCTGTCCCCAAATGTGACACATGCTGAGTGGGGATCCTGTTTAGAACCTTCAACCTTCTGTTCCTCTGTTTCTCTGCCTTTAAAATGAGGGAAATAGATCGACTACTTTAACAAACACCCCCTTTATAAATAACTTGTGACTTTATTTTCCACAGATTCTTTCTCAGAGTACGTCTTTCTCCATTTATTTATGTGTGTGAGGGTTCAATAGTTTGATAAAGGCTATGTTTGAGAGAAGATGGAAAGGCAGGAATAAGTTTTGGTCTTGGGTTTACTGCTAACTTTGACTTTTCCCGTTAGCCCACCTAGGTTCTAAGGAGCCAGTCTCCAGAGCTTCGACACATGGGGTGCCAGGCTCTGTTTTTCTGTTAAAATCCTCCACATTTCCTGACTCCTCAGAACAGCTCATCTCAGCCGGGAGTCTGTGGCTGAGGCTGGCCAAGACGTCAGCAGAGTACCTGGAATGGAACTCCAAGCAGGTTGAATCTTGGGAGCCTGTGTCCTTGCAGTATGAATATTTGGGGTGGAGAGAGGTTAACTCTGTTATGCTCATCGCTGGGACCACAGCAAAAATTCCTTTGCCACTATTTCTGTAGTCAGGTGGAGCTGTCCAGGGTTCAGGTGGCTTTCCAGGACATGCTTCAACTTGCTTGGAGATGGGTGGTGTGAGCAGACCCCTGGGTGTCTCTCTCTGGAGGTAATAATGACAAAGAGGTTTGTCCACTGAGGGAGAAATGAATCCCCAAGTCTGAGGGGACAATCCTTTTCTTCAAACTATCTCTGAGTTGTTTGTCTACAGTAACCTTAGAACTCTCTGTAAAAAAAAAAAAAAAAAAGAAAAAGAAAAGAAAAGAAATAAAAATAAAGTAAAAGAATCCCCATCTTCAGTATACCAAGCAGCATGCAAGGCATAATCGCTTCAATTCTTGGCATCTGGCACAATGTTCAGTTGGCAGAACCACGCTTTCTGTGGGGGTAATAAGCTTAATATTTAGCCTGCGTTACTGGGGCAGTGGTGAAGGGAGGGGGACAAAATGGGAGAGAGACCGCTGTAGAAATGGATATTGAATTGGAAGTATTATTGTTGGAATCTCTGGAGAAAATGGCTCCCGAACATACAGGATTTTCAGTACAGTTTAAAAAAGGAATGACTCTTCTGGTTTTTCCATTTATTGTAGCTTCCCAAAGCTTATTTTTAGTAGCACTAATAGTGCCGCCTACCCCTGTACTCATTTTCTACAGATTTGAAAATTTGGTATTATCCTGTCTCTCCAGAGGTGCCTTCTATTTCTAAAACATTAGTACCATGGAGGGGGGAAAATAGGGCATTTTCTGACAGAGAAGAGCCTTGGATATTTGCATTCCATTTTGATTAGTAATTTTTGTTTCTCTCAGTTCATTCGGAATCAAGGGAAAACATATTTAAATGGATATAATGTGATGTCAAGTGCCTCTGGACACCAAAAGCGCCCCCTCCACACACACACACCCACAGTCAACTCAGGCATGAAGGTGCCTGTCCCCTCAAGGCCAGGCTAACGGTGACCCTGACTCAGAGGCAGGCCTCACCAACATGGATCAACTATAAACTAAACTGCAGAAGGCACCCATGCCCTGGGTGACCTATAGGCCGGAGGAAAAAACTCAGGAGCCCCAGACACACGTGGCCAGTGTGTATCTGGGTGGAGGCGGGGCGTTCCGAGCATTGGAGCTGACTCCGTGCACAGCCTCACAGGCCGGAACCAGGCGTCTTTGAGTGGAAGCAGTCGAGGGACTCCTATTAGAGAAGTACCCTCTGGGTTCACTGTGCACCTGGGAGCAAGGTTTCTCACAACAGACTCTGCTGCTGAAAAATTACAATGTTGGAGCTCTAACTGGAGTTACAGACCTTGGTGACTTTGCATAGCCCTCTTGACGAGCGGGGCAGCCTTGCAAATGACACGCGGGAAGTGGAGGGCGTGCAGCCAATGCTATTTGTACGTGTTGGCTCTGGAAGTGGCGAAGTATTTCTGCAAAAACACTAAATGTGGGCATCCTCAGCCGAGGGCTCCTCCTTTTATCAAGAGATGGCTTTGTGACAACATGGGTGTCTGAGTTCTGACAGGCTCATTACAGGTCAAGTTTTGAGAAAGTATTGCTATGTTAAATTTCCGCGTATGGCCTCTTCTAGCACCAAGAATTCACAAATTAAGAGCCTAAAATGTTACATCTGAAAGTGGCTTGAGAGATCTTCTAATCTAGCTTGTTATGTAATCAAGGGCACTGAGCCCAGAGAGGGAATGTTAAGGTCAAGGTCACCCAGCTGGTGTCTGGTCTGAGTGGATGGTCCCTGTCTCCTGACTCCTCTTTCCTTGCTCTTTCCACTGACTTTTGAAGGTGACAGATGGAATGGCCACCAGGACGTGAGAGACATTTAGAGAGACGTCCATTCCATGAATCACCCATGACTGCTCCTTCCCTTTATCTTGCCTCCAACCCTCTTCTTCCAAACTCTTCTGTGCTGTGTAGCCCTGGATGAGTTGCTTCACCTCTCTGTACCTTGTTTACCTCATGTATGAAAGGCAGACGATGTTGATGATGATGGTGGTGATGATGATAATGTTGGTGGGGGGCTGAGGATGATGATGATACCTCCCTCCCAAAGTGATCATGTATCAGAATGAGCCTCAGAGTCAGAAAATTGGGTTCAAACCCTGGTGCTCCCTCCTTCTAGCTGCTTGGAGCATTTTGAGTCACATACTCACTCTGAGCCTCAGTTTCCTTGGTTTTAAAATAGAGGAAATAATTCCTAACTCATAAAGTTGTTATGAGGATTAATTGACAAACTATATATGTAAAGCTCTTAGCTCAAATGCTCAATATATAGCCCCTGCTATTACTATAATTGCCAATAACAATAATGAGTTCGAAAAATGCAGGTACAAGTTTTTTTTATAATCCTAATGTGCAATAAAAATATTAGTTATTATTAACCAGCATGGCCATAGTATCCATCCCAGGCTATTGGTAAGATTCCTGCATAGCTAGCCCCTGGATTGGCCAGATCTGGGTACTAGATTTGCTTGCTAAAATTCCTTAAATCACTTGTTTTCCTCTGATACAGTCTGGCTATTTCTTACATGGCCAAAGAGAACACAGAGAGCATTAAGCTGCAAAAGAAAAACTACAAAGAATATTTGAGAGAGGGAGAGATTTCCTAGAATGACTGGGACCACCTCCCTGCCAGTTTGATTTCCTGTGCAGATGTGTGTGTTGAAAAGATTGATGTGGGCACGACCTTTAGACCCTGTTTGAAAATTACACATACAAATGGTACTTTAATGGTACATGTGGTAGTTGGGGCGTTGTGTTAATTACATTTGAATAGAGAGATGGTGATAATTCACTAGCTCAGCCCCTGGTAGTTAATTTTGTTACATCCAGGGGAAAATTCTGTTGGGGTCTACGAGTAGCTGTGGTGCAATTAGGCAGCAAGAAGGTTTTTGTCGGTACAGTTCCTATTGATTAGTATTTACTTTAAAAAGAGTAAAAGCTATTCCCTCACGCCAGGGCTGCCTAATCTGTCAGAAGAAGAGGCTACATGTTTCACAGACGCAAAGCAGGCTTGTTCATATATTATGAAGCCCCCCTAAAGAGAGTCCAGTATAAAAATCTTCCCAACTGGTTTTAATGATGCTCAAATAAAAGGCATATACCACAGCCAAGATCTCATTAAAAGAGAGAAGTCTTTTTGTAGATTTGCTGATTTATTTATGAAACACCTCTGAAATATTTATAAATGCTTTCCTGATATTTATCTGAAAATACATTTTAGGGCTTCTTTGGTGGAAGAGGGGGAGAATAGAGGATGAGGCGGGTGGAAGAACAAGGTGAATTCAGCACCATTTCTTTCAGTAGCAAGGAAAGGGATATGCTAGGGTATAGGAACATGTCACTAGGGGGTGCCCCAGGAACCAGGCAGTCTCTAACCTGCTCAGCACAGGTGACCGACCCCACTTGCTTGGATCTCTTAAACAGAAGCAATGGCAATCAAAAGTGCTCTGTTTAATTTTCCTGACAGAACCGGGGCAGATACAGACGCTCTTGAGGCCTTTATCACTTCCTTCACTTTTAGAGCTATTTATTAATTGAAATAATAGTTATGCTACCCCTTGCCTCAGACCTACTTTCATCTGTTTAGCAACTGCTTTCTATGAAACACAAAAGAGCTCAGTGATGACACTCGTGTCTTAATTAACCATTGAATACCTTATAGAGCAGCTGTCACAACTCTTGTCACTTGAAAGGAAGCACAGTGGTCCCTGTTTAAAAAGAGCAACAACAACAACACATACACAGAAAAAAAAAAAAAAAAGTTGATCTAATGAGCTGTCTTTGACGTTTCTTAAGAACTGCATTTTTTATCATTGTGCTTTGCACTCATGTAACGATGCAAATTAAGGAACCTCTGGCTGCTCTAGAGAAAACCAGTGAATATACATTTCTCCCAACTGTTCAGAAAGAGACATTGGTTGCCCAGTGGCACAGGGAAATGGTCAAGATCAGAGATGATAACAGGGCTGAGACTGCATATCAATTAAAAGAAGAACAGGGGTTGATGTCAGTTTATGTAACGAAAATATTTCCAAGCCTTCCCAGGCCATGGTATGAATGAGTCTCATTAACATTCAAGAGGAGCACCCTCAGAGCCTCAAGCCCTCACCCATTTGTTCAGGTAATGCAGTCCTTCATGCAGCTCCTCCCAACCTCACGTTTTTTGAGTTCCCAAAGAGGTAGACATGTTTTATGTGTGTTTCAGAATTAATCTGGGTTTCCACTCACTTTGGATGCTGCCTGCTACTCTGAGTTCTACCAACGTCTTCAACATTGGCCTTGGCCACCCCAAACCACACCACCCCTATTTTTCTTTATTGTTCCTTCTCACGGTTATGAGGAGAAGGCCCCAGCCACCAACCTTCTTCCGTCATTCATTACCAAGACAGGATAGCAGCCCGTGTTGAAGTGAGGAAGAAGTTTTCTGTCTCTGTGCTCATGTAGACGGGTAGTTTGAATAGAGTCGTTTGAATAGAGTACTTTGAGCCCCAAAGTGTCCTAGAATTTGGTGAGAGAGTTCTTTCAGTTCACATGTATAGCTCCTTCTACCTAAGGTGTGCACAGCCCCTGGAAGAGAGGGCAAAATGAGTTCAAACACCAGCCACTATACTGAAGAAGAACATCTCACCCATTTCAACGTCTCCCCATTTACTTGCTGACTTGTGGCTGAGTCTGTTGGCCCTACCACATTCTCTCACAGTGACCCTTTTTTTGCCATCCCTATCTCCTGACTTCTGTCTGCAGTCTCCTCCTCAAGCCATCATACTTGTCTATACATGTCTGAATCTTGATTGTTGCTACAGTTCAAGTTCACCTCCCCAACTAGGAGGTTCCTTAACCCCCATACAATTAACCATCGAGGGAAAAGACTCTCCCCTTACTCCAACACCATGTATCTGAAGCTCAGCTCTCTTCCAGCCAGCACCCTCATATCATAAAGAAAAACATTATTAAGGGAGAAGGCCTTCAGTAAAACCCAGGATATATCTTAAGGAGGATAAATGTTCAAATGGCATAATAATTGGCTTGTTTCAAATATGTTATGATAGTTATATGTTATTTGAACCACTACAAAGGACACCGATACCTACTAACTGCTCTGCAAATTCCTCAAAGGCAAAACAAATGCTGATCACTCACATGCATACTGAGCACTCAGTATGAATGACAGAGAAATCATAGCAACCTGAGGATTGTTATTATTGAACTTTCATTTTTGTAAGCAAACAAGATACTTTATACATCATATATGAATGCAAAATGTACCCCCACAAGCTTATCAAATCAATGAAGCAACAAAGCATTATATAAGAGGTTTGCTGTGGAAGTTTTAACATGTTAGAAGATATTATATCCATTGTTACCCCCATTTAAATCACTATGTGAACTTGTGGAGACCGACCTCCGATTTTGCATAATTTTAAATTCATGGTCCCAGGGAAGGTAATCACCCCTTTAATAACTATTGTGTTTCTCTTTATTCCAAATAAGGCGTGCACTCATCTGTGAATTTTTGTTGGGCTAGCACGATGTAAAATTGCCACTTTGCATTGCATACTACTTGGCGAAATAGTAGGTAGAATATAATAGCTTTGCCAGTTGAATTTCAAAATAAAGGAGAGCCTTGAACATTGGTACCCTATCGTGTGCTTTGGACTACAGAGACTGAGGAGGCCTGATGCAAACTGGACAGAATTAGGACTCTGAGGATGACTGACTCACAAGGAAAAGGATGGTTCCGGAAGATGTTTTTTTTTTTGTTTGTTTGTTTGTTTTTGTTTGTTTTTTGAGACGGAGTCATGCTCTGTCGCCCAGGCTGGAGTGCAGTGGCCGGATCTCAGCTCACTGCAAGCTCCGCCTCCCGGGTTCACGCCATTCTCCTGCCTCAGCCTCCCAAGTAGCTGGGACTACAGGCGCCCGCCACTTCGCCCGGCTAGTTTTTTGTATTTTTTAGTAGAGACGGGGTTTCACCGTGTTAGCCAGGATGGTCTCGATCTCCTGACCTCGTGATCCGCCCGTCTCGGCCTCCCAAAGTGCTGGGATTACAGGCTTGAGCCACCGCGCCCGGCCCCGGAAGATGTTTTATATAAAGCTGCTTGCCACAGTAGGGCCCATAAACGCGTCCAACAGTAGAAACAACAGATCCTGCTGGTCGCTGCCAAGAGTACCTCTGGGAAGACAGGCAGTGTTACTTGATTTATTCTGAAGTTGCAATGAGAAGAGTCTAGAGCCCAGTTTTGAGGGCTTCATGTGCCGTTAGCCTCTCTCCTCGCCTACATCATCCCCTCCTCAGGGTCTACATTGTTTTCTCCTGGAACCTTCCAGAACAACTAATATAAATTTCAAGCCTGTGGTTGGTGGTTGATGAATACCTGTTGACTTGACCCCTAGAGTGCCACCTCTGAGCTAATAGGCTCAGCCAGAAAGGTCAAGATAGTGTCCCATACACAGAGAGGAAGACGAGAATTCATCCCCTGAATAGAAAGCTTCGGATTAGCCTACTTTCTCTCCAAAGCACTCTTTTTTTCAACTTTATTGTGTCTGGCAGATGTCCTCAATCAGGAGCTAATAAACGTGAGCATTTACAAATCTTCCTTTCAGCAGAGTATGCCCCTAGACTCAGAGCATCCAAGAGCTGTAGAAGAGGAGAAAAGCCTTCCGCCCAGTGAAGGGCTAGAGCCAGCTCGTGAGAGCTGATTGTGTTTCTCTTTCCCTAACTCTGAATTCAGTGACCTCATTCAACCATGGTGGGAGTATTTTTAACACAGAAATCAGCAGACAGTAGAAAACGAGGGTTTTCCTGTCAGAGTGTCATCTTTAAGCACTGACCAGCATTGTCTTCTGCCTCACTGTACCTCTCCTTACCACTCTCTTCTTGAAAAAGGTCTAAATCATCTTTCAGCTATGTAGACATGACTCTAAAACAACACAAGATAGAGTCTGATTCACAGCAGAGGCAAGCCCTGCTGCTTCTCTAGGCCTGGATTCTAAATGCAGAACAGTGAACCTGGAAGCAGCATTCTTAGGGTTGAGCCATTCTCACGTGTAAAAGGAGAGTTGCTTTCTTTTTTCAAACCCATTTTTGCAGGATGGAGGGTCCTGTCTTCATCTCAGATGAGGAAGCTGATCCATAGCCCGCAAATCCCTTTTACCAAGAAGGATCACCTGATAAGCTTTGGGTTACTCTGTGTTTTTTTTTAAAAAAAACAAAAATCATAAAATTGAAAGAGTTCAACATAGATTTGAATCTAAGGAGCCTTCACTGCAGAGTTTATCTGCTGACCATATGACACTACGAGGACAGGTTTTAAAAAGCCAAATATCAATGGCTGAATAATGGAATCAAAATAGAAAATCGAGTTAGAACTGCATTAAAACAAGTCATGTTATTATTCAGCTTTATCTATAATATTGTCCAATTCGTATTTTGGTAGTAGCATAGAAAACGAATCTGATTCAATATGGTTAATTAGCCTCTGGGTTCCCAAGGTGTGAGCTGAGGCACCCTGGACATTGCAGTGGCCTCAAAGGAGTGCCAGGAAATATTTTAAATAGTTGAGGAAAATATAGCAATTCTTGACATCTGTCAGACACCCGTGTGAACTACTAGCTCAAGGTAGTTCACAGTTTCACTACTGGAATGCATAACTTTCTTTCAGTGATGTCATACCTTTGAGAAGCTAAGTTTTTGTCAGTTGCTATAATATAAAACAGCACCATGTGAAAATCAGTGTGGAGCAGGAAACAAGGGTGAGGGCATGCAACCAGAGTTTGAGAAGTTGTGTAGTGCCTAACAGGCGCATACATCTCACTATTAAGCACTTATGATTATTTAACAATGAATAGGACTCATCTTTCTTTTAGTTTATGTGTATTCTTTTTTCAGAAATCAAGTTGTTAGGACATAAATACTTGTTAAGTTATTTGAGTCTAATTTACAAATAAACAGAACTGTTAGGTATTTCTTTCCGCCGAGGTGGGCTGTAAAAATGGACGGAACCATTAGGGACATCATGAATCGCCGGGTGTGGTGGCTCATACCTGTAATCCCAACACTTTGGGAGGCTGAGGTGGGTGGATTACCTGAGGTCAGGAGTTCGAGACCAGCCTGGCCAAATGGCAAAACCCCATCGCTACTAAAAGTACAAAAATTAGCTGGGTGTGGTGGCGGGTGCCTGTAATCCCAGCTACTTGGGAGGTTGAGGCAGGAGAATCGCTTGAACCTGGGAGGCAGAGGTTGCCGTGAGCAGAGATTACGCCACTGCAGTACATCCTGGGCGAGAAGAGCAAGACTCCATTTCAAAAAAAAAAAAAAAAAAAATCATGAGTCAAGAGCATTTAAGACTTTCTGAGTTAGACAATGTAAAAGGTAAATCATCAATGTCCACTATTGAGTAAATGACAAGAAGTATTTATTGTTTGCCTTCTACATATAGGCATAATTTCAATACTAAACACATATTCTCACACATGCACATGCACACACAAAGTATCTGGCCTAAGGAGAGGTGGAAAGGAATAATATTCAGGAAGTAGTGTGTGTCGGGGCAGATACTTTACATGTAACCTTATTATATCTATACAAAAACCTAGGAGGAAGGCCATATGGTCCTAATGTTTTTTTTTTTGAGATGGAGTCTTCCTCTGTTGCCCAAGCTAGAGTGCGGTGGCACAATCTCAGCTCACTGCAACCTCTGCCTCCTGGGTTCAAGCAATTCTCCTGTCTCAGCCTCCCGAGTAGCTGGGACTGCAGGCTCACGCCACCACACCCGGCTAATTTTTGTATTTTTAGTAGAGATGGGGTTTCACCATGTTGGACAGGATAGTCTCGATCTCTTGACTTCGTGATCTGCCCGCCTCGGCCTCCCAGAGTGCTGGGATTACAGGTGTGAGCACCGTGCCCAGCCCATATGGTCCTCATTTTATAGATTATAAGGCAGTTTCAGAAATAAGATATATGCCCCAAACACACATGGGTAGTAAGTGAACAGTCTCATATTGGACCCAGCTCTGTCTGATTCTGAGGCATATTCAGCCTCATGCTACCAGTTGTACTACGCTATTATGATAGCAATATTAAAATAGCAATCCACATGTTTCAACATAAATGTAGAAGATATCACTTAAGGAAGTCTGTGGCAATCCAAGTAACTTGTGTGCTGTTGGGCTACCGTTTATGTTTTCCTGTGCTAATCATTTTGTGTGCATACTTAAATCTGTATGTGAGCATACATTTTAATTCTTCCTTTTTCTCCTAATGATGTGACTAAATCATTTCATTTTGAAACATCCCATCTGGCAGACAATAAATGACCTTTTCCATGTTAGACTTTGTAGTTTGTACTTAACCAAATCAAAAAGCACCAAATGATGCCAGTTGTATTATGGTTGTGAGGATGTGTGATAGTGAAGCTTAACCCACAGCAATTAAAGCAACTCAGAAAAGGAGCTATCTATTCAGACTAATGAGAAAAGGCTATCTTGTTTCTTTTAGGAACAACTAAAATAATTCTGCAGAAAATTTGCTTTACTGGCCTTTGCATAAGGAAAAACAGGCACTGGAGTAGCAGCTAGCATGACCCTGCTTCTCCCACTCTCCTATATTGACTGGATTAGGGAGGGTCTTAACAGCATCTCAACAAAGAGTTTGACTTTGTGGTCTGACATTTGTATAATGGATATTCTGTACACACATTCCCTAGAATTTGTTGGTTCAGAGATTACTGAAACTCCATCCTGATAAAGCTCTATTTAATCTGGGTTTACTTAGTCGTTGGTTTAGTTTGAAGCACGGGGAGTTGTTTTGGAAAGTAGGTTGCTACTTGTGGTGAAAAGGCTTTTTGCTGACATCCTTACCTGGTGGAATGGTAAGAGGTGGTTTCAGTAGATGGCCAAGCACTGGATCAGATATCTGTCAACCTAACTTGAAGAGAACGCCATGAAAGAAGTGTGGCTAAGAACTGCCGGGTTATGCTTGCTCAGGAAACTCCCTGTCTGGGTCACTTACCTTTTATTACTAACTTTTCACTCAGTCACTATACTGGATTTCCCCTTTTTCCTCTCAGAAAATTAGTAATCATGTCATTTCCTATCCACATCTGTACATTTCAATCAGATAAGAGCTGTGAAGGTACCATGTCCATGTTGGGCCATATACTAAACATTGGCTTATTGCATGATATGCTTTTGACATGCCCAGGTAGCTGAATGCAGAGTTCCATGCTCTTCGTATTAAGAGTTTTTGAAACTGGTATATACAGTTGCTTCTCTGAGATCTTCCCTAGGACATACTACAGAAAGATGGAAGAAGATGAAGTTGGGAAATGATATATGTAAAACATGATTACATATCGGCTGCCCTGTCAAAGATAAGATGTGGTTTCTGTTGCATTGCGAACAACCCCTAGTGGCCTGCAGATGAGATGCTGCTCCTTGCCCCCATAAGTAGAGTGTGGACCACCCCTTTCTCAAATGCTAGTTTACAGTGGCATGAATGCAGTAACTTGCTGGGTACTTTCTGGAAGCTCGAGGGAACATCTGCCATGGTCTCATCTATTAGTAAGCCTGAGAACATGCATTCATTGTCCCCAAAGCCATCCCCTGTGCCCTCATATCTGTGCCCTGAAAACTGTATGCTAGACAGAACCTTTTCATAATCATTTTGAATAGATATTCTTAGAGCACTTCACCATCCAACCCATGTGATGTTTCTCAGAAACAAAAACCAAAAAAGCCAGAATACATTGCCTTGTTTTCTGAAGAGTTCTGCCTTTCCTGCCTCTATTTCTTTTTTCTTTTTCTTTTTCTTTTTTTTTCTTTTCTTTTTTTTTTAAGAGTTAGAGTATCACTCTGTCACCCAGGCTGAGTACGGTGGCATGATCATAGCTCACTGCAGCCTCAAACTCCTGGGCTCAAGTGATCTTCCCACCTCAGCCTCCAGAGTAGCTGGGCCTGTAGGTATGTACCACCAGGCCTGACTAATTTTAAAAGTTTTTTGTTTTTTGTTTTTTTGTTTTTTTGTTTTAGAGACTGTCTCACTGTGTTGCCTAGGCTGGTCTCAAAGCGATCTTCCTACCTTAACCTCCTGAGTTTCTGTGATTGCAGTTGTGAGTCACTGGGGCCAGCTCTCCTGCCACCATTTCAACCCTGGGAAAATTATACAGAAAGATTTGCCAGTTTATTTACTTCTCTTCCTACAGCCTAGAACAAAGCCTGTGCCTCCAACAAAGAGAAGGCCTCTAAAGCCTAAAGACCATCCTGACCCTGCCCCACACATTCTTTGGAGTCATCAGAACTCAATTTGAATCTTATGCCAGTCACTTACTGATATGCAGTTGAGCTAAGCTGAGCCTCTGCTTCTTTGTCCCGTTAAGTGGAGAAAAGGATTCTGCTTCATTGTGTTCTCCTCTCATCTATTACATGAGCCAGTACACAGAAAATCCCTAGCACATAGTAGATTCTAAACAATTACAGCTTCCTTTCCTAATCTTACAGTTTTTTGACTACTTAAGTTCCCATGTTCATCATTTGTGTTACTCCTGGATAGAAATAGAAGGAGGTAAAGGTGGAGGGAAACATCAAGTCTTTTTTTAATTCAATATGGGCTCTATCTTTACTTTCCACAGGGGTCATCCTCTATTTATTGTGGGTACAATTTTTCTTTGTCCTATTCCATCATTTTGTTGCTTAACAAGAAGCTCAATATAGACGGATCATGGCTGAGACTTAGCTCTTTTGCTGTGTAAATTTTCACACTGTACATGTTCTGGGTTCATCCTCTTTCATTTAAGTTTCATCTTCTTGAGGAAAGTGCAATTTCATCAGAATACCTACATAAATACAATTCACATGTCATAGGGAAATCCAAAGGCTTCAATTTGGGGGCTCAAAAAGATGTCTTTAGCCACAGGGCATCTATCCAGTGGATGTGGAATACAGAAACATGGGTTCATCCCTGAGCAAGGATACATCAGACATGGAAACTTTTATCATCACCCCCAGAATAGGGAATCTTGGTCTCTGGAACCATTACCGAGGTCATTGGTTCGTGCTTTTCTTTACATATTCACCTAGTATTCATACCCCTCTTCCTCTACAGGAAAAGGATTTGAGGCAACTGTTTAACTTATTCTGTAGTGAAATGGAGATTGTGATACCTCCTGATTACTCATTAACCCCACAGGCAAAGATCTCAATATGTCATTTTTGAGATAATGAGTGAAAGGCCCTGATATGTAATCAAGTTAGGGCAGAACTGGAGTGAAATTTGTAAAACTGTGGGTAGACCTGGTGATCCACAGATGAGAGAAGCAGGCAGAAGATGGCCCTTCTAGCCCCTTCTGGGACTTTCTCTCTTTTCTGTGGCTCTTGCCTCCACTCTGCAGTCCTCTTTTCCAAGTGACCGGAACTCTCCTTGTTCCCACTACTGCCCATTAAACGACATTGAAAACATCTCCCACCCCACCTCAGACCCCAGGACCCACTCCTGAAGCTGCCCTCTCCAGGATGTGCCCTGGTTTCTCCTGTCTTCTCAACCTTGGGTAGATATTCTGTCCTGACCTCCTCTCCCTGACCAGCCAGCTCATGAGAAAGGAAATTTGCTTATTGAGTACTATCCAAGTGTCAGGCCCCACTTAGATAAAGTGATAGAGCTGAGCCTCTTAGAGGTTAAGTGACTTGCCCAAGTTCATGGTGCTAGGAAATGACAGCTCTTGAATTTCCACTCAGGCCTGTGTCATTCCAACCCTAAATTCCCTTGGCTATGCAGCCAAAAAAAAAAAAAAAAGCTAAATTCTCCAGAGTCTTGCTAATTAAATAGACTTAATGGGTTGCCTCTCAGAATGATTTAGTATTAAAAGGGTATTTCTGGACTTAAAAGTGTCTTAAGGATTTTGCAGTGGTGAAATTTTGGGCATAAGGT
The DNA here is from genome assembly GCF_049350105.2 of Macaca mulatta. Taxonomy (NCBI): domain Eukaryota; kingdom Metazoa; phylum Chordata; class Mammalia; order Primates; family Cercopithecidae; genus Macaca; species Macaca mulatta. The sequence goes on along the minus strand of NC_133412.1, from coordinate 38,257,181 downwards.
AGTTTGGGAAGGGAAGTATTTTGGGGTTGGGATTTCTGATTACTCACTCATGTCACACATGCTAAGGAATGACCTTGTATAGTAATGCCTAAAACCAGGCCTGTAACTAAGACTTGCTATGTGGGTATCAGGAGAAATATTCATGTCTGACAAGTGGATGTTTTTAAAGGGTCTAATGGAGAAAATGCAAAGTTTAGAAACGCAGTCTATATCCAAGGGGGGTAAAATCAAAGCTTATTCACATATGGACTGTTGTGCAAGTGTGTTAGCTTTCCATTGATTGGTACCAATGTTGTCTAAGAGGCGTTAGCTTTGAGTACTGATAAGAGAAAAAAGGCTTGGGCAGACAAAGAAGAGTGTGACCATCTGGGAAGCAGACAGGAAAATGGCCTTGCCATCTCCCCGTCTCATGAGGATCAAACTCCAGAGTGTCTCTAAGTGCTTAAAGGATGAGTGGGTCTTCTCTGAACACTCACTTAATGAACAGAGACAGACCTCGGTAATCCAGTGTCATAGACTCCAGAGACTGCCCAGAAATACCTCATGGGCCACCACGATGATTGTAAGAGAATGAATAAGATGACCCTTTACTGATGGAATTAAAATGTGTGCTCCTAGAAGGCTGCCATTGAAAAGGTTTGGGATTAGCAGTGTTTGCTTTTTTCTAATTAAAAAACTGTATCACCTACGCATTTTAAGGATGAACTTTAAGCTCTTGCCTCACAAAATGAACAAATTGAGCAGTGAAACCTTAAGAAAAAGAGACCAAAAATGGAACAAGGTAAAAAGTTGAAGTAAGAGCCCTAGCTTATACTAATTGTTAGGAGGGAAATTGCTGAGACTGTACTTGACCATGTGCGTTGTACGGGCAAGCCTCTGAAACATGCACTTGGTGCCCATAAAGATTTATTTCCAGTCACTGACTTTGCCATGAATTACAGAGTTTATTTTATTTTATTTTTTAAATAAAAGGCCTCAGCCTAAGGAAATACTGTGCTCCCACAAGATGCCGAGCTATTGAAAGAGCCGTTCTGACAGGGGGGTAGAGGCAGGAGAAGTATATTTTCTAAGATTTTCCGATACTAAAACCCATTTACGACTGTTGAGAAAAATCTCTCTGACGGAGGATTTAGCTCTCACTAATCCTTAAGTGACTTGTTTTGACAGAGCCTTTATAGGAGATTTTCTCAGTAACTTTGGTTTGCTCTAAAGGAGCAATTACTGATTTGTCCTACAGCTCCTTCTTTTTTTATTTTTTTTTCTTTTTTAATGTATGCCAGTTAATGAACTTCATGTATGTTCCAAAATAGCAAGTGAATCCAATCAGAACTGTTTACTGTAAAAATTCAGGAACCTTTGGATTTTCTTGGATCTTCCGTTCGCTTTCTTGCCTCCGGGTATCAAGGACCTGGATTTCATTTTGTGTGTCATGTGGCCTTCTCAGCAGATTCTTTGACTCGAGCTTGTGGAAATCGAGCCCTACTTTCTATTTACACTGCACTTTCTCTACATAAAGACGTTTTCTACTGCTTGAGGAATGAGCATGTGGACCCCGGGTTTTTAAGCCTTCTGGTGTTTACTTTTGCTCAGACAGGCATTATCTTTTTAGAGGTGACTGTAGCAGCTGGAGGACACTGCTCACCTCCCTGTTTAAGGCACTGCTTGATGCTGTGACAACGAGCCCTCGCATGTGTGCGATTTTATTTCCCGCCCTGCCTGCTGTGCCTATGCAGGGATGTTGAAGTTGTACCTCACATTCTTGCTTCCATATTTTAATGAAGTCCTAACACCAGCAGAGGCCTAAAGGTATCTTTCCAGCCCAGAGATTCCCAAAGCATGGTTCCCCAGGCCAGCAGCATCAGCTCCTGGGAACGTGCTAGAAATGCATATTCTCAGGCTTTGCCCCAGACCTGCAGAACACTAAAGTCTAGGGAGGGGGCCCAGCAATCTGTTTTCACAAACTCTCCAGGTGATTGTGATGCACACTAGCGTTTGAGCAGTAGTTTTCTAGTCCCCTTGCTCATCCTCCAGGAAGACTGCAAAGGAACCATCCTCCAAAATAACCACCACCTACTCCCTCAAAAATCCTCAGTTTGTGACTCCACGCCCAATTTTGCTTTGTGACTTCGGAAGCCTCATCTGCAGTTAGATTTCTGGTCCTAATTTATGACTGTGTTCACTAATTTTTTTTTTTCTTAATGTTAGAAAACCGTGCCAGTTACAGGATTGTCGTTAGGGTGTGGCGGGAGAGATTTATGACTTTTCACGAAAGTGTACAAAACTCTAGACAAGCATTAACATATTGCATTTTAAATTATTCTTGATACTTTTTTGAAAGCCGCCTGCTTTAATCCTCTTGTCAGGGAGCTGCCGTGTTAAAAAATGATCGCTGAAGCAGCTTTGCCAGCTTCACATAAAAAGTGAAGCAGTGAAGGCTCTTCACAGGAAGAACTCTGGCTGCGGGCCGCGTGGCCGGCGGAGGGAGTCTTCGGAGAGAGTGGGCAGCCATGATGTGGCTTCCGAGGAGAGGAGCATCATGGGAGGTGTCTCGGGGTGGCCCTGGGGTCCTCCCGCAGGCACTTCGGCGATCAAAATGGCTGCTTGGCCGAGATGGCAACTGCTCTGGGCTGTGAAGAAGATGAAGGGACCAAGACGGGGGAATTGAGAGGTCTGGGTTTGGGTCCTCGTTTTCTCATCGCAAGTTGCATAACCTTGGGCAGGTCCATTAGCATGTCTGACTTTTAGTTTCCTCATTTATAAAATAGAGGAGGTTACGCCAGGTGACCTCTAAAGATCCTTTCGGCTTTAAAATTTATGATTCTGGGATTTCTTCTCCCATTTGACTTCCTGCACTGTCCTTCCCCTTGTACACAGGAGTAGCTGAATTTATTGATCCCCTAGAGACTTTGTCACCCACTTCTTCCTTCCTTCAGCCCCCGCTTCCCTTAGGAGCCTCTTACTTGGAGGGCTTATCCAAAATTTAAAATTTAAAGAAAAAACGCACACACCCAGACAAACGGATACAGGGGAATCTCTTCTTTTCATCGACTTGGAAATTCAACTGCATATTGGCTGCTTTGATTTCTTGTTGAGGGGTAAGGTGGGCACCTAAAGAAACAGAGAGGGGCGGTGCGGGGAGGAGTTTCGCAGGGGCGTGGGGTGGGGGTGCTGATTGTCCAGAAACCCTTCAGAGAAACTCCAAATGAAAATGTTTAATACCCTCTTCCCTCAGAAAATCAGGGCTCCCAGCCTAATCCCATTCCCTCTGGCCTTGTCCTCTGAAGAAACTGAGCTGCTAAAAACACAGCGGAGGTGAGACAAAAGGACATGGCTGCTAATTGCTGTCGAGCATCCTGGGATAGGAGGTTTAGGGAATGTCCTATCATCAGCCCGCATTTGCTTCCAGTTCTGGGAATTCTCACGTCTTTGGTTAAAGCTGTGTCCTTGGGTAACCTGGTGAAGCAGGTCATTTGATGTTGAAGCACATAACAGGAGACACCCTGGTGATTCTCTTCAGCCTGCTTTGCTGGATGGAAGTTTAAAGGTTAGATGACCTTTTGCAAGCTGAGGCTATGCTGGGAGAATTCATCTGGAATCTAAACTCTCAGGGAAGCAGAGGGCAATGGGAGAGGGGGTGGGCAGGCAAATGTTACATGTTTCTCACCATTTAATGGCTCAGGTAAGTGCCTTATAGAATCCGATACAGTGTTCCAGCTAAATTTATGTGACGTTGATGGTAATGCGACAACTTCTTGTCAGGCTGGGAGCATGCCAACTTTCCTTCCCTTTTACCTTGTAACCTCCAGAAACTGGAACTCACTGGAAAATTTCTTTCACAGTAAGATAAGGAAAGAGTTTATCTAATGAAACCTTTCTAAGTATATTTCTTTGTCAGGAAAGTTTCAGCTTCCAGAGTGAGAGGAGTGAAGGATGAAGTTGGAAAATGTGACTTCAATTTCCTCTGCCTTTCCTCCCTGACACAGAGGTGTATGCATCCATTTTGATTGTATATTAGTGATATCAGGAGAGTCAGCTCAGAGGTCTTCGTTTTAACCTGGGTAATAGACACTGGCGGTACCAACAGGGCTCACTTAAAAAAAGCATAAAGGCAGGGACTTTTGGAGGATTGGACAGGAGAAAACATCATAAGACACGGGTTCAGGTGAGTGGGTGTCCAAGCAAAATTGCAAAAGCTTCAAGTTTTTCTTCACTGGTTCCATCACTATATAATTACCTTCCTCCCCTGGAAAAAGTTAAAAATATGTTAAGAGTTTCAACATTCCAGATTTAGAATCTTTGGGAATCTTATTTAAAAGGAGTACTTGCTTAGGAATCCCAAGACCTGGAATTCCTATCTGAGTGTGCTGTTAACCAGCCTTGTAACACTGGGCAAGGCATTTCCCATCTTTCAGCCTCAGGTTCCTCATCTGCCTAATGAAGATGTTGGCCTCATCAGGAATGGCTAAACTTCAACCCACACCCTTAAATGGCAGGCATCCTTAATGACTGCCGCAGTCTTTCCAATGGATTCTGGATGAGGCCTTGGAATCATACTCAACACAGTGCCTGCCCCAAACAGCCATAATTCTTTTAGAGCTTTTTTCAAAGATGAAACTTCTTTGCCATCTTCCTCTGGAGGAAGCTTGGAAATTGGCAAGATATCATCAGAGCATGTAGGAGTGGTACTAAACCCACCCTGAAGGTTTGGGAAGGCACAAAGGCATCCAGGAGGTAGTGACCATAAAGCTAAATTTTGGAAAGTGAGATACATTTTTAGGAGAAGGGAGAAAGGATTTTCTGAGCACAAAGAACAGAAAAACCAAAGGCAAGAAGCTAGAAAACAGCATGCAGAGTAGGCTGCATTTATAATTTGGTGGTGTAAAGGAGTCACGTGCAGAATAGCAGGAAACGATGCTGGAAAGACAGGCAGAGGGCAGAGCACAGTGGGCATTGGAGGACAGGTTTTGGAGGTGCAGTTCACTGACTGTCCTAGTCCTTCATGACCCTGCCTTGCCACCTACTTACTGGCTGATGTTTTCTGAGTCTCCGCCTCTTGCTGCCCATTTGACTCTTCTGCTGTTCCTGGCTCTGACTTTCTCTGGAGCTAATATTGTTCCCCTCACGTCTGTTGTCTGTGTGATGTACCAGGTGCTGAGACTTGACCTGAGGGTCTCCCTGGATGCTTCTCTGTTCCTCTGTACTCAGAGCAGCTGCCCATCAGTTTTTCTACTTTGTATGTACATCTGACTCTTCACTGTCCCCTCACCTTCTCCCACTACACACATGCACACACACAGTGTGAGCACACACACGTGCACATGCGTACACCCACATATCAGATCTCAAGTTTACATCAAGGGTGCTTTGGAAATATTACATAATGATAGCTTCCTTTAGATAAAGTTTGGGCCAGTTACAAAAAGAAAAATGGGCTCATTTGCAGGATCATATTGGCTCATACATGGTAGAGGGTCCTTTTGAGGCTCTAATGGGCAGGCAGCTGATTCTGACAGCAGAATTCTGGGTCCTTGATCTTCCCGAGACATCTCCCCCCTGTTTTGAACATTAGCTGTGGTGTGGGTCCTTCCCATGGAGAACTGTGAATCCTATTCAGCCGCCTCCTTGTGATTTGGACGTGAACAGGGAGCTTTCTCTGTCTACTTAATTCCCTTTGAAAGCTTTCTCGTCCCACTATTGGGCACTTCAGAGAGAGCACTGCATTAATATCTTCTGCTCTGGTTTCAACTTGGTATGGTTTTGTGATCTTAAAATAGATGGAATTACCACGGCAAGCATTGTTCTGCCTTGAACTTAAAGTCTCAAGAGCAAGTACTTCTAAAAAAGTTAATCCTTTCTTATTTGCAAGGATTCTGGCCTGTAGTTTACAAAGAAATATGCTAAATTATTTATAATCCAGGATTACTGCAATGCCAAAGATATCCTTGCATAACATCCCAGCATCACTAAAATGGCACAAAAAGAACAGCCCTCAGCCACACCTTATCACCACTGCTCTCTGCGGTCCCTGTGAAAGGGCCCCGAGCAGGGCGATGGTGGCTGATGCCCTGACCACAGGAACACATGTTCTCCTCTGCAGCGTCATCCTCCATGGCTTATGTGCTCACGATTCCACTGCTGGGGCCTCCAGGGCAAGAGAAAAGTGGAGATGGTGTGGACAAGCGGTACACCTCCTGATGGCAAGCATGTAATTTCTTTCTTATTTAAAATTTGTGTACCTTGCATTCTTCTGAGAGGAGTTGGTGTGGTCTGTAGTTAAAGAATGGCATTAAATGGGACATTTTAGAAATATGCAGTGTTCCAGGCCCACCTCTACTATTAACTTTGAGAAAACTCGTTGAGCTCTCAATTTTCCCAAATGTGAAATAAGGGGGTTAGAATAAATGATCATGAAAGTGCCTTCAGCTCTAACATCAGGTGACTTTAAACAAGTGCTGATATGATGCAGGGATGCCTATGTGCATAGCACAGACAGTTAGAAAATAAGACAGTGACCTCTAAGGGACTTACTGTGGAAAGATGGACTCCGAGAATCCTAATAGGGCCTGCCTTTAGAAGGGAACCTTCCAGAGTACATGAATACATGTGTGATACATTTTCCTCTATTTTCAAAATTGGTAAATTACTTGGTGCTGTTTAATAATCTCTTATTCTTTGTGTGTCAGAAGTAATTTTGTATCTTTAAGGTATTTTTACGTCCGTTGCCATCCAAAAGAGTTGTTATGATTTATGTTTCCAGTAGTAGTGTATTTTGGTTTCTGTGTGTGAGTTCATACATAGAAATTTAACCCTGGTATAAATTTAACTCTGCTAATGGGCAAAGGTGAAGGGGAGGAGGTGGAAACTGTGTTGTTCTGGTTTTGGTCTGTTGCCCTTCAACATTTTAACTTGAAGGATTGTGTATCTTTGCCTGCAAGGCAGGCCAGATCTGAGTTCCAGGGGTGTTGGTGCCTCCCAGGCATCCTCCCACACAGCGCAGCTCTCATTTCGGTTCACCATGAGGCGACTGATGCTCTTCTCTCCAACCGTCACTCTCCCCAACTGTTCAGCCTTTGCCTTCGTACAACTGTGCATTTTGTTCTCTCCCAAATAAATGGGTGTCCCAGCACTCACTAGGAAGTCTGCAAGGCAGTGAAGCCTAATTGACCAGGGTTCTGAGAGGAAAATTAACAAATGAGCGCCAGATGCCTAACATGCTCCCTGGTATTCCAGAAGGGGTGGCTTCTTCCCCCCCGCCCCCAACTCCCTTCCCCATCTTTTCTCTCTAAGCACCAGTTTCCTCTTCTGCAAAAGGAAGCTTGCCTAGATATCAGTCCTTGAACAAGCATTGAGTGAACCCCCTCTCTGTGCTGGGCGTGGTGCTGGAAGCACAGAACCGGAGAATTTAGTTCCTGCCTCCAGGAGTTCATCAAGTGGGAAGTAGTCAGCTGCAGCCAGGATAATGGCAGGGTAAACACTGGGTAAGTGCGCGACATGGGAGGCCACCCTGACCCTGAGCACAGGGCTAGGGGTGGCAGAGACGGGTCAGGAGAGGTGCCTCTGAGGTGGCCCCATTTTCCTTAAGCACCTCTTAAACAGCATGAGCAGCTTCTGATCCCAGTGGCTTTCTGTACAATTGAAGACACGTTGTTTTTCTGTGGTGAAGGCTCTTTCTCTGCCTCCACCCTCCCACTCCTCGGAGCAGGAATGTGAGGCTTCCTCTGCCCATCCCCTGGTCGGATCTCTCTGCCCCATCCTTTCTGGGCAGGAGGCCTGCTGCTGGCTCGGGAAGGGCTCATCAAGAAGCAGGTTCACCTCTCCCAAGGCACAGACAGCTTTTCTCTGTGGTTCACTCTAATTGACAAGCACCTGCCTGATGTCTTAAAGGGAAAGAGAATCTTGAGGAGAGCCAGAAACAGCAGGGCTGAAAGAGCCGTGGGGTGAAGGATATAATCGGCCACACTGTGCCCAGAAATGCCATGTGTCGGGCGGGCCAGACGGCTGCTGTTACCTTGTGGTTTGGGTTTGATGTTATTCCATTGCGGAAACATGATCATCAGCTCTTTTCCCTGAGAAGATTGCCGGTGTGAGTGTGTGTCCATGTGTGTGTGTGCATGTGCACACGTGATCTTCCTCTCCCTGTTCACCCCATGTAACTCTCTTCCTTAGCACTCACACATGTCCTTTTCACCACACTGAAAGAACGTGGTAGAAACACCTTCTCCAGGGACTGGTGACCAGGCCCACCGGCCTGCTGCCCTTGCTTCAGGCAGGCCAGTGTGCCCTGAGGTGGGGTGGTCAGACTTGACAGGTTTAGGACGGCCCAGCTGGGGCCCTGAAATACTCACCTGGAGTTGATGGAGCAAGAAGGCAGGTACAACAACAACAACAGAAAGCCCTTGCTCCGCGCAAGTGCTGTGCATCCAGCCAATGAAACAGCATCTCTGGCCGGGTGTGTATGAGGCAAGGAGAGGTTGGGAGCCTGGTGAACAAAGGGGAGGCTGAGGAGCAGGGCAAGGATGGAGAGAGACCTTCCTGGGCTCTTTCGTAAAGGTCTGGCTGGGTTAGCTGGAGCTACTTTTTATTGGCTAAGTAGGGCTAATTTTTAGATTTTCTTCATTTTGGGTTCTCATTAGCCTGCTGCTTCTTACATGCCCATACTGGACTACACGGAGTGCTAGACTATGTGAAGTACGTTGTGAGGGAATGTGGTTGGTCTTACGTGGAACAAAATACCATTGCTGGAACCTCTACATCATCTCCTGCTGATGCCCGCAGCAAGGTGCCGGCAAGGTCATGATTCAGTGTTTGCAGGACAGCCCCACAGCCTGGATTAGTCCTTTGAAACAACCATCCTTTCATGCTAGTACTGTCCTGTGCCAAAGAGAGTGTGTTATTTTTAAAAACCCCTTCCCCCCATTCTGCCCGTCCAAATGCCAAATAACCACGAACGTATAACCACATACAAAGAAATTGATGTCCCAGAAGTTACATCCAACATGCATGAAAATGTGCTTTTTTTCCTATTCATTTTGTCCTCCTACTTCTTTGCCATTTCTTTCTTTTTCTTCCTGCTCCTCTGCTCTGGTCTATAATATGTCACATTTGCTTCACTTTGGTATGAGGAACTTGGGTTTCATCCTGGTATGAGTCTTCAATAATTCTGAGACTTCTGAAATTCCTGTAAAAACCCAGTTTGGCTTCCTTTTATCATGAAACAGGCATGCACCCCCCTATGACAGCATGACAGTGAGAGTAGGAACAAGAGTATGTCTTCACAACTGACCAAATAACTGGATGCCTTCAGGCCACGAAAGGTTGCAAATCTCATATGCTTTACATCTCTGTTAAAAGATCACAGACGTCAGAAAGGGACTTGAAATCTTTTTTTTCTAATTCCAGCTCTCTCTCTTTCTCTCTCTGTCTCAGCTCTGGCAAAGGGAAGTATCTTGCTGACAAAGAAGGCAGCTTTCTTCTGACCTGTCTTGGTTTTCATTTGTGATAACCTGATGAAGAGCAAATTACTTCCAGAAGCAATGAAAACTATCAAGGAAGACGATCTTGTAGCCGAGGAGCACAAGAGAGATAGTCACAGATGATGTTGTTCTAGTGGGCTGTTAGGTTTAAATGTGGCAACTGTGAGTCTCCTCTGGTCCTTGCAAAGGGTAGGGATTTCAAAGTTCTCAGTCCTCTTCCAAGTCTATGCCACAAACTCTTAGCAGGTGTGCCAAACCATTTCAGAAGGAGACTCGGTTGTCTAGGAAGAAGTTGTAACTATAAAATATCCCCATTGCAAAACCTGGATGAGGACACAGTCCTTTTAGTAATGTCTTAAGTTGTTCTTTCAGAGTTTTGATTCTTTCATCATCCTTACAATTGTTTATGCAAGAAAAGTTGCTTTTTTTCATTACTCTTAGACCCACCTCAGGTGGAGATCAAAGCAGTCTATATTGACTAAGCAAATGGGTTGACATATTTTGCAGGAAGAATTGAAATCCATGGTTGTCACTGGGTGGCCCTTGGCAGGCTGACTCTATAAGGAGTTTAACATAAGCAAGTGCAAGGAAAGGTTCCACGGGAACCACCCAGGCATGGAATTCGAGCCTTTCATGTGGGATATTTCTGCACTTGGTTGTAGGCAAAAGACATTGCAGTGTATAGCCTTTGAGACCTAGTTACTGCCTCAGTCCTCGTGAGCTGTAGGACAGGAAGATGGGAAACATACCCAGGGGCCCCCACTTGCTCACCTTTGTCCAGTCACTTCAATGAAATCCCAACTTAGAACCTTCTTGTTCTTTTTCTTACCATCTCAATTCTTAGAACTCCTTTTTGATCTTTTTTTAATGTTCATATTATGGATGTTTAGATAATCTGCCTTACAACAAACCATGTTGTTTGATTTTTTGGAGAACTGTAATCTCCACATATAACAACTTCTATGCTACTGAAGGACCTTTTGGATACGAGATATGGTTCTTTTAAAGATTCCCTCTATTTGCTGAAGGTCTAACAGTCAGTCAGGTCGAAATGTCAATAAGACAAACAGTGGGGAAGTGATTCCCTAGGAAAAGTCGGAGTGACCAGGAAATGAGGCAGCAGAGAAGCTGCCTGAGATTCGAAAATTGGAAGTTAACACAGACAAGATGGCTCAGGGAGCACAGGCTGTGCACACCTCTTCCTGAGCTCCGTGCTTCACATTTGCTTTCTCATGTAACAATTCCAACCATTCCATCAAGGCAATGTTGTTATCCTTGTTTTACACATGAGGAAGTTGAGACTCAAAGAAGTTAGTAGTTTGTCAAAGTTATATACTATGGAGCAAATGGCAAGGCTAAGATTTGAGCTGAGACAAACAGATAGCGTTTGCATTGTGCTGCATTCCATAAAGAGTGAAAATCGTGTTCTTTCTGTCGATCTATCTGAAATATATATATATTTTATTCAAAGCCAACATTGAAAGTAGACAGACATTGTCATTCTCTTGCCTGGACCAGACTGTCTATCACTGTATAACATGCTACTCCAGAATTCTGTAGCCAAAGCCACAGCCATTTTGTTATATCTCCCAATGTTTCGTGGGTCAAGAAATCAGACAGTACTAGGCTGGGCAATTCTTCTGTTCTGCCTAGCATCAGTTAGAGTCACTTGTTGGTATTCAACTGCAGCCAGGCTGGTCTGAAGGGTCCAAGATGGCAATACTCGTATATCTGGTAACCTGGCAGGGATAGCTGGAAGTCTGGGATTCAACTGCACACTCCATGTTTTCTCAGGTTATCTCTACATGGTTCTACTACAGAGAACTTGGACTTATTATGTAGAAGATCAGGGCTACAAGAGAGTGTGATTGAAGCTACCAGTCCTCTTACATGGGGCATGGTGTCACTTCCACTGTATTCTATTTGTCAAAGTATTATAGACCAGCCCAGATTCAAGGCCAGTGGAAATCAAACCCACTTCTCACTGAAGGGAGTGTCAAAAATATATAGCCATCTTTAATCTGCTACAGTCACATACGCTGTTTTCATAGAATGAAATGAAAAGGCTGCTTTTAAAGACAGGGCTATTGTCCAAACTATAAGGAAAACAACATTTGTTTTGGGGGCCTATTATTCCTTCAGTGACTCCCACCTTCCTCTCACCCCCGGATTCCCAGTCACCCTTGCTCTGTCACTAAAACCTGTGCTCAAGAACAACGAGACACTCATGACTCCCATGCTCTTTTGGGGACTGTTTTCATCTTGAGCTATAGCTCTAATTGAAGGAGGGAAGGATTATTCTCTTGGTAAAGACGTATTATCTCAAAGTTTTGGGGGGATGAAGAAGGCAAGAGAGAATGGGTTTTGCCATAGGACCTTAATAGAACCAATAAACTCCAGACCACTTCAGTAATTGCTAACTCTAAACCGTGACAGTTAGTGCAGGGCCCACCCTGTTTTATAGGCTGTCCACATCTCCCTGTCTCTCTCCCTGTATCCCTCTTTCATTTTTTCACTCAGATTCTTTTGCTGTCTCTCCATACACGTATGTGGATTTATATTTTTAGACTTGTTTGTTTCTTCAATCACCTCACTCAGATGACCACAAGTAGTCAAATATACATAAAATCACCAGGCATTTTTTTTCTACGGGTGACATAAGGATCCAGTCATTCCAGCAAAGGGGCAGATGACATTTTTCAGGGTTGCAGTCCCAAAGAGGCACTTTTGAAAAAAAAAAAAAGTTCTACAAAGGATGTGAGAATCATATCCATGGGTCTGGGTTAACATTGGTCTTTTTAGGTTGTTCCAGAAGCTAGCCTCTCATGTCTGTGCCATTTTCTTCTTCTTCTCGTCTTTCTCTCTCTCTTTCTTTCTCTCTTTGGGATACTTTTTTTTTTCTGTTCTATTTTGAGCACCACAGCATAGCTCTTTTATTCCATTTGTCAGCCACAGACGCAATCCAGTTGAAAAGCACCCCCAGCCTCTACGGCTGCCACAATGCCTCCAATACTGTGGGGGACACTGGAGGCTATGACCAACGAATCTGATTTGTAGCTTCTCCATTGTTTTAGCTCTTGAGTTACCAGTGGGAGAAAAGCTCAAATCAGGGAAGAATGCTGGAAGAGAAAACCAGTTTGACAAAGGAGTGCTGGCCATCGGTTGGCTAAATATAACCCCCACACTTTGAATCCATGGCAGCCACATCATTGTATCCCTCAGTTGCATCGTGGAATGGGCTTCCCAAGTACTCAACACCCTTTCGTATACTCTTTTGTACTCCTTTTTTGTTTTTAATTTAAGTTCTCTGTTCCCTTACTTTTTGCACGAACAACACAGTCTATCTTTTATTTATAAGAGTAACATATGCTTATTGGAGAATCTTGGAAACATAAACATATTAATAGAAAAATAAAAAGATTCTAATTATCTGTAATACTGTCACTGATAACCATATTCATTTATTCATTGTAATCATTCAACAATAATTATTACACACCTACTGTGTGAACTGCTTTGGATATCAGGAATGCAGAAGGAATGGAAAAGGCAAGATCCCTGGCCTCATGGACTTCAGTTTAATGGGGAGATCAACACTGAAATAATAGAAAACATGATCTTTAACAGCTGCATACCATTCCATCATTTGCACATATTTGGGGTTAAACCAACACTTTTTAATATAATTTATATATTTTGTTCAGTCAAACTAGAATTTATTAAGCCATACTTTAGATATTTAGATTATTTCTATTGTTTTGTTATTATAAAATAATACTTCGCTTAGCTTTCTTTATATCCATCTTTGACGTCCTTTTTTTCTTTGGCACAGATCCCTTATAGAGTAATTGCTAAGTCAATGACAGGATATGTTTTAATACTCTGAATCCATGTTGTCAGTTTTCTGGAAGAGTCCCTATTGGTACCACATATCCATCCGTTCCCTATGACTCTGTATTGCTGTCCTTGCTGTGCTCACACCAGCAGTAAATATTAATCAAGCTAAATTCAACTGCATTTTTATGTAGGTTTTCTTTTTCTTTTTTTTTTTTTTTTTGAGACGATGTCTCACTCTGTCGCCCAGGCTGGAGTGCAATGGCGCGATCTCGGCTCACTGCAGCTTCCACCTCAAGTGATTCCCCTGCCTCAGCCTCCCGAGCAACTGGGATTACAGGCGCCTGCCACCACACCCAGCTAATTTTTGTATTTTTAGTAGAGATGGGCTTTCACCATGTTGGCCAGGCTAGTCTCAAACTCTTAACCCATAACCTCAGGTGAGCCTCCCACCTCAGCCTCCTATATAGTTTTTCAAAATAAAAATAGTTTCTTATTCTTTCTGCTTATAAAAGCAGCAAGTGCTTATTGTAAAGTAAAACAAAAGTAACAAACCAAATAAATTTTGGCTGAACATATCAGAACAAGGAGGGAAATTCAGTACAATCCTACTATGTCCAGCAATAATCACCAATGAGTCTAGGTATGTATCCTTCTAGACCGTGTGTGTGTGTATGTGTGTGTGTGTGTGTGTGTGTGTGTGTAGTTAAGCTCCATCTGAAGGATAAATCCTTTTAGAATAGACATGCTGTAGAGGAAATGTATAGTACTACCTAACCTGAGTGCCACATATAGCCCTACCACCTCCAAACTGGGTAATTCTAGGCAAATCCTGTCATTCCTTCCCTCCCTAGGCTTTGGCCTAGCAGATGCTTATTACCGTATTCCACTTAGGCCAGAGTTTCTCAATCTCAGCACTACTGACATTTTGGTCCAGAAAATTCTTTATCATGAAGGGTTGTCTGGTGCATTGTAGGATGTTTTTAGCAGCATCCTTGACCTCAGCCCATTAGAGGTCAGTGCATACACCCGTCCTAGTTGTTGTAATCAAAAATGTCTTCAAACATTGCCAGATATACCCTGGGGGACAAAATTTCCCCTATTTGAGAATGTTGTGGTAGGCTGAAAAATACTATAATTCCATGTCTAGTGAATTTTAGTGGTTGCAACAAAACAAAACTTTGGGTGTTCGCCAGCATGCTTTGTAGTGGGAGACATAAGAGATGGAAGATACAGAACAGCGGGGCAAATTGAGGAGGAAGCCCCACCTGGGTTAACTAGCACAGGCAGCATGCTAGGGACAGTTCCACAACACGTGCACAGGAAGACAATGCTCTGAGCCATATTTAAGTCTCAGGTGTCCATTCATGGTCAGTGGGTAGGAAAACACATTTCTTTTGGAGTAGTTCTATTGTAAGCCAACAAGGTGATGAATTATTGAATGGGTTCTTTTTGTATAAACATATTTATCATCTTTATTTTTCATCAGTTTTGTAGTGAACAAGGAAAACAGATACAGGAAAACATTTTGCAAAGAGCTTCAAATGTGAACTCTTTTTTGGTGAATGGCCCCCTGGTTTGAGGTGTTATTTCCTTCTTGAGTGGTCTCTCTGCCTTAAGGACACTTTTTAATGCAACCATTGTTCAGAAAAAGTCACCCTGTTTTCTAACACTTTCCATTTTACTCCCACTCTCTTTTCTCTCTCTCTCCCTCTCTCTCTCTCGCTCTCTTCTTGTGTTTTTGGTGGTAAAAGAAAGGCTAGAGGTTTACTCGAAATGACAGTGACAGAGTGGCCATTTTGGGTTTTGAAATGTGCTTTGAGCCTCAGCTCTAATGACCAGCCTCATAGTTTAAGCCATATCCTGATTTTCTAAGTAATGGTAAAATGGTGTTTCATCCAGTGGGTAGAGTAGGGACTTCAGGACAGTTGAATATATTGAGAAAACCCTTTGGGAGAAGTGGTGGGGCGGCACTAGGTCCCAGCAGGGCTGGTCAGAGGTACCTGTCTGGGGCGTCCTGGCCTGATGAGGGTCTCTCTCTAGTGGGGCTGTTTCTAGCCCCCAGCAGAGACAGTCATGCTGGGTGTGTCCAGATATGGGAATGGCAGGAGCCATGCAGCTTAAGAGGCCATAGGAGTGTGGTGTGGCAGCTGGAAGAAAGACAAGTGCAGTCCAAAAGCAGAGGCCAGGTTGACGATAAGAAAGGTGCAGCAAGGGTCCGAAGAGCATGATGAAGTTTGGAGTCATGACTCACTGTGAGAAAGGCAGAGCACGGAGCATTGTTTTCAACTAACTCCTAATTAATCCTTGTTTAGATCAGCATTTGTCTAACCATTGAGGAACCCATAGTGGGGTCTACAGAAGAGGCCTTGAGGTTAAAATAGGGGTGAGAGATAGAGGCTGAGGTGTCGGGTGGCAAGATTTGTTTTGTAGATTAGTACCGTCCTCACCTTTAAAGCAAGGCATACCCTAAGAAAAAAAGTTAAACCCATTGGCAGATTTTTTTTTATTTCTGGCTTTCTCAAGTCAGACATGTATTAAATTTAAGTTCTTTGTATTATGTTGAATATCTATAAAAACCAGTCTATTGCTGTTTATTGCTATATGCATATATTTTCTCCCTTTCCAGAGGCTTTGAGCTGGCCTACAACAAATCCATAAACTAACAAGGGAGAAAATAGGTTGAATCAAATGAAGTTCTTGAAATTCAATGGTTTTTGACCTACACAAATGACAGTAGGGTTGACCTACTAGAAATCATGGTTTAGAAATTAGGACCTAAAGTAAGATAGAGTGAAGAGGTAGATGCCAAACCAATGCCAGGGTGAGGAGTGGGTGAGGGAATAGAAATACATAGGTTTATAGACCTACAGGATTTCCAGTAGTTGATCCTTAAATGTTCCTGGAAACCAAAGGGTAAAGTGAGATGTGATTGGTCAGAAGAAAGAATTTTAGCCTCTGAGGTAGGCAGAAGTGCTTCTTACATCTTACACATTTGTCTGTGTGCAGGCCATATTCCAGGACCCATGGGTGAAGGAGTAGATTACTTCTTCAAATCATGCTTACAGGAAATTCTGTCACAGATTTTATAAATCTCCTATATCTAGTGACCCAGTTGACAATCCCACATTCATGCGGATGGCTTGTATGTCTGCTTTTAAAGGAAATGGCATTCTGAAATGGTGCATAGAGGTAGAAAGTTTATGTTCGTGACTTATTTTACAAGGGGTGAAAAAGGAAATTGTTTCTGCTAAGTAACATTTAAAAGCATTTCCTTTTAATAGAGAGGAATTTCCAGAACCCTGACCCTAGCCCTCAGTGCTATTAGCCTGTTAGACATAAATGTCATTGATATCCTCTTATGTCTGATCTCCATTGGTGCCACTTCATGTTCTCTTAAAGTGAGTCCTCCAATTTGTTTCTGTAATCTAAATAATTAATCATAGAAACTAACTGTTCTTTTTAGGAAAAAATGCTTCCAATCATATAAATGTACAGTTATATGATTATCAAGTTGCATTTAATTAGATGTTTAGAGTATCATTTTATTGACTTTTGATAGTTATTTGCTTTCTCTTCTCTAAGTAACACTAACACGAACAACTAATGTATCTAGCATTGATTGTGTGCCTGGCTCTGTTAAAGGCTTTAAATATATTATCTCACATACTCTACCCAACAGTCCCGTGATGTATGGGTACCATAATTATTCTCATGTTACTGACTGATGAACAAACTGAGGTTTGGAAAGGTTTAAAAAAAAAAAAACTTCTCTAAGGCCACCTGGTTAGCAACTAGCAACAGATTGAAACTCAGCACTGTGGACCACACTACCTGGTTCTCTATTGCAGTAAACCCCTACTCCCCTGCAAAGACAGATGATCATTCTTTGCTGCTGCTAGTGGAGATGAAGTGTATGCTTCTAACACATGGAAATAGTTGATTTTGTCACACAGGAACTTAGGCAGTAGAGGACCTGGGTAGCCAAGAAGACCAAGGCCAGCCAGATCTTAGAAATCATGACTCCAAGAACTAGAAAGGTCATTGGAGGTCTTCAGATCCAGTCCCAAAACCTGCACAAGCTAACAGATGAGTGCCTGAGTTGGGGCTTGATGAGCAGATCCACCGTTGGTCTGGAGGTCTGGAATCCAAGGAGCTTAAATTAAGAAAATTAAAACTAAAGATTATAGGATAAGACACCAATTCTGGATACCTATAGGGAGGCCTACCTAACGGAAATTTTTCCTTTACCAACCCACTGCGTGAACTTGAGGGAAAAGACATTACCTCAGACATAATTTACTTCATCTAGAAAAATAAGCACAGTAGGTCCTTATAGGAGTATTGCTTCCAATAGCTGCTGTTTCTGCAGGGCCCAGGTTTTCAGACGGAGGTTTGAGCAATAATGATAAGTCAGGATTTAGCTAAGAAGGCTAAAAAGTACTAGCAGAGGAACAGAGCTTTCCGGGAGCAGGAGTGACCTCCAAGGATGGTCAGGACTCAGCCACTGCAAGGTGAGCAGGCAGAGCCTCAAAAGATCAAAGTGGTTTCAACACATCTTCAGTTTCTGAGCCATGATTTTCCCTCCGTGTGAGTCACACCAGCCACCAACGGGGTAAGGCCAAATTCGCAGCTCTCTCTGTGTCCCCAGAGGGTGAGGCTGGTGAGGAGAAAGTCACTCTGTCCTCTTTAACACTGGAAAATTCTTTTTTTTTTTCTTTGTTTGTTTGTTTGTTTGTTTGAGCTGGAGTCTCACTGTGTTGCCCAGGCTGGAGTGCAATGGTGCGATCTCGGCTCACTGCAAGCTCTGCCTCCCAGGTTCACGCCATTCTCTTGCCTCAGCCTCCCAAGTAGCTGGGACTGCAGGCGCCTGCCACCATGCCTGGCTAATTTTTTTTTTTATTTTTAGTAGAGGCAGGGTTTCACCTTGTTAGCCGGGATGGGGTCTTGATCTCCTGACCTTGTGATCCGCCCGCCTCAGCCTCCCAAAGTGCTGGAATTACAGGCGTGAGCCACCACACCCAGCCAACACTGGAAAATTCTTAATTTAGTCTCCACACCTTACTCTTCACCAGCCCAAACTCACTTCAGTGGGATTTGTTGTTAAAGTTTGTATAATATTGTGAATATTTGAAGCAAGGCCTCTGTATACAGTTAGTTTGCCTTTAATAGAAGTGAATCCAAATCGGGTCTCATTAGAGCACCACTGGTGTATGATTTAGGCAATTTTACCAATATCTGCGAAGGGAAGAAATTATGGGTATATTCAGACATAATTCCATAGCATGAAAGTGAAATCTTTCTTTTATTGCTTTGACTGCTTTATTTTATTAATTTATTTTACTAATGTTTCTGAAGTAGTAAAGTGTCAGGAACTCCATGAATATGGATCTTGATTGTTAACAGAGTCTTAGATTTGGAATGGATTCATTATTTGTAAGATAAACTTTGGTGTTTTCATTAAAAATGCTTGGATATGATAACAGTGTTATAATAACAATGAGAGTGATAACGTCTAGCTGGATTTTAAAAATAACAGCCATTTTTACTCACAGACTAAATCGATTAAGTTTTCTTTGGATTATATCAAAACAGCCTCAGACCCTGTCTTAAGAGAACTTACCATCTCGGGGGAAGAACATTTGTGTCCAAAAAAAGTCATAAGAACACTCATTCATTCGACATTATGATTGTATTCTTATAAAACAGCTGGCACTGTGCTAAGTCCTGGGGAGAGAGAGGTAGATGAGAAGGATAAGAGTGTACCCCACCAAGCAGGTGAAAGAAACACAGGCTGTCAATGTTCAGTAATACTACGTTAGGTCTTCAGAGGTCCTAGAATCTGCGTTTGGATTTCATACTTGCTCAGCCTGGTGTGTGCTTCCCATTGACTTGCCTTGGTGAACTACTTCTCAGACTTATGTTGAGATGTGCTTTCTTCTAAAAAGTCTTCACCAATATCCAGAAAGTATTTTTTTAAACTTTTATTTGTAAGTTCAGGGGTACAAGTGCAGGTTTGTTACATAGGTCATAGGGTTTGATGTACAGATTATTTCATCACCCAGGTATTAAGCCTAGTACCCATTAATTATTTTTCCTGATCCTCTCCCTCCTCCCACCCTCCACCATCTGAAAGGCCCCAGTGTGTGTTGTTCCCCTCTATGTGTCCGTGGGTTCTCATCATTTAGCTTCCACTTGCAAGTGAAAACATGTCCAATATCCACAAAATTTAATAGCACTTAGCATGTTGAATTGTGACTAGGTGTCTGTCTCACTAATCCTTGAGGAAAGAGCCATGTTTTCATGATATCAGATACCTGGTAACTCTCAGGCATAGAAGATGTCCCATACACCTGTATTAAACACATGAATATTTGAAGCACAAACACTAGATGATGTTTCTCTTTGAAAATTACCTGGAAACAGTACTATGCAAAAATGATTTCAGAAGAGAAAATCAGCAAAAATCCCAACAAGTGTGATCAGTGGTGTCACAAGCAGACTGAAGTTGTGTGACTCTTATCACATCGCCTTGATGTGATAACGAAGGTTTTTAAAAAGTGCGTAAAGGTTGATGTGTATGGGCACCAGTGCAGTAATGTCTAGGATTTCCAAGGAGAACATTATCTTTGGCCTAGGAAGAAAGATTTTAAAATCAAATTTAAGCCCAATATGGCCCAGATGTCTCAAGTCAGCAAAACCATTTGTCAAAAGAATTCTGAGTGACTCCAACGAGTGTGGTGGTCTCCTGACCCTCCCGCTTCCTGTCAGAGCCCACAAAGGACAGATCCCAGAAAGCCAACTTCAGAAAAAACACATTTTTGGTGGGGGGAGACCAACCTCAGGAAATTAATTCTCTGTACTCTAGCTGTCACATTCACAATTAATTAGCTTAAAGTTCCTTGAAAGAACATTTATGCTATTGTGGCTTGATTTGCTTGAAATAGTAGAAATCTGTGGGACTTCAGAAGGGTGTGGTGGTATAAAACCCTTGGCTTTCACAACTGGTTTTTCTCTTTCCCTGAGGATAACTTACATTAAATACCCTGAACAACTGTGGTCTTCAAAGAAGTTTTTAGAGAACCTGATCCTTAAGTGAAACAACCAAAAGTTTGAAAATAATTACCATGAAAAATAGTATTTCAAAGGGCTCCTTGGGTGGTCCACTGGAGCCTGCCATCAGGTGAAAAAAGCCAAAACGTTTAACCTCCTCCAGGGGTTCTGGTTCACAGGGAATCTACTACTGAAGGCCTGGCTTCATTCATACCTAGAGGGATTGGATTCTCTCATCCACCATGGCTGCAGAATAGTCTTTCCAGAATGACTCTTCTTCTCCTGGGTGATTTCCATTGGTATCCTCACCTTTGGACATACTAGTGAGACAACAGCAGACACATTTCTAACAGAAAGATTTGGTTAACTCTCAAAAGTGTGTTTCCTTAAAATGCCTCTCCATACAGCACAGCCCACCTCTAGAATTCCCTGGGTAATTGAACTGAGTGAGTCCTGCTACCCTTTGTAGACATGCCCAGCATGTATTACTCATGGATCACATGATTTACTGAGATCCAGGAAGGACAGCGAGTGATCAGATGTGATCCTGAGTTTGGAGGCACAGAGCCTGAGTTCCTATCCTGACTTGGACACTGTCTAGCTATGGGACCCTCTGCAAGTCCTGTCACCTCTCTGAGTCTCAGTGTTTTTGTTGTTACCATTATTGTTGTTGGTGGTGGTGATGTTGTTGTTCTGATGAATAGCTAGAATTTTGTTGTGAGTTTCCTGTGAGCCATATGCCCTGATAAGTGTTTACCTGGATATCTTAAGAGTCTCCTGAGGTGTAGATAGTATTAATCACTTCCTTTTATCAATGAGAAAAAGTGAGA
The DNA here is from genome assembly GCF_049350105.2 of Macaca mulatta. Lineage (NCBI taxonomy): Eukaryota > Metazoa > Chordata > Mammalia > Primates > Cercopithecidae > Macaca > Macaca mulatta. The sequence continues at coordinate 38,235,991 of NC_133412.1, read as the reverse complement.
GATTAAATAACGTGCCCCAAATCACCTATAGTTAATGAAAAAGCAAAATTTGTACACTGGCAGGCTGATCCCAGAGGCCACACTCTTAACCATGATCCTACTCCCTCAGGGCAAAATAAGGTTAAGATAAGTGGATGTCCTTTTTCAGTTCTGAATTTCCATAATTCTGTAAATCATTCCATAAATTCTGTAATACCCCTACTTAGTTTTGGTGATTAAGAAGAAATTTTGTAAACTGGAATAGGAGTTAGCAAACAATGGCTTACGTGCCAAATCAGGCCCCATGCCTGTCTGTATTAATAAAGTTGAATTGGAACACAGTCACACTCATTCCTTCATGTATTGTCTGTGGCTGCTTTTGTACCACAATGGCGGAGCTGAGTCTTACAAACAGTCTTGGCACAAAACTGAAAATATTCACTCTGCTGATGTTTTATGGAAGTTTACTGACCGCTAAGCTGGAATGTAATCCTATGAAGTTGGGAAGTTTATTCTGTTTACTGCTGTATTCCCAGCACCTAGAACAGTGCCTGGTACATAGTTGATGCTTAATGCACATTTTTGAACAAAATAAAATAAGATAAAACGTTTTGTTTGTAACTTCAACTGTGCCCTCAAGGACACAGCTTTGTCTGCAAATAAGCAGAATTTTAGTATAATCTACCCCCCTAAAAAAACAAAACCTGTAAAATTTAATGTTCAAATGTGTAAATTTTATGTAGCAGTGAACTTATAAAATGAGATTTTTGTCAATTTTCTTGAGCCAAAGAAGGGATGCCAGATTTAGGGTAAACAGCTGTTGTAGGTTTTTCTTTTTCCCTTTTCAGGACTTCATGGCTTGGCCTGGTAAAATTAATATTAACATTGAAAAAAAATAGGTTATTTGTTTTAAGTGACTTCCCTATAAGCTAATTGGCAAAGATATATAGAAGGACAGACAGACTGCTTTGCATTCTGTATTTGCTCTTTCTTTTGTGAATTACTATGTGAAAGATAAATTCCCTGATATTTTATACCTGTTACCTACAAAATTTGCTTTTTGCTCCAGAATGTATTATTTGGGGATGTTTAAAATAGCAGCTGGATATCTCTAGCTGCATTTCAACTTAATAGAGCTAATACAGCTAATTGGAGGTGGGAGTTATTCAGTGGAAGGTACTTTATATTCCAGAACAAACTTAGAAACATAATAGCTGTGGCAGCTTTCCCCGCTAAGTTTGTATAGTCATTTATCTTAGCAGCAAATTAATTAATTTTCTTTCATTATCTGGTGTTTAGTTGTAAAATGTTGTCATTCTCATTATGTCATTCTGCAAAATCCTCTGTACATATTGTTAATAATACCAAACTCTGTGAGCTCACCACAAGCTATATGAATGTATTTGGAAATTATTCTAATAGAAATAACTTTTAACATGTAATAACAAGTTTTCCTGGCCTTTTAGAAGTACCTGCATACTTCTGGAATAGATCTAAGGGGTGTGACTATTTATTCACTCATTCATGTATTCCAGAAACCTACTTTGTACTGAATACTTGGCTAAATGATTAAGATAATTTGCACACACACACACACACACACACACACACACACACACGACCTTTACCCATCGAAGACCACAATCTGGTGTGGAGGATGTGTTAGGGAGAGAGTCAGAATCTGAGATGAACACTTTAATCGTGAGTGTGGGGAAATTCTGGGCACAAGAGGCTCTGGGCACCACCTGAGACTGGGAGAGACAAAAGATCAAGGAAGAATCTTTAAAGACTTGGCACTTGATGTGAAAAATGAAGAAGAAGGAAAAGAGGAAAGAGAAGGAGCCCATAAATAAAGGAATTAGGAAAAGAAAAGAAAAGATCAGTAGGGATTGCGCTGGTGAAGAAGATATGGAAGGGCCCCCCGGAGAGGAGGAAGAGCAAGAGCACTAAACAACATGTGCACTTGGGGAACAGCACATAGGGGTGCATGACTGGAGGTAAGGAGGAGAGGGCAGGAGATGAGCCGAGCGGGACAGATGTGAAGGAGCTTGTGCATCATGCTAAGGAGTTGACTTTGATATTGTTGGTGCTGGGGAATTGTGCAAGAAAGACCAGATGTACTGCCATAGGAAGGAACTAATTATTTGGAATGACAACAAGTAGTGGTGCTAGCATTTGGGACCACAAGATTCCTCTATCTGTGTATGAACCACCTCTTCAATTACTAAATAGAGAGGTGATTCCACTCTGCAGTTTCAGAGATTCCAGGAGATGCCAAGCAAAACCTTTGCTGTTCTCACTGCCCTACTTTGTACTTGGTTGCTAAATTCTGTGCACCCTGAGAGACCCTGGTGTGATTTCTCAGGTATCATTCAAAAAGTTTCTCTTGCTGTCCCGCCTCCAGAGTTAAGACCAAACAATAACTGCCTTTGCGTTTGCCTGTGGATCATGGCTCAGTACCTTCTCAAGATACCCAACGTCTTGCTCAGACCACCTTTTGAATTTGTTTATCCTTGTAGGTTTTCATTGCATTCTCCAGAGCATCTTTGCATATTCTTCCTAATACCCCTGTGAGAGATGCAGAGCATGTCACAGATGCAGGTATTCATTCTATAGCAGGTTAAATGGCCAATGCAAGATCACAGCTTCAAGTATGTACAGACCTGGGCCTCAGACATGGAGCTCCTGCCTCTTAGACTAGAGCTTGCTCTGCTATGGCACACTTGCTTTATGATAGAGATTCCCTCATAATGCTGCCAGTGAGTTCTTCTCCAAAGCATAAGTTTATCCGCAAAGCTTTCAGTAAACTGTTTACTTTGGAATACTTTCAGATTTGCAGAGTTGTAAAGATAGTGCAGAGAGTTTCTGCCTACCTTTTACCCAGTGTCTCCCAATGTTAACATCTTACATAACTATGATTCATTTGCCAAAACTCAGAAGTTAACATTGGCACATTACTATTAACTAAAGTCCAGACTTTATTTGGATTTTACCAGTTTTTTCCACTCATGTCCTTTTTCTGTTCCAGGATCCAATCCAGGGTACTGCATTGCATTTAACAACCTTAAAGTTTTTAATTATACATGGCTGTGGTATATGGAAGCTGACTGCATCACATAAGAGGCTTTGAACTGGCTAGACTGGACAAGAGAGAGCCAGTTCCGTAAAAGGGAAAAGTCTTCCTTTTTTAAGTGGAAAAACCATTCAGCTTTGGAATATAGGGGCAATATTTCCCTCATCAACTCTCCTCGGTTGAAAGGCTTCCACAAGGAAGAACAGAGTCAAAATCTGAGTTGGTGATATTAATATTTATTTGATGAATGGCATTACAGGTAGTCTGGCTGGCCATGGCCCTTGAAACATACGATGCACATATTAAAATACTTCAAACCTCATGTAGATGTCATTCTCCAATCCTATAAACAATGCTTTGTTTGCTAGGGCAGTGATTCAATGAAAGCCATTATTTGGTGTACCTTAAGCTTGTAAACTGAACTCCAAATTTAACAGGAAGGTTACCAAATAATTCTTAAGTGCCCTTGAGGAGTTTGGCTTCCAAATATGTGCTTTGGTGTGGTTTGAAAAAAAAAACAAACCTTTGATCTGCAACAGGAATGTAATTTGGGGAAATGTGCAAAACTTCTGTTGCCTGGATATCTCCAACCCATCTCCTTTTGTAGACTTGATCTATTATGCATTGAAGTCCATTCTAATTACTGTTTGCTATGCTTGTTCCGATGTGCTCAAGAAGGCATTTCTAAAAGTTCTCACTTTAGAGAAAAGAGGATCTGGCTGTGTTTGCACGAGTATCAAACCTCTCCAACTTGCATTGATTGTCTAGCATACCAGACAGCTGTGATGTGTCTTCCTAACAGGACTAGTAGAGTAACTGAGAGAGTTAAGAAGTTGTTTAAAAAATACTTCTTGGCAAGAGATCACATTGATTGTCTTGGAAAAGAACAATAGGATTCGGACTTGTCTTGTACAATAGCCAAAGGCAAGCATATACTTACCTCACAGGGACAGGTAAACAACTCTACAAGTGACCCGTGTGTGACTAGTGAGTGTAAGGATTGGGCTAGCATAAAATGCCTGTGACCACTGACGACCAGAATGCCTCGTGGGAAGGGGAAAATGCAGGCCATTGTCCAGGAGGTCTTATGCTTTTGTGATGCCAAGTCGGTTTCTGTGCAAAAGTGTTTGAGCGTCATGTAAACTGACTACATAATCTAATGGCCAAGTGCCTTGTTAGTCTAATGTATCCTCCCACAGAGATTTGCCGGCTAAAGATGCCCCTCTATTCTATGGTTGTTGCCACTGCCACTACACTTCCACCACCTCCTCAGGTCCAGATGCCTTTTATTCATTAAGGACCAGCATATGAACTACTACTTCTGTACAACCTGGTAGATACCTATAAACAGAAGACATTATTTCTCCTCTAAAATCCACAAAAATCTGTCTGTGGCTCCTAGGTGCACTTTTCACTCTCTGGTCATATAAGTAGGTGTCTAATTCCCCCTCATAGGATAATTAATTTGTGCATAGGATGTTTATTTTACCTTTGTTTAGCCCCACAGTGCTTAGCATGCTACTTGGTACATACCAGCAGTTCAATAACTCTCTCAATAAATAGCACCTGGTTTCTGTAGCCAGTTGCAGCTGGTAACAGAATAACCTTTGCTTTCCTCATTACCTTATGACTGAAATCATGAATAATAGGAAGGCCTAGTCACATGTCTGATTGAATTCTTATACCATTGTTGCAAAGACTACTTCATGGAGATCTTTTCCTTGGCCCAATCAACCACGATGAGAAAAGATAAGAGGCAACCGAAGAACACAAAGAGTCCTCACGTCACTTCTTCTTGATCTTGCTATGAATTCTGAGTGGTGCAATGTATCCTAGTCAAGTTGCCTCCTCTGGGACGTAAGTGTGGAGGAAGAAAGAAGAGTGATGCACTACCAAGCCAGAGGGAACAAAAGGAGGATGGCACGAGGTGTCAGGACCAGGGTTCCCCTTAGGGCTAGCATCGCTTAGGCACTTTCTTGTCCATTTTATGGTTTTCCAAGGGGAGAGGGAGAAGTGGTCACTTGCTTATGCATTTTTTGCTCCTGGAAGTCTGGGACTTGTAAAAGCCATTACTTGAGAGCAGCTGGGGAAAACTGAAACGTCTAACAAATATTTATAGTACCTGTTATGTGACCAGCCACATGCTGGACATTGCGTGCTGTCAGACCTGCCCACTGGCAATCTGCTGTTGATAGAGTCTCTTTGGAGAGATTTCCAGTCATGTTTCTAACCAAAGTATTGGCTGAACTCAGAAGTATTAAGCTGAAATATGCCCTGCATTATTGAGACCGCCATTCCTTCTCCTGTTACGTGCACCTGGATAATCTATATTGTGGCCTATCCTGGGTGACACCTATAGTCCCAACCTCTGTAATAGATGCCTCTCGTGGGATTTTCATGGAAAAGAAAAATCTATTTATAAAATCATGAAATCAGCCTGTGCCCTCTATATCTCTAGGAAAGGTCCTACCTATTAATTCAGCCACATTCCGATGCCTGACAACTCCTTACACAAAGGTCAGTGGGAAAAAACGGTTACCTTGGCTGCATTGAGGACCTGCAATGTTATGGTCATTTCAGCCAAAATATAAGGAACTGACGTGTTCTTTTTTTCTAGATGTGGCCCATTTTCTGAAGGATACCACCATCAAAATACTGTAAAATAATGGGGGGTGCATAATGGAGTGATTCGGTCTGAGGTTGACGGTAATACAGTTGGAACATCCATCATGTTTGGCATGGTTTCTGGTCAGCTTCCTTGTTTGAAGTGTGCTGTCTGTGCCTAGTGGAAATAATCAAGTTGCCAACCTGTGTTTGGAAAGCTGTGAAGAAAGCAGCTCTTCACGTACAGATAGACAGGAAGGCATGAAGTGCTCTCAGACGTTTTCTCAATTTTCCTCTTACTGAGTGTTTTTTCCCCTGGAAAATACTTTAATATCCAATTGATAAGGTCCCAAGTGAAATTTACACATGAAAGAAGGGAGAACTTCTAATGAAATGGCATTAGAATCCTTTTTTTCTCCCAGACACCCTTATGCCATCTCTGATTGAATGGATTTGAAACCGAAGTATCACGCACTTTGGGGTGGAAGGAAGCCTAAAGGCCACTCCATCCAGTCCTTCGTTTGCTGTTTAAATCCCTCTCACAGTAGCCATACAAGCAGGGTTGGCCCAAGACTCCAAGTCTGTGATTCTTCTGATGACTGAGGGCTTGCTAACCCAACAGAACCATGAGGTTTAGAAGTCAATTTAAACTAATAAAACAGCTTTCAATGCACAAGTCCTCATTAATAATAAAGGCTACTTTTTTCAAATGTGCATCCCTGTGCTAAGAGCTTGAGAGCTTGACGTGTACCAACTTACACTATTAACAGTGACCTCCGAGGAAGATACTATTACTACCACTTTCCAGTTAAAGAAACCAAGGCTTAAGTCAGTCGGCCAAAGTGCTTATCCAGTTTAGTCACAGATACCTCCAGTGACAGGGACCATGCAGTTCTTCTCCAGCCAGCTCTGACTCTCAGAGACTGCTTCTCTATAAGGTGCAATGTGTCTCCCTATAAATCAAGCAGTAGTTATTAACTGCTGAAATTCTGGCACCATGCTAGGCATTTTAGATTTAAACAAATTATGGGTGTTATTTGTGTATTTATATATGTTTCACCTTATTATTCGGGGAAAATAGAAGGAAACTTCTGCTATATAACAATGGCAAAATATAAATAATATTAGAGAAGCAGGATCAGGGAAAGTGTAAGTAAAATTGAAAACTATCATGACCAAGTTAAAAATATACCATAGACATTATATAGAACAAGAAAGATTGCATCAATTCATTTCATATTTCACCTGGACTTCCTGGCAACCAAAGTAAAATGGGAGATATTGTCAATTCAAAGTTCTTATTAATCAAATGATCATTAAAATGGGGTAGCCATTTTCTTGAAATTGTGAAAGAATTCTCTCATAGGATCTCATATAGAGAATATCAAGAGATCTTGGTAGCTGTAGCCTTAACAAAATTTCTGTAGAGTACATATGAATGTACTTAGCACATTGATATACTTAGGCTCTAATGCATCTTTTGTTAGAACCCAAGAGCAGAACATTAAAATAAACTTGGCAAAAAGGACAACGTAGGTCAAATATATAGCCTTTGACCTCCTGTCTATATACCCTAAGAGGAAAGACTCTACTACTGCTGTCAGTGCTTCACATATGACACCTGATGTGTGGGTTTCATTTCCTATAACAATTCAGTTCTGTGGCACACATGAACTGGCTGTTCTACAATTAAACTCAATTCTGACACTATCTACCTGGAAATAGCATCAGATCCCACAGGTTAAGGGCTCAGTCCCACAATACTGGCCCCACTTAAAATGTCAATCTACAGGTTGTCACCTGTGATGTTTGACCCACCAGCTATAAATTCAAAGTTGCCACTACCCCCTCCTCAGGTTCAATCACTTGCTAGAACAGATCAAAGAATTCAGGACAATGGTTTTCTTACTAAATTACTGGTTTATATTAAAAGATATATACAAAAAGGTTTATGTAAAAAAGCTGAGTGTGGTGACTCACACCTGTAATCCCAGCGCTTTGGGAGCTCTAGGCAAGCAGATCACTTGAGCCCAGGAGTTCAAGAGCAGCCTGGGCAACATGGCAAAACCCCATCTCTACTAAAAATACAAAAATTAGCCGGGCATGGTGGCTCACAGCTGTAGTCCCAGCTACTCAGGAGGCTGAGGCATGAGAATCGCTTGAGCCCTGGAGGCAGTGGTTGCAGTGAGCCGAGATCACACCACTGCACTCCAGCCTGGATGACGGAGTAAGATTCTGACTCGAAACCAGATAGAATAGAATAGAATAGATGGATGGATGGATGGATGGATGGATGGATGGATGGAGATACAACTCAGGAACACCCGATGGAAAAGATGCATAAGACAAGATATAGGGGATGGGCATGCCACCCTCCCAGCACCTCTGTGTCTTCAGCAACCTGGAAGCTCCCTGAACCCTGTCCTGTTGGGTTTTTACGGCAGTTTCGTCATGTAGGCATGATTGGCCGCTGGTGACTAACTCCAGCCCCTCTCTCCTCCCTAGAGATCTGGAGAATGGGGCTGAGAGTCCCAGTCACACAGTTGGTTCTTCTGACAACCAGCCCCCCATCCTTAGGAGCTTCCTAAAGGGCAGTCATTAATATAAATGCAGGTGTGATTGAAAAGGGTATGTTATGAACAATAAAAGATGATTATTTCACCTTTATTCTCTTATCCCTTAGGACATTCCAAGGGTTTTAGGAACTCAGTACCAGAAATGGATGAAGACCAAAAATATATTTCTTATTATAAATCACAAAATCACTGGGAACTGGAGGACATTATGTTGAGTGAACCAAGCCAGGCACAGAAAGACAAATATTTAATATGTGGGAGCTAAAACAAATCTTGAACTCATGCAGATGGAGAGTAGAATAATGGCTACCAGAGGCTGGGAAGAATAGTGGGGAGGTGGATATAAAGAGGAGATGGTTAGTGAGTACAAAAATACAGTTAGCTAGAAGGAATAGGATCTATTGTTCATTGGCACAATAGGGTGACTATAGTTAATAATAATTTATTGTCTATTTCAAAATAATTAAGAGAAGAGAATTGGAATGTTCCTAACACAGAAAAATGGTAAATGCTTGGGGTGATGTATTTTGCCCATTGATCACTATACGATGTATGTTTGTATCAAAATATCACATGGAAAAATATATAAATAAATGAAGATAAGTGGTCTAGGCCAAAAAAATTTAATATCCCATCTCTCCCCTGACCAAAGGCATAAAGCTTTACCCCTGACACAACGATCTTCATTATAGCTCTCAGATATTGAGACATCTAGACAGGCCTGAGTCCCAGAATATAAATGGTATGAGTGTAGAGAGTAGGAACTCTCTGTGGTTCGGTGAAGCAGCCCATCACTGCAGTCTGGGACTGGAAGGGGCTGTTTCCAGGAAGGGTTGGCCTTCGTACTGAGCTGGACTGAACAAGCATTGAGAAAAGATAGACGAAAGACGAGTCAGGCTGAATATGACTGATTTGATTTATTCCTTTCGCTTAAACTGTGTGGTGCCTCAGTTTCATGTGTCTGCAGAGGACGCTTACCCTTGGCCCCACCTGGAAAGTGTCACAGCAGGGCGTTCAGGTTCTGGCCAAGGAGCCATCAGCAATCCCATTACCAATGCTTAAAGTGAGTCTCATAAGGCAGATTTGGCTCCAAGCAAAAACCACAGCTCTATTTTCATAAACTAATTTCACTTGTTTGCCCCAGTTAATATTAATAAGCCCAGGGCTATATGCTTCTACTTACCAGAGAACAAAGATAATAGAATAATAGAATGTTAGATCTGAAATGGACCTTGGAGATCTTCTAGACCAACTTCTCCATTTGATAGATGAGGAAACAGGTGTGAGGAAGTAAAAGAGCCAAGTTGCAGGTAGTGAGATTCACAGACTAGACTGGAACCCAAGTTCTCTGACAGGGAGCCCTGTTCAGGGTTTATCAGGTCTATCAAACACCTTTCTCTTTCTACCTCATCCCTAAGGACTGGAATGTGGTGGAAAGAACGTTGGACCAGGCAGTGGGAGAACCAGGATCTAAACATGTCTTCATTAATTTTACCTTGAATTTCTCTGGCCTCTTACTTCCTCCTCACAGCATCAACTTTCTTGTAAAAGTGGATGCCTACTACTGTTCCCCAAAGGAAGAGGCACGGTAAAACAAAGTCTCCACAATACTAGCAATACCAAATGTGGAACAAATCCCAGTGGTAGTGTTACTTTGTGCTCTGTGACTTTGGAACCTAAAGCTTCACTAGACCGTTGCAATTACTAAGTGAGTAAGTAAAGCAAATAGCACAAAGGCCTGGCACTGAGATGCTCACCCTCTTCATGAGGCTCCTGGCTTCTTCCTTCCTGATAGATCATGTGTTAAGTTCATATGTATCTATAAGGGACATGAATTATCCAGAATTCCTTATAGTCAGAATGTACAGTGATATAATGTTCCTGAGTTACTTACCCATTTCCACTGAGTAAGTCAGCTTGCAGAACTCATTTCCATTTCTCTTCAACTAGCCAAACATCCATTTTCACCTACATGGAACCTTCTACTGGCCTTGAGACAAATAAATCACATTTGGAATGGTCCCAGGACAATTTAGCTTTAGAGGGGAAAAAAAAAAAAAAAGGATGGTAACATGAAGGACATTTGCTGTGTTGGGCTGTCACTAAGTCCCCGTCAGAACTGTGAAAAATTATGGCCAATAAAATAACATTTTTCAGAATGTGACACTACCCTTAAGTGTATCTTGGGCAATAAATGGGTTTTAAAAAGAATATTTGAGCGCTATCTATTCTTCAAGCACTCAATAACATATCATAAGTTAATTGCATTATTAATTTATAACAGTATAATTGTTTTGTCTCAACAGTCATTTTCACAAGCTCTGACATTCATTTTCTGTTCCTTTTTAATCATCTCAAAATACTTAACACTTAAACCACCCCCACCATGCCACCCAAGTTGTCCGCCACCTCCTACAAAATATAAAAAATGATTCTGAGGGCCTGGCACAGTGGCTCATGCCTATAATCCCAGCACTTTGGGAGGCTGTGGCAGGCGGATCATGAGGTCAGGAGTTCAAGACTAGCCTGGCCAATACGGTGAAACTTCGTCTCTACTAAAAACACAAAAACTAGCTGGGCGTGGTGGTGCGCGCCTGTAGTCTCAGCTCCTCAGGAGGTTGAGGAAGAAGAACTGCTTGAACATGGGAGGCGGAGGTTGCAGTGAGCTGAGATGTTGCCACTGCACTCCAGCCTGGCGACAGAGCGAGATTTTGTCTCAATAATAATAATAATAATAATAATAATAATAATAATGATTCTGACAGTTGGGATGCATAATCTTCTGGCCACCCTTTTGTAATAATGAAAAGAATAAGAACAAAAGCAGCTAGTATTGATTGAGTTTGAAGCTCTGCCAAATAGTCTACTGAACAGTTTAACTGCATTACTTCATTTAATCTTCCCAACAATCCTGTAAGGTAGATGGCATTATTATGCCTATTTCACATGTGAGGGAATTAAGGCAGAGAATCATTTTCGAAAGTCAAAACAACAAAACAAAAAAACCATCCTCACCATTTATTCGGTGAGGGTTCATGAATACAGCTTTTCGTAGGACAGGTTTGCTTAAATACGAATGTGTTTGAGTGCTGTTCATTCTATATAACACAAAATATAAGTATCATCGTTAATCGTACCCAAGTCTAAGTAGTGAAAGGCAGAGAAAAATCAAGTAAAATACCTATTAAGACCACAAAAACTATGTCTTTGGGAATGAATTTTTTTTTTAAATGAATGATCCAGTTTGGCTACTGGTATACATTGTAGTGTTAGAATGACTTTATTATGATGTGTACAGGCATTGTGATTGTTTTGTTCCTAAGTGGTTAGAACACTGATGTGCAAGCCCAGGCTCTATCACTATCTGTGTTGTGTCCAGTAGTTCACTTCATCTTTCTGAATCTCAGTTATCTCAGTTGGAAAAGATTGGCCCTAATATTGCAATATTCCCAGAGGTTATGTTGATAACAGGATAGATCCAAGAAACTGTTTACAAGCTAATCATGAAGATGATAAGGGGAAGACAGCCCATTTTTAATGCCCAAGTTTAGATATACAAAGACTCAGTCTTGCATTTCAGCCTGCCTGAAGGGAGAACCACATAGTTGGACAGCAGAGAGGAAAAGCCCCTCCATGAAAGCTTAATAATAACAACAACCAAAAAAGGGCAGTCTTGAAGCATCATGACACTAAAAGCTCATTAAGATCTCTGTCCCAGCTATTACACTCCTAATTGAACAGTTACACAAATAGATGTACAATACAATTGTGACTCTAATTAAGGCTCCGACCTCAGAATCTAGTCAAAGCTTGTACAGTTCTCACTCTCCCTTTAAATAGCTGTTCTGGGCAAGCTCTGGGAAGGGAAGCTGTTCTATTATGACTTCACTGAAATAACATGAAAACTCATACAAGCACTTCTTTTTCTTTTTTACCCAAAATATACCTCCCATTCTCCATTTCTTTCCTTTAACTTCTGGGAGTGTGCTCCTTTGCTAGGAGAGGATGCAAGTTACCAATCCAGTAGTGTCTGCCGTATTGCTTTCAACATTTTTCTACAATGCCCTCCATCAGTGCCTTGATCCACAAGACTATGGGTCTGAGATAGTCTGGTCTGATACTCTCATGCTAGGCTCTCTCCTTATTGGGTAATTGGCTTCCTTGCCTAAATTTTAGTTTTACTTTCTCTTGCCCACTTTTCCTTGTCCATCTATACATCTAAGCTAAGAATTTTAGCACATAAACAGTTCTGAGATTCTCTTAGCTTTTTCCTCTATCCTCTTGTCCTGACCTTTGCAGGGAAGAGGGTACTGTTACCTGTAAGAGGTAACCTTGTGAGAAGGAGTGAAAATCAAGGACTTCCTTTGAATAATGGAGAGTCCACTGAGTTAGAAAAATTCTAAAGGAGGTAAAAGGTGGGGAAAGATTTGTATATAGCAAATGTTCATAATGTGCCCATTTCCTGTCACCCTGAACTAGTTGCCTTAGATGTGAATGGAAGATGGTATATTCATGGGCAGGAGCCATGATAAAATCTAGAATGAATATAATTTGAACTTAAAGTTGATCACCTTCATGAATTATTTTCCTTGCATCCTAAAACTGAGGACCTTTTTTGAGGCTGCTGCTTAATATACCTATTGAGGAGAGCCCAGTGACCTTAGGAGTGTAATAGCTGGGATAGAGATCTTAATGAACTTTTAGTGTCATGATGCTTCAAGGACAGAGTGCCTTCTGTCCTCTTAAACCTGAATGGTGTGGCCTTCTGCAGTGCCATTTAAATAGAGGGGAGCTTAACATACCAGGACACTTAATGTCAAATTACATGAAGAGGAAGGCAGTTTAGAGGGACACCTAGTTCCTTGGAATTTTTTAAGAGTATAATGCTTTTAAAATGAAGAATGAGCCAGGCATGGTGGCCAGCACCTGTAGTCTCAGCTACTCGTGAGGCTAAGGCAAGGAGATCACTTGAGCCCAGGAGTTGAAAATCAGCCTGAGCAACATAGACTCATCTCAATCAATCAATCTATCTATAAAAAAGTGGAGAATGACTGTCTGCCTTTTGCTTGACAAAGAGCATGGTACAGTAGTCCTCATCTCAACCATACCACACTGTGGTGAGCCACCAGCTACCCCCAGGGTTACTCTGAGGACCCAATGAGCAAATCTTTATAAAAGCACTTTGAAAACTGCCTTATCAACATAAGTGATGGGGTCTACAAACATACCCAACTCCTCTAGTGGGATTTGATCTACAAAAATCAAGAGATAAGCACATTTTTTTTCTGAGATATGTTATTGACATTAAGTCACCTCTCCTATCTAACTTAATGGATGGATAATGCTTTATCAGTTGGGACCTACATGTGATTTCCTCATGCATTTTCAATTCCAATAAGGATATATCATCATGAATGGTTTCTTTAGGATCCAGTTTTATTGCTGACATCCTCAGTAATAACCAAAAGGTCGTTTTCAGAGATCTAAGCTGGAGCATGATGGTTAAGGATACCCCTAAGGACTGTGTATGCATCATTATTAATAGACTTTTCCCACCATGTTATTTATTGGTTGATGTATCTTTCACTCCCAGCTGGGACACAGGGGGCTTCAGGAGAGAGAATCACCTGCCCCAGGCCTGGCAGCTTCTGGGACACAGTGGATGGTTATTAAATATTTGAAAAGAGAAAGGCAGTGAGGGAAAATAAAAGGAAGTTCCATGTTGAATCTCCATTACCCAACACTTCCCCTAATACACAGTGGGTGCCCAATAAGTGTATATTGAATTAATGCTTTTGATATCTGTAGTAGACATTTTAGAATTTTGTACTTACATGATACTAGAACTAATGACTGTTATCTTTTAGTGTGTCACAATTAAGGGAATTTAGCCAATAAGGCTCAGGACTTTTGTTTCACCTTCTTGGATTTCAACAATATCTCCATATCTCATTGGGCCATGACCGTGGGTTGATGTTTTATATAGGCTTTGCTTAAGCTGTTGTTTTCCTTCATAGTCTAGCAAAGAATTCAGCCATCATGAAGGGACAGCATAGCACGTGCCTGCTTATGCTAAACGTTGGGTCAAATACACTTCATCTTCCTCAGAAGGTTTGACTGAGAGCCCTTATTACTGAAAGCTTGAGGTTTGGCACAATCTCAAAGGTGTCGAGTTTCTCGCAGCTTTTAACCTTATGATGTACACTTAGATTTTCCATTGATGAGCAAATTATGCATCTACTATTAGAGAAATGACTGCACTGTCTTGGATTGGGTGGTATGGTAAACTAAACCTGGTGACGAACACATTTGGAATGGTTTGCGAACACAGATTTGGTTTTAGGCCTCATCTAAAGATTTGGATGGTCATCTGAACTTGACTCCTCTGATCTCAATCCGGACCATTGAATCAGCAACACAAAGCTTGAAACCTTGAGAGGGAAGACTCCTGACATTTCTAGTCATGCCAGCTTCCCATCAAGCCAGCCACATTCGATGAAGTGTCCTCAGGCATTTTGGCACGTCCAGTTCTGTTCCAGGTCCAGGTTGTGGTTTCTTTGAAAGTAGTAGGTGTAGGTGGTAGGTGCATGGAAAAAGGCCACTGAACTCCAAGGAGTTTGTGTCAGGAATCGGCTGCAGGGCTGGGGAGAGAGGGTTGCAGCATTCAGCTTCCTCAGCTCGTTTGCTATGTCCTCCTGGAGGAGAGAGAAATTCAGCAGGAATAACTGGATTTCATCGGGTAAATTCCACAAATATTCATTAAGTACTCCCCACCCCACCCTGTTCTGCTGAGTCTTCAATGTGGCCGCAAATCACACAGGAAACTTGTTAAATTGAAAATGTACAGCCTAGACAAGAAAGTGAAAAAAAAAAAAAATAGCCAGGTGTGGTGTCTCACCAGGCTGAGATGGGACAATCTCTTGAGCAGACCCACCAAGAGACTGCAGTGAGCTATGATTGCGCCACTGCACTCCAGCCTGGATGACAGAGCAAGACCCTGTCTCAAAAAAGGCAAAGAAAATTCAGATTCAGTAAGTCTGGGGTGGAGCTCAAGATCTCTCTGCATGTCTCACAAGGTCCCAGGTGGGGCTGATGCTGCTAAGCCGTGAGCCACACTTTGAGTTGCAAGGCCCCAGGTGCAAAGCACCATGCCAAATATAGGGAACACAAAAGTGAACAGATGAAGGCAACAAAGCCATTGTCCTTAGGGGATCATCTGTTGGTGGGAAGACAGGTAAACAGTAACCATTCCACAGGTGCTCCAGGTAAGGATTTAGGTGGATGGAGCCTGTGGGAGCCCTGAACTGGGTCTTAGAGGTGGGATCCCTGACTGGATCTTAGAGGTGAGCAGGTGAGCAAGTAAGGAAGCCAGACGAAGAGTATTTCAGGCAGAGGCAAGAACCTAGGTAAAAAGAGAAACCAAACATAAGCTCAACATCTTTCTGTAGAACAGACACCTAAGAAATTGCCCAATTCATTCCCAAGCCCCCAGGAAAAAAAAAAAAAAAAAAATGAAGCCTATGAAAGCACAGAACATTCCTGTGGCAAGTAAGCAATCACTTATTTCCAAGGGCACCAGGCCTTCTTTGGGCTGCACAATCTAATTAGAGCGTTTGAGATGTGGATTCGGGAGAAGCACCAAGCTGAGGGTATTGTAAGCCAGCTGAAGCTGTGAAAAGTCGAGCAATCCCATTCTCAGCACTTTTTGCAGCCCGTTCTTTCATTTTTTGTGGATTGACCAAACTGAGGTTTTGCTTTGTGCTTTTTTTTTTTTTTTTTTTGGTGTATTTTCTTTCTTTTTAATGAATCTGAAAACTCAGAGTGAAACCCAGGCAGGTGGTTTGATTTCCCCAGGTTCTTTCCTCTCCTTCCTGCTGCCCACCCCTGCTTCACCCCATCCTCACTGTCCCTCCCACCCGGCAATGAGACCCTTTGGCATTGAATACACTGCAGATTTCTTCTCCTGCCCGAGCTCCTCACTGACCCGTCAGACCTTCTGAACCATACTGCGTGCGTCCAAACACTGCAGTCCATCAGTTGCCCAGGAGAAAATTTCCCTGGTCTTTTTTTTTTTTTTTTCACTGCATGTGTCCTGTCTTGGCCCTGCCACTTACCAGTAGAAAGACCCAGAACGTGTTTTGCCATAATAGGAATAGTAATAACAACAACTTGCTTAGAAGTGTACACAGCTCTCACCCACAAGCCTTCCACCTATCCTGGCAAGTAATTAGGGCAGGTACTAGCATCTTTATTTCCATTTCACAGGTACAAGAACTGAGACCCAAGGAAGCACAGCTCATACGTGGTGAAGCAAGGCCATGAACCCAGTGTTCTGACTCTCCATAGTAACATTATATACCAGCCATGGGCAGCAGGCTCTGCAATAACCTTCAATTAATCCTCATAGCAACGCCGACTTCAAAAAGGAAACTGAGGCTTAGAGAGACCAAGGTGCTGTCCTGATGTCAGTGAGTTCCAAACTTGGGTTACAAACCCCAGTTTGACTGATCTCAGAGTCCTCACTCTTACCCTGATACTGTGTAGCTTCTTCTATCATCCTCAGCCCTTTACTTCACCTCTCTTGGCCTGACTTTCTCATCTGTGAAATGGAGGTGGCTGGCTGTGATCTCTAAGACCTCCTTCCAGCTCTAATATCCTGGGACCCTATAATTTTGCCTCAGAAACCAAAGTTCTTTATTGCCAGCTTCTCTTCAGTGCTAATCATTTTGCTTAATTATGTTGAACTCCAAGTGAGTTTTACTGCAGCTGTCAACACTCTGGAGTTGGTTACGCAGCTGAAGCTGCTAGTTGGATGATAGCACCTGTGTGCCATTTTGCAGGGCGTGTGCGGCAGCCAGGTAGGCCTTCTACTTGGCTGGATGCTATGAGGCTGCCTCTTGATGCCAGCTGAGTTCCTCTGTTTGTATTGGAAAGGAGTAGGCCTACCTTCAGCTACAAATACCCGGAAAGCAACATCAGTCACTTTGGCTGAGTGTACACTGCTGGTTTCGTTCCAAAGCCTGGCACGTTGTGTTGTGTCGATGGGGTGTTCAAGGTGGAGAGGGCAAAGACTCATATCTGATACATTTACTTCCATTTGGGGTGCATAAGCAAAGATCATTTCAGTCTCGGGCTTCTTCATGGGAACTTGACTTGGTGGGTAGCTCCCCCTGAGGTTCAGATCTCTATTCATTGTTTCTCTTCAAGCCCCGGGAGGTGTCATGTTATCTAGAAAGCTTTCCCTAATGTGTTCTATCTGCATTTATACCTTATCCATGTACCTCTCAATTTCTATCCATCATAGCCCTTGTCCCACCATAATGAAAATGTCTCTCATTATTTTTCTGGCTGGTCCACAAGCCTGCAGGGTCCTTATAGGTGCCAACTATGTATCATTCATCGCTGGATGCTCTCCCACTAGACGTTTATTGAATGAAGAGTGGAGGAATGAATGAAGCAATGACGGCTTTCCCTGTGCTTATCCTTCCAGTGTTCTGTGCACAGATTAGGAACAAGACTTTCCTTTGTCTTTCTAACATTCTCCCATTATTCCTCATCCTTCCTCTTTTGATAGACTCAAGGTTTACCCAATTGGTGAATCGCTCTTCTGAGCCTTCTCCTAAACTAATTTGTCCCCAGAATAGCACCCCTTCCCCTTCTCTGTCCTTACCAACACATGCTTCTGACGGTCCAGGTTCCACCTCTGAAATGTCACCTAAAACTCTTCTCATTCAGGAAGTGTTCTCTGGCCAGAAAAGAGGCAGCACTTTCTATTGCCCTTTTTGAAATAAACATGCAGTTGCCAAGAGTCACCTGAATTCACACTCTACAGAATACTGTTTCTTCCCCCTTGAGACAAGCACGATGTAAAATGTTATACATTTTTTTCAAGTTGTAAAAGTATTAATTCATTTGCATTGATGACTCTTCTTTGTCTTGTAAATATTTTGATAATATCTAAGGACACTCTAGTTCTAAAAAAAAAGAAAGAAAGAAAGGAGGGGGGGAGGGAGGGAGGGAGGGGTCAGTGATTCTTTAAAATCAGTGACGGATCTCACCTCCTCACCCCAAGAGATTCTATTCAGGAGATCCACTACTATACTTTAAATCTTTACAAGTGAGTGGTTGGACAGGAAGAGACCTGAAAAGGAGAACTCTATTCAGTGTTATTACTTGGGGGAGGGTTTAGAGGAAAATAAAATACTTAATTGTGGAAGGCATCTGAATGGTTTCCTCCTTCAGAAGCAAAACGTACTATGCCACTTAATAGTGGCCTCAAATATGCCAATAAGGTAGTTTTACCTGAGCTCTTTTCATTGTCTTTTAACTTTTTCTTCTCTACTTCATCAGTTTCCCCAGTTGGTAGGGGTGATCTTCAGATCTGTTCAGGGTTGTGGTTGTTGAGGATGGATCAGCAGGGCCACCATATTTAACTTGAGTGGGCTTAAGGATCCCTTGAGATTGCTGGAAGTTTAGATTCCCAGGCCTTTCATCACAGTATATATGAGGTTATATGATTCAGTATATATGAGGTTAGCCCAGAAATCTACACTGTATTTAATGTTAGTTCAATTTAATGCATAAATACTTTTTTAAAAAATAAGCAAACAGAGCTGGGCGCGATGGCTCACACCTGTAATCCCAGCACTTTGGGAGGCCGAGGTGGGTGGATCACGTTGTCAGGAGTTCGAGACCAGCCTGGCTAACATGGTGAAACCCCATCTCTACTAGAAATACAAAACTTGGCGGGGAGGTTGGCGGGCGCCTGTAATCCCAGCTACTCAGGAGGCTGAGGCGGGAGAATCGCTTAAACCCAAGAGGCGGAGGCTGCAGTGAGCCGAGATTGCACCACTACAAAATCCAGCCTGGGCAACAGAGCGAGACTTAGTCTCAAATAAATAAATAAATAAAATAGAAATAAGCAAACAGTGCAAGATAATAAATAATAAAGTGTAAGGATCCACACATTCACCCTGTGGGATCTGAGCATTTTACCTGCACAACGGCAGAGTAAACTCAGACACTGCCTCTACTTCTGCTCTTGTCCTCCCTCATAAGTATATGACTAAATAGGACCAGGTTCACCAAGTGGAATAATACTGCTCTGGTCCTGTCTCCTCACCATGGCTCCGTGTAGCTATAGAGAACAGAAGCACCTGGGGAATGAGTCAGAAGTTATGCAGGCGCCTATACAATCTGTCATGTGGTTTCCATATTATTGTAAAAGTTGATCCTAAGCTTTAGCTGTTCTGCTAAGCTGTGTCTCTCCCTCTAGTTTGCAACATGAAAGGCCAGGAGACATCTCATTCCTTTGATACCCAGTGTTCCAGTGTTTAAAGTACAGATTTCTCCCACATCTTACCAAATTGGCTGTGTCTCCCAAGGAATTATATGCAGGCTAACAAAGCAAGCAGTGCCAAGAACATCCCCCATGTGGTCAGCCACACAGACAAGCATAATCGTAAGCTCTGCCCAGCCTCTGAGCCTGTCAGCTACTTTGAGTTACTGTGCGATGCTCAAAAGTACTACCAGCATCTTCTCCAGACATGTTTAGCAGGGACAGGCACAGAACTTTAGAAGGAAAACGTTCGCTGCTGTGTAGCGCGATTCTGAGTTTTGGAGTAGTGCTGATTCAGTGATTGATTTCCTTCTGGAAAGGAAGAAGGCCAATACTTTAAACTGCCAAAGTATCATTCATGCCTCGTCCTCAATGTTTGGCAGGTTTAAACATCAAATACTTCATTACCGAAGTAATTGAAAAATGCCAATTGCCTTGAGCTAGAGAATACTTGGAGGGACCGATATCACATGCTAATATTACAGTGATTTTTAGGGATAATCATCGTTAAGTATTTGTTATTTATGTATTTCTGTTGCTAGGTAGCTGAAGTGCTACAAGTTGCTAATTTTGTTTCTGATACCCACTGAAGGCCACATTCAGCCATATGTTCATGTGTGTGCTGTGTGCCTTGGTTTATTTCCTTTAGTGTTTTATGTATCAACCCAACTAAATAGTTCTGCATGTAGCATTTTTGCGGATTCTATTTATCATCAACAGCAAAAATTTTTCTCCCTGGATGGCCTAAATACAGAAAAGCAACATTACCTCTGAGTGGATAGGAATAGAGATTTTCTCAGGGATAGTGGACATTATTACTAGCTAATAATAATGATTCAAGTTATTTTTGTATTTGAATTTGAGCTGTGTTTGTATTTGTGTTGTACCTGATCATTTATTTTTTACTCATTATTATTTTTCTTTGAGATGGAATCTCGCTGTCACCAGGCTGGAGTGCAGTGGTGCAATCTCGGCTCACTGCAATCTCTGCCTCCTGGGTTCAAGCGATTCTCCTGCCTCCGCCTCCCGAGTAGCTGGGCCTACAGACGCACACCACCATGCCCAGTTAATTTTTTTATTTTTAGCGGAGATGGGGTTTCACTATGTTGGCCAAGATGGTCTCGATCTCTTGACCTGGTGATCCGCCTGCCTCGGACTTCCAAAGTGCTGGGATTATAGGAGTGAGCCACCGCGCCTGGCTGTACCTGATCATTTACTAAGAACTTTTCTGGTTTGTTTTCTCACATTTAGTCTTCACTGGGAACTTGTGCAGTAGGTATTGAAGTCATTTCATTTCCAGATGAAAACAGTGGGGAATTACAGTACAAGGATGGTAAAAGATTAAATAATATTGTCCATCAAATATGGACAACAACTGGGATTTCAGTGCAGGTCTGTCTGACTCCAAGTCCAGTGTTCTTCCAGTTCTTCTTATGTTTAAATTCTCCTGAAATTCAACAAATTAGTTAGTGGCATGGTTGCCCCTGCTGGGCCACAGTAATTGGAATATTAATGGAACCACATGGCTAGCTCCTTGCACTTGTAGCAAGGCCTGTCCAGATATATCTGGAGCCAGTTGCCAAATTCAAAGGGATGTCATGAGATGTTTTAATCGCTATTTTCTCCTTCCTCTTTGATGTCTTCTTGTTGGCAATGGTATAGCCATTTGTTACGCACCCAATTAAGTCAGCAATCTTGTAGTCTTTTGTAGAATGTGAAAACTTCTCGTTTTATGCCTTGTGACTCTGCTTCATGGAACCGACAAGAGAGATGGCGGAAAAGGTTACAGTCACTCCATTTCTCTATTATCGTCTTCTGCTGAGAGCTCATCACTAATTTTGGTGTCAGAGCAACAGTCATTCTGAGGCCTTATGAAAGCCTACATACTCCCCAGCAACGCAGACAGCCCCCCTGACCTTTGCGGCTGCAGATAATGGCCAAGGCTGTGGCAAAGTGACCTTTAGGCCAAGAGTGGGTGGCAGCACTTTCTTTTCTGTGACATTCATTTTGCTTTGCCTCTGTTTGTATTTTTAATTGGAAGCATGTACCGTGTGAATCTGCGTGGTTCTCCCCCTCCGCCCTGAACTCTGAGCAGAGAGACTGTGTCTGGCTGGCTCTCGTTATAAAGGAATGCTCTCAATGCCAAGCTAGGGGTCATTACTAATTGCCACAGCGACAGACACAAAGGATATTACCGGCAGTCTTTCAGGGGGAGATGCTATCAGCAGAAGAGGGCCTTTGTCCCACCTGGACCAGCCCATGTTTCCTTCTCATATTCATTTTACTCCCATGATCCCAGGAGATGAATCAGGCACTTGAATTTTTTTTTTCCAAATGACATTATTTATTGCACCAGAAATCTTGTCATCCAAGAGGAAGCACAGCCATTTAGGCCATCTCTTCAAGCTCCATCTCCAGTCCTTGTCCTTGATGATACTGTTTGCTGTAGACTCACCCCGCATCCTTCATTTCCTTTCCAGGCTGCAGACAGCTTGAGCCTATTCTAAAGGTCTCATTATTTATTCTGTTTAGTTCTTTATTATTTGCTAACTATCAAATATTCCCAAGTTGCTTTCTGTATGTTCATCTTGTTTCCTCGGGTAGCTTTTTTCACTACTTATCAAAGCGACGCTGAGTATGAAAATTTCATAAGCACCTACTGTGTGCCAGGACCTAAGCTAGGTATTTTATGTACATAGTTTGATTTAATCCTTACAACAAACCTGCAACTTAGGAGTTGTTATCCTCACTTTATAGACATGGGACTGGAGCTTACAGGCACCGTGAACATTACAAACTTGCCAAGCATCACACATGTCTGTGCAGCTGGCGCATACCAAGTCAGGATGCTAACCACTGGACATGGGTTGTGGAAAGGTGGGAAGAGGCTCAAAGCATGTATGATGTTAGCCCCTATAAGCCTCCAAACATGGACTCACCCACCCCACTGTGCCAGACACGTCGTTCGTATTCAGTAAGGACACCCATGATGGTATCCTTAAACATGATGCTCTTTTGGCTGAATCACAGAGGGACAGGCCCTGCACTGAGGTTCAAACACTGGTGTGTCATCGGGACAGGGATCCCTCTGATGGGGCCTGTCAGGGATTGTGAGATTGGAAAAAGTCACACTAGTGTTGCTCGTTTCCCAGCTCACTCAGTAAATACTTTATGTGGGCACACGTGGGTACCTGGGAGACTTAGTGGGGAACATGGCCTGGGAATCCTGCCCTTTAGGGAGCTGAGACATTATCAGCACACACTTCCTCCTTCCTCAGAACCATCCAGTGATCCGGAAGAAAAGTTCTCAGAACTTACATCATTGGTAGAGTAAGCTTTTTGACAAAAGCTGGAGGAAGAAAACCATTGTGGAGAAAAAAAATCTCCTCAACCACTCATACACACACACACACACACACACACACTGCCATAAACCAAAGCCACAGAATGATCTTTAAGAAAGGACAATTTATGGTAAATGCCAACATTTACATGGCAAAAGGAAGCAAGCGTCATACCTCCTTCCCCTATTCAAAATTGCTTTTTATTTTCAGCAAACTCAGAGTAGGAGATAGCAGGTTTTCTCCTACTTCGAGTGGTATGATTTGGATAGCCTGGGACCTAGAACACCCCAGCAGCCTGGGACCTCACAGAATGGGGAGGCCCATTCTCCAGGCACCTGGCTGCCAACACGTGCAACCCAGTTGAGGACTTTCACGCTCACACCCAGGGGCCCTAATGTGTCAGAGAAATGGAACAGTTTTGCCTTCTTCTTGCACAGGAGGAACTGCATCTCCAAGGCAGCCGGATTCACATGTAAGATTGTGGAAGGGGCCAAGAAGGTGCTGTCATCTTAGAAGAAAATTGTGCTTTTATGTTCTGCCGTCTTTTGAAATCCAGCTCCTGCTCGTAAATCGCCGTGTAGCCATGTCAAGGATTATGGAGGGTTTTTCTATGTATGTGTGTATATGTACATTGTTGCTCCTGATGACTCAAGCAGCGGTGCTAGCGGGGAAGCTTGGTCCACCTCGCACAGCGCTTAACAAGAGTCCTGACAACAGCAATATGTTACCACTTTTGTTTGTACTGCATCTTCACACCCACTCACTCAGTAACAGACTGAATGAAATGTGCTCCGGTGCTTTGTGTGGGAGAAAAAGAATGAAAATAATGGCCATTCAGGCAAAATAAGGCTTTTTGGTGCTTTTCAGAAGGCAGTCTTGTTTTCATTGTTGTCCCTGTGTTCACATAATGGCCTTATCCTTGTCTTTCATTGAAACACGCCCAAAGCAAGGAAAACATTTCACCCTGAACACAGAAGAATGCAGGCTCTTAAAGTGAGCAGCAGGGAAGATATGGGCTGGGAGGATGCTGGACCAGGTGTCTACAGGGCTCCCTGCTCAGAACAAGTTGATGGGCAGGTGACTATGGATGGGAAAGGGGCTTGCTGGAAACCAGCTCTGCTCTATCTGGCAAGGCCTTAAGAAGGGGAAAACATGATCATCACCATCATTGTGCACATGCACTGGGCACTTACCATGCACCAGGCATGGGACAGGGTGTCTCTTAGGCGTCATATAATCTGTTCCAAACCCTCTCAGGAGGATATCATTATTATCCCCATTTTAGAAATGAGGAACCCAAAATCTAGAGAGGTTAAGTAACCTCCTCAGGAGTCATGTGGAGTCAAGATTTGAATCAGGTACCATCTGACCCCCCACTTAAACATCACACCAGCATCTTAAACACTACCTTAAGATCCTCAGAATCAAACCTCCCATGCTTCCAAATTAGAGGGTCGTGGATGAGGAGGGGAATTTCAGGGAGGGATACTTTGAGAACTATTCCAAAGAGGGTTGTTCTAAGTTCCCTTTCTGGCTCATCTTTAGGATAGAGGAGCTGCATGTTATATTGACCCTAAACATGTGAGAGGCAGGATGAGGGAGGGCGTCAGCCTGGATTCAGATCTGGATGTCCTGGGACCAACTCCATGAACACGGACTGTCCATTCTCCTCCCTGGGATTTGACAGCCTGTGCTTTAGCTATACCCCCATGCTTGTTAAAATGACCACAGGGCTGGAAAACTGTCTGTGGTTTCCCTGCTCCTGCATCTTTCCAGGGAGCTCTCTTCATGAGGACGTCTCATTAGTTGCTCATTGCTGTTTCTCTCAATGACAGGAAACCCACTGGAGCCACAAGGGCCTTTGAGACGTACCTCACTAGCCCTGAAGAGATTCTTCCCTTTGTGTGCAAGATGCCTCCTCCTCTATCCTCAGGCCGTCCACATCCCACCAACCCTGATAGGTCCAGTTGAAATCCCACCTCCTCAACAAGACCATCCTTGTGTACATGTTTCTTCCCGGCTCCACATTCGGAGACATCACAATGGGAGCTTGAAATCAATCACTGTAGGGATATTTACACCACAGAAATTGGCAAACATTGCAAATCAGACTCTTGTTTTTGCTGTTGTTTTGTAAGCTGGTTTATCAGCACGTCACTGCTCATACCTAATGCCCCACCACTCGTTTGGCCCCAACAATTAAAACCGTACTTTGGCCGTGTTTTATGATGTGCCCATGCTTGTCTCTCAGTGGAGACTGTAGGAGGATCATCAAATTATTTGTATCTCCACAGCATCATCATGGTACCTTGTAAATAGCAAGTATTGTCCCCTGTCTGTGTCTGTCAGTGTTGTCCATTTCATTTATTAATATTTAGGGTGTACTTTTTCCCTAAAAATCTTCAGATGATATCCAACTGGCTACAAGTGAATGTCTCAAAGAGCTAATTGTCTATCATTCCTTTCTTCATTCATTCAACCATTTATTTATACCAGTGAGCATTTGCTATGTGCCAGGCATTAGTTCAAAGGCAAGAGTACTCAGAGGTAATTAAAACATAGGAGGTCTCCACCCTAGGGTAGCTCACATTCTAGTCAGGAGAGACAGAAAATAAACAAGTAAACAAATCCACAAAATTAGAAACTGTCTTATAGCAGCAAAGGATACAAAAAGAAGAACCCAGGAGGATGGAATAGAGGAGCTGGGGCATGGGTGGGGCATAGTCCCAGGTTGGGATGTATATTCATTTCCTATTGCTGCCATAACAAATAACTACAAATGTTTTGGCTTAGAACAATATGAATGTATTCTATCATGGTTCTAGAGGTCACAAGTCTAAAATGGGTTGTGATATGGTTTGGATTTATGTCCCAGTCCAAATCTCATGCTGAATGATAACCCCCAGTGTTGGAGGAGGGGCCTAGTGGGAGGTGATTGGATTATGAGTGGATTTCCCCCTTGCTATTCTCATGATAGTGAGTGAGTTCTCATGAGATCTGGTTGTTTAAAAGTGTGTGGCATCTTCCCCTTTGCTTGCTCTCTCTCTCCTGCTGCACCATGTAAGACGTACCTGCTTCCTC
The DNA here is from genome assembly GCF_049350105.2 of Macaca mulatta. Lineage (NCBI taxonomy): Eukaryota > Metazoa > Chordata > Mammalia > Primates > Cercopithecidae > Macaca > Macaca mulatta. The sequence goes on along the minus strand of NC_133412.1, from coordinate 38,209,996 downwards.
TTCACCTTTTGCCATGATTGTAAGTTTCCTGGGGCCTCCCCAGCCATGCTTCCTGTACAGCCTGTGGAACCATGAGCCAATTAAACCTCTTTTCTTTATAAATTACCCAGTCTTAGGTAGTTCTTTGTAGCAAGGTGAGAATGGACTAACACAGGTTGGAGGCCTACATTCCTTCTGGAGACTTCAGGGAAGAATCATATCTTGGGCTTTTCCAGCTCCTGGAAGCCGCCTGCATTCCTTGGCTTGTGGTCCTGCATCTCTCCAATTTCTTCTTCTGTCATCACACCTCCCTCTCTGACTCTGACTCCTCTTCCTCCATCTTTTTCCCTTATGAGGACTCTTGTGATCATATGGGGTCCACATGGATAACCCAGGATCATCGCCCCATCTCAAAATACTTCCTCATTTGAGTCTCTTTTGCCATGTAAGGTAGCATATTCACAGGTTCCAGGGATTAGGAGGCGACATCATTGGAGGTCATTATTCTTCCTACCACAGGAGGTGAGGGAAGTCCTCTCCCAGGAGGTGGCACTTGAGAGGAGACCCACATGACAAAAACAGATGAGGGGGACAGGCTGCAAAGATCCTGGACCTGGCACAAGCCTGCAGATTCTGAGGAACATGCCAGCATGATTGAAGTGAGCAGCCAGGGGAGGTTGGAGGGGGAGGAAGGGCCCAGGTCCCTCCGCATTGCGGGAGCCAGAGGAGGAGCGTGGATTTCATTCTGAGTGCAATGGAACATGGGCAGAGGGCTGGAGAGTTGTGTTTTCACTGGGCTAACTTGTATGTGGTTGAAGACAGCTTCTCTGGCAGTTGTCTAGAGCAGTGCTGTCTGGTAGAAATACAATGTAATCACATTTGTCAGTTTAGATATTCTAGTAGCCACATGTTAAGAAGTAAAAGGAAACAGCTGAAATTAACCTTAATAAAACATTTTCTCTTTACCCAATATATCCAAAGTGTTATCATTTCAATGCGGTATCAATATGGAAAACTTATTAATAAGATATTTTATATTCATTTTTGTACCATATCTTCAATATCTAGTGTGGGTTTTATGCTTAAAGCATACCTCAATTTGGACTGGCCATATTTCAAGTGCTCGACAGCTATATATATATACCGTGTGATTGGTGGCTACCATTTTGGATAGTACATGTGTAGGCACTTTTCTCAGAATCCTGTGCAAAGTCTACTCAGGCGGTGTTTAGAAAAGCAATGAACAGTGCAGCGTCACGGAACATATGAGCCACCTGTCACTTCCATCAGCTATCCCCAATGCCAGAGGTTCTGTGTAGGCCACAGGAAGTAGGAGATGGAACAGGAGATTCTAGAAAGGATGTGTCCTCTGGTGAAACTGGTGAGGTTCAGGCACAGACTCCGATTAGACTTTTGCCTGGCTGCAACCTCCGAGAAACACCCTGTCTCTGTTTATTTCATAGATCTCTAAGTTCACCTCTGCATTCATCCTTACACCTTTAATCCTCAGCCAAAGCCAGATTTTTTTCCCATTTCTTTATGGACAGGGCCATTTATTCAACTCATTATACCAATATTACTGAAAACAAGGGCAGAGGTTAAGAACAGGAAAAATTCAATGAAGCAATGAGAGGGTATCAATTGCTAGGACAAGAAGTATATTCCAGGCACTTTTAAGCTATACCCATGCTCTGTTGAGCTCTCGCTGTGACCCTGATATTAACCATAAAAGTATAGTCCAAAAATCTTAGTACCAAAAGAGCATCATATATATCCATTGAGATTTTTACAGTGATATTAAAAGGGGTTATGAAACAGAAAATAAAGATCTGAATTAAACATTTAGGTTGTGGTGGTTTTGCATAAAGTCTAGTGTATGAGAAGCATATTCAATACTGCACAAGACAATAAAAATAATAGCAATGTTTATTAGAATATCCTATTTAGAATCAGCAATCTGTGCAACATACTCAGCTTTTAGGAGACGGGCTGGCCCCGAGTTTCTTTCCAGTGATGGATTTGGGGGGCTGACATCTTGACCCTGTCATCCAGCCTGTGGGTACCATCAAAAGGCAGCTTGACCATTTTTGATATGTAGCGACAAAAGCTCTAATGTGTGAGGACAAAGGTGCCTTCTGTGAGTGCTTTGGGGCTTTAGCGCTTCAGTCAAATTACCAGTGGCTCTAATTAGTGTTCCTGAAATCTGGAGCAATCTATATCTGCATTCCAAAAAGGGGTGGAATGTTTCCCTCTGATAACACATTAGTATGAGTCCTTCCTAGATGAGTTTTCTGAAATTATAAGGGCATGATAGTGTGGAGGAGAAGCAGTTACAATAGAGAAACCTGTTGCTTTGAAAATCAGCAGTGATCTTGCAATCAGCTGATTAATAAATATTTATACAGTACCTATCAAGTGCTACACTCTGAAAAAAATAAGTATGCAATGATAAATCACAGTATGGGCACCAGTGTGGTTCTGACCTGGGAGTGAGTAGACCTGAGCCCTGCCAGCCACTTACAGTTGCTGCTATCTTGGTTTAATCATTGTATAGCAGAGACATTAGCTATTGTCTCAAGGAAGATTCATTTCCCTAGGACAAGTTACTTTACCTCCCTGGACCTCAAGATTAACAGGGTCTGAAGGGATCATGCTGCTGGTGGTAATAAAAATAGCTTCATGGCTGGGCACGGTGGCTCACGCCTGTAATCCCAGCACTTTGGGAGCCTGAGGCGGGCGGATCACAAGGTCAGGAGATCGAGACCATCCTAGCTAACACGGTAAAACCCCGTCTCTACTAAAAATACAGAAAATTAGCTGGGCGTGGTGGTGGGCGGCGCCTGTAGTTCCAGCTACTCGGGAGGCTGAGGCAGGAGAATGGCGTGAATCTGGGAGGCGGAGCTTGCAGTGAGCCGAGATTGCACCACTGCACTCCAGCCTGGGCCACAGAGTGAGACTCCATCTCAAACAAACAAAAAAAAATAGTTTCACATACTGAGGTGTATAATTGTGCTAAGTACTTCATGTAAATTAACTCATATATTTCTCAAGCAGACTCAACTAGGCGATGGGTTCTGTTAGTCCCAATTTATAGATGAGAAAGCTGAGATTTAGGTTGTGTGACTTACCTGAAATCCAAGAACACCGACTAATACCAGAGCTGAGATTCAGTATCAAGTCTTAGAGCCTGTAAAGCTTGCAGTCGACACCCCCGGAAACCCATCCCAGCTGTCACATTCTGTAGATCTGGGGACCTTAAAGAATCATCAGAAGATTGCTTGGGGGAATGAAAAGGTTGAAAACTGATGGGGGAAACCATATTTCAGGGAAATAAGGACGAGGCATTAGCAGAGCTTCAGAGAGGAGAAACATACCATCGTCTGTGGCTCAGAGAATTCAGAACCTAACTACATCACAATACCATGATGCTGAAATGCAGTGTCTCTTTCTGGGACACACACTGATAAATCAATGCTGAGATCTCAATTTGTGTTAACGTAGTGATGGTCATTCAGCAAATGAGCCTTCACATAGCAGGCAGTGCCACCCGGAAAGGCACTTCAAGGTTGCTGTATGACAAGTAGTCTCACCTTCTCAACCTTTTCATTTTATACCAGTGTCAGCCACAGCTGGGGGAGCTGTGAATTTCACTTTAACTATAATATTTAGTGAGGACACACACACACACACACAGTGGCACCCACAAAGTCTTCACTTTGAAACAAGAGTGGGTTTGGTTTCCTTCGCTTACACAACTGATGCCTCCCAGGGATACTTTTGTTTAGATGGCTCATTGGCCACAAACCGTTTCATTATGTGTTGCCCAGTTACCTTGGCTTCCTGCACATTCTTTTGAGCAGATAGTTCATCTCCTTATCTCAGAGAATTGTTTCCCCAAGTGTAGCCCTGGAGTCAATAGCTTTGATACCATCGAGGCAAGAAGGCATTAAACCACCTTTTTTTGTAATTGTCTTAGTCTTACTTTTTCATGTCTGTTTCATGAAAAGATGATGTGGTTAGATTTAAGCTGGGCCTTGCTAAGGGTGTCATCTGTGCCTGGGGTTACCCACATCATCACGTGGCTTACCTTCCTTTGCAGTATGGTGATCTTATCTTCTTTGCTGCTTCTTGCCATAGAGCAACCAGCTCCTTCCAGCTCCTGTGTGTGCGTGCGTGCACACAAGTGTGCATTCAACATACGTGGAGGTTTGCTCATGGCAGCAGCTTGTAAAATGACACTTTACCGTTCAGTATGGAAACTGACTGGTTGAGGGCCTTTTCTATACTCTTAGGGGCAAAAAACAAACAAACAAACCAACAACCTCCTTCATTGGCTTTTCCATTTGAGAACTTGGAGCAAAGTTTTCCTTAAGTAGATGCATTTTTGTGTAGCTTAAGGTAGTAATTCTTTTGTTCCCTCTGTGTCCCAGTCACTGAGCTGACAACCCAGGGTACAAAGATAAATATGACTGAGTCACTGTCCTTCAGAGAGCCTCAGGACAGTCATAGGAGAAAACATGTTAACAAATAGCTAGCATTCAACTTAGGAAGGGCAGAGAGGTGCCCGGAACAGAGTTCTCTGGGAAGACAAGTGACAGAACTAGGAGAGAAGAGCCAGAGGAGGCTATGAAAAGGGGCAGGCATTTAAACTCCATCCTCAAAGTCAAGTGCAGGTTTGCCAGTTAAAGAGGGGAAGATATTCCTGGTGGAGAGAGTAACAAAAAAAAGTAAATGAAGATGTGAAAGTGTGGGCTGTGTTTCGTGTGCCCTGAGCCGAGGTGTATCAGGGTGAGGCTGTAGAAAGATGGGCCAGCCCAGCTGAGGAAGAACTTTGTGCATTATCCTGAGATGTTTAGCATTCAGGGTATGCTTTAAGGTTTAATCCAACAAGTGCACCAGAGATCCAGGAAAAGCAAAAAGAGACATTCATGGACCTTGCCAAAATGGAGAACTTTGCCTTCCCCAGCAAGACAGGGCTGTGCCAGCCAGTCTATCCCTGGTTCTGACTCAGCCTTTGTCTTTCTTTTCATCAGTCATTTAACCCTCCGAGAGCCTGGCTTGCCATGGTCAGAGTGTGAATCTTGAAAGCGTCCTTGACCCCTCCTGACAACTGTAAAGTTGTGGGAAGAATTACTGTTGTATCTCATCTGGCCCTTGGGCAGCTAGTGGGCATTTGACCGTGACACATGTAACAGGAACAGTTGGTTTGTGTGGCTGCAGGGGCCACATCACGGGGAGACGGAAAGAGCTCTACGCCTGTTAGAAAGGGCCTTGGGGACCGTGTGGGCTCTACCACTGTCATACAAGTTATTTCTCTCCAGTCTCCAATGTCCTCACCTGTAAAAGGAGAGACCTGGACTTTGTGGCTACTAAGAGGCCTTTTCTCCCTTCTACCCTGTCTGATTCTGCCTTGACTCTTTAATGTTTAGGAAGTTAGAGTGGAGAAGACTGACCAGGGAGCATCTCTACTTAACATGGGGACTCTGAGATTTGTGCATGTTTGTGCTTCGAGCAAGGAATAAACAGATCACCAAGTGGCCCAGCGAGGTCCTTCCTTCTTCCATTTCCTTGCAGCAGAACAGCACGGGGAGGGAGAGAGGCAGAACCCAGCTTCCGGACTGAGTAGATCTTGGGTTTGGACGTTTGGAGAATTACCTTAGGAATGGAGCGTTGTGAGGGGTGCGGTGGGTGAATGAGAAAGGTAGACAGAGAAAGAGCTGCTGCAGGATGCAGTGAAAGAACCCACATTTCAGGCCAGCTGTTCCACCACCCACTCTCTCTCAGCCGACGTGGCGGGCCGGCACTCACTGCCTATCCACTTAAAGCTTCCTGGGCTGCATGTCTTCTTCATCCACCTGATCTTCTACTTTGAAGGCTGAGAACTTTCAGCTCATATGGATGGAGGACTTCTTAGAGCTCCTCTGCCCCAGGCACCAGTTTGGGTTTGGGAGGGGGTGATCATGACAGCCCAGGACCTGTGTGGAGGGTGGGGAGAGGGATGGACAGCAGCACAGGGCATCCATTCAGATAGAAGGAGCAGTGAAGAGGGCTGGGTCAATAGCATGGGTTTTGACATCATAAGATCTGCAGTCCAGTGCTCACCACTGACCGCTGACTCCCTTTAGAGCCTTCCGAAGCTGCTTCATCTCTACAGGCCTGAAAATGGAAAGTGCAAGTAATGAAACTTCATGTAGGACTCTTGTGAGAAGTAACTCAGAAACAATGCTTAACAGTGTATCTGATGTGTACTAAGTGGCCCATAAATCATAAATGGTGGCTTTAAAAATATCTATTATGATTAATGCATTGAAAAGTAAATGAGAGTCAAGATGTAGAAGTTTCTGTTTGCCTAGACTAGGTGTTTGGACTTTATCCTGCAGCCCATAGGCAGCCAAGGAAGATATTCTGGCAGGGATGACATTAAAGAAATTGCTGTTTGGGGAAATCTTCACCTGTCATTAGTTTGGGGAGAACGGAGGAATGTTGGCAAAGAGGCTGTCAGTATCCAAGCAAAGTGGACGAGGGCCCTGGGGTGATGGAGAAGGGAAGGGGGTGGAAAACACAAATTAATGAACTTTAGAAAGGAAGATGGCTGAGGAGTAAGGGATGGGTCAGCTTGGCAACCACAGAGAAGGAAGGAGGCGTTAAAGATAGTTTTGAGAAGGCGTCCGTGATGGCATTGACCCAAACTGCAGTGCAAGAGGAGGAGAGACAGTGCTCTTCTCTCTCCTGGGGGAGGGCTACCATCTGGGATCACTGGACCCAGGTCCCGCACCCCCAAGGGCACTGCTTGGCACATTGATTCATTTGTATCCTTTTCTCAAAAAGGTTTGAGGCGGTTTTACACCAGATACAGTGGATGGTTTCTACTTTCTTCACAAGTGACAATGAGCTGAAACTGTGACAACCAAAAAAAAAGGAGATAAAGGGCAGAGCACATCATAACGGGGAGGAGAGAACGAGGGCAGAAAATGGACTGACCGGGTGTGGAGGGATGCTTGTTCCACCCGTCCACTCGTGGCCTTCGAATGATTCCATCATTTCTAATCCACTCCGTTTGTGAGGGAGGAATCCCTCCCAGGAAAGACAGAAAAACCTGGTCTTTCTCAACAGCATTTTTACTCTTCCTTTCCTGTGCAATGTCAGAAGCAATGGCAGGGGCCTCCTTCTCCAGAACCAATACAACCTCCAAGAAAGGAGAGAGAGAGAAAGGGAGAGAGAAAGCAAGAAAGAGCCACAGAAAGGGAGAGAGAGACAGAGAGAACCCATTGCCAGTAGGCATTGCCAGGCGAGCCTTCTGGTTGGATGGCGGCGTCCACGGCAGCCACAGGACGATCCAACTTGTGGCTTTGCTTCCTCTCTTTCTCTTTGGTAGCACACAATCACTCAGCCCTAGATTCCTCTGTGTTTCATACCCAGGAGGTCGGGGAGGGCACCTTGTAGTGTCTGAGGTCCCGAGAGGGTTCACAGCCACCTGAGAAGTGTTGGCGGTCTCTGGGCATGTGTTCTTTCTCCAAGCTGGGTCAGCTGTGGGATGGCGTGGAGAGAAAATAAGAAAAAGTGGTTTCCCTCAGCTCTCTGCTGAAAAAATGCTCACGGGAGTCAGTCAACATTTGGTAAGTACGCTGAACGTTTTTACTTTCAATGCCTAAATTTCTCTGGCTTCCGTAAGGTATCGTTGTCGAGGAAGGAGGTGGTATTGTCGCTACCCTCCCTCCCTGTGTGATGTGACAGCAGAGATAGTTATCTCTACACCCAACTCAGTGTTGCTTTTTTTGGGTAACAACTTTCGAAAAACTATCACCTGGGCTCCAGCTAGTCAGGCTTCAATGGCAGTTGCCACAGTGCCAGGCAGGATGCTTTGTCAGGCAGGCTGCTGGGCCACGGAGACAGGATTGGAGGGATAATGAAGGCATCCTCCCCTTGTCATAAACCAGAAGCTAAGCCCCCCATTCCTGGGATGTCCAGAGAGACTGGGTAAGAAGATGTGCTGTGAACACAGAGCGCATTCCCTCCTCTCCTCCTCCAGCCTAGCAGTGGCAGGGCACACGCAGGGTCCCTCTCTGGAGGGAAAAGGCAGCTAGGCAAACATCTCAGTCTCTTGATCCTCTTCTAAATGGGACTCCTGAGGTCCAGAGTACTGAACTAACTTTCCCAGAGCCACACCTCTGCTGGTGAGTGGGGACAGGGTTCTATGTGCCATGGTTGCAAATCCATTGTCCGGAGACTTCTGGTTAAGGGCAAAAGGCCTGGCTTCGCAGTCACGGATCAAATCCTGCCTGAGAACCTGGGGAATTTCGCCTTCACCCGGCCCCATGGTGAGCTCTCAGTCTCCACCAGGTCTGTGCCAGAGCCCTCTGGGGCAGGTACAGAGGACACTGGCTGAGAGGACCAGGCACCAGAGGAACAGACATCCTTTCTTTCCCTCTGTTGAGCCCTCCGAGTCAAAAGTGGACTACCCGAGAAACAGGCTGTCAAAGGAAACCTAGGTTCTCATACTAAGGCAGCAAGTGAGGTGAACCCCAGAAGCAGTTCTAATTGCTGCTGCAGACCCAGGTCTCCTCCTCCCTCTGAGAGCCATCTTAGGCCCAATTCTATACACTCGGCCCCCGCCCATCATCACAGCTCTTGTTCCTTGGCTGTTCCAAGACTCTCCCTCCAGCCCCTCCCCCTGCTTGCTACCCACAGGACATAACTCTTACTTCCTCTTCCAGTCTGGGCATCTGCCTTCTCTATTTACATTTTAAGATGTTTTTATTTAAATAGGCAAACAGCAAAGATCTAAGAGCACCTACTAGACGCCAGCCTTCATAGTAGACACTCCATGCCTGCACATAGACGTAGATGATATATGCACACATACATAGGCATGGAATTTTATTTCCTCCCATGCTTCTGGTGCCTGTAAGTGAATGCAGGACAGGGCCACTGTGTCTCACAACTCCATGGGGAGTCATTCACCGTGTATGCTGTACACTGTGCTCTAGCCAGTGCCAGTCTCATGAAATACAGTGGTGCTCTCTGGAGTCACGAACTCATTATACCTACCCTGGGTCCTCTCTGCCACATGCACTGTGCAGATGTGCATTCATATAGTGCAATGAGTAAGGGTGTGATTGCTGAACTCCAGGCAGACTTGCATTCAAGTTCGAGCTAAACTATCAATAGCTGTGTGGCTTTCTGTGAGGTATTTAATCTGTCTGAGCTTCCTAGGAAATACTAGGTTGGTGTAAAAGTCATTTCATTTTTTGCCATTAAAAGTAATGCATTGATTTTTAGGGTGGTTGGATAAATTAAATAAAGAAATGCAAATGAGATTATTCAGTGAGGTACATAAGTGGTCAATATGTAATTTCGATTATTATCATCACCTTTAATGTGATTATTGTTTAGTCAAAATTGTCCTTATATTCGTTAAGGGTACAATATATTAATGCTATTCCTACAATGCCTGACATGTAAGCACTTAAAAAATATGTGTTGAGGCTGGGCGTGTGCCTCACACCTGTAATCCCAGCACTTTGGGAGGCCAAGGTGGGTGGATCACGAGGTCAGGAGATCGAGACTATCCTGACTAACACGGTGAAACTCTGTCTCTACTAAAAAATACAATAAAAATTTAACCGGGCATGGTGGCGGGCACCTGTAGTCCCAGCTTCTCGAGAGGCTGAGGCAGGAGAATGACCTGAACTCAGGAGGCAGAACTTGGAGTGAGCTGAGATCGCACCACTGCACTCCAGCCTGAGCAACAGAGCGAGACTCCCTCTCAAACAAACAAACAAATATATATGTGTTGAATAAATGTTTTGAAGGATGACCAGGTGGAAAGCCAAATGCTCCCTTGAAAGGAAAAGAAGAAAATTGTCTGGGGGAACTGAGTTAAAGCCAGAAGACACTGAAGTTTTTAACATGATTTTGGTTAAACCACGTGCCCTGGAAACTGAAAGCAGAGAGGGAAATCTTGAAGTGGCCACACTTTTTGACACCTACAAACAAAAGATGCCATTACATCTGGTGTGAGTGGGGTTCCCCATGAACCTACTGCTGCTTCTGCCACTTTTTCTTCCTAAAGAAAACTTCCAGAAAGAGGGGTCTTTTGGTCTGGTGGTTTCAGGTCAAGTTTCATCTTGCACAGAGACAGAGTACCACGGCCCTGTGACCTGCTGCCTGTCTGCTTGGACAGCACACCCTTATCAATGGGGCAGGTGGCGGGATGTTCCTCTTCCCCATGCCAGACATCTGGATGTCTGGAAACAGCTGGATAGCTTTTTCCCTTTCTGTTCCAGATGTTTAGTGCTATGCGGTCATAGAGTAAAATCCCCAGCCCAGGCCATGTCTGGGTCAACATATTACACCTGTTTTCTAGGGTTGTTGGTCGATAAAGCAGACTCTAAGGTCTGGAATGGAACAGGATGCTGGAGAGTAGGGGGTGGCAGAAACAATAGGATAGAAGTGTAAGAGGGTAGAGAACACAGCTCATCCCACCACTTGGGATGGCTCGAGTGGATCTCAGAAGCAGTAAGAACAGAGTCTCTATTCAGAGAAGGGCTTGGAAGCCAAGCCTTGAAGGATATGGATGGTCCACTACACTCCTCTCCATGGGATAGAGCAGGGTTGTTCGTTTCTAAAAGCCCCTTCTCAAGCATTTTCAGACATTTTCTCTGCCAGCTGCCGTGCTAGGCAACAAGGACACAGACCTGAAGGAGACAGCTCTTGTCCTTCAGGCTGTACCTTCACATGCCAAATGCCTGTGTGCGAAGCAGACAACTCAGTTGCTCCCAGAAGTGTCCAAATATCCAGTTTTGTTTTTGTTTTTGTTTTGTTTTGTTTTGTTTTTTGGCAACATGAGAAGAAACAATCAGATGCTAACTTGTTTAGTGGAGCCCTTTATGATTTCACAGCGGATGAAGACAGGGAGGACTGTGTCCCCAGTGAGCTCTTTAGAGGGGTTAGTGGTGCACGAGGCTGTATTCGACAGGGAAACCAAGGACCAGGCTACAAGCCAGCGTGAGACATGACTTAGAGCGGGTGCGCCCCTACACTCCAAACAGGCTCCCCACGGAAGGCAGGGCAGGAGGTGGCGATTTTCTTGCTTTGTGTTTTTCACATGTGAAACTTGTAGTACCTGCTACCGAGCCTGAGCCTGCATTGAGGTGTGCAAGGAGGGGCGAGGTTGGCAGTGTGCCGCGTGTGCATTGATTGATATATGTGCATCCTCATTGCTTCGCAATTATTAAAGCCCCACCTGTGGAGGAGCTTGTGTTCGCCAAGCTTCATTCCACACCTGGAATCACCTCAATCAACTAGGCTTCACTTTTTTCCTAGTCAGTTGCATTTTCTAATTTGATATATTGACACAAACATAGGAAATATGGGAAAGAAAATGAACAAGAAAGAAAGAGTTCAGTGACAGGAAGGAAGGGCCAAAGACAAAGTTCAAGAGGGCCTTAAAAGTCAACGAGGGGGTACAGCACAATGGCTCATGCCTATAATCCCAGCAGTTTGGGAGGCTGAGGTGGGAGGATCTCTTGAGCCCAGGAGTTTGAGATCAGCCTGGGCAACTTAGCAAGACCCCATATCTACAAAAAAAGAAAAAAAGAAAAGGTCAAGGTATGGATTTTGTATGTGAGCATAAGCTTAGGGAGCCATTGAAGGATTTTTCAACAGGGAAAGGCCCTGGTCAGATTTGCTATGTAGAAGCATTGTTGACTGCAGTGTACACAAGAATATGGGCTGGTGCCTTAGAGCAAGGCGAGAGACATGGACTGCCTGACCTAGGAGAGTAAAGGTGGGACAGCAGAGGAGGGAGCTGATTGGAGGATATTTTAGGAGAGAACCCACTGAGGATTCAGTGACTAATGGACATGAGCTATGATGAAGAGTGTTGATGGTGAAGATTCTCAGCTTTCCTGCAGGGTTTAAATGGAGGCATCTCAAGCTAAGACGAAGACCTGGGAAGCAGTAGGTTAGGCAAGAAGGCTGAGTTTGATTCTGACAATGCTATGTCTGGAGTCCCCGCTGAACGTGTGGGTGGAAGTGTTCAGGGAGCCATAGGAGAGGGAACCTGGACCCGGGGAGACCTCTGCTTAGAGACTGATGCTAGAGATTTCCTTAGTGCCCAGGGAAAGTGTGGAGCATGGGATAACCAGCCTACTGATCAAGCAAGCCTATGGGACCTTCACTTCTGGGGCAGGCAGAGGGGGAGGAGCCTGTGACAAGGATGAAGAATGGTCGGAGAAATTCGAGGACAACCAGTGTCCTTGAATTTACATCTCTTCTCCTTCTGTCATTGTGCATGTTTTAAAAAATCCAGAGCAAGAAGGAAGTTGTTCTTTTTTGTCTCCTCTCTCTATCTGCACATAAAGCAATGTGGCCAGCCCAGATCTTTGAGGGATGTTTCCAGCCACATCATAGTTCTGCCTGGGGATGCTCTTTTCCCATGGAATGACATTTACGCCAGCACATGCTGACTAACGGTACACCGTGTAGAGCAGATTTTCGGCTGAATGCCATCTGTTTCAAAAACAATTAAACCGAGTTTGCATGTAAACTGTGTGACCAATGCTTAACCATCAGAAATATGCCTGTCACTGGTGGACACGCTAAAAAGAGGTCAGTGTAATTAAGTAAGTGATCGGACAATACCCTAGGTATTCATGTGTGCCTTGGGTATCACAGAACTTGAGTTTTTCAGACAAAAACAAATACCAGGGAAGCTGTTTGTTTTAAAATCAGTAGTAAGTTTTCATATCAATGCCAATTCTTGGAGGTAAAGTGAATTAATAATATTTTCCGGCTTTAGAGGTGAATCAAATGAGACAGGCCAGTCATCTACTTGGTTGGATGTCAGGATAATAAACGAAAGCAGAGGATCGTAATGATTTAATAGCTTGAGTTCAAAGGTACAAATAAGGTACTGAGGAGTTTGGAGAAGGAAGTAAGAGTCAAAGACCTGGGATCGAGGCTCCCACACCCCATCCTCCGACTCCTCACCTGTAAAATAGGGATGGTCATAAACTCAAATCACGGTTGCCATGACAGTTATATGTATATGGAAACAGCTTTGTGATGCAAAGTGGGTTGGGCACAGGTTGTTTTCATTGGTGTCTCATTTTCGGGGGAAGACTTCACTTTTAGGTGTATCTCCTGGCTCTGGAAGGCCAATCAGAGAGCTGCTGGTGTTTCTGTAGGTTCTGTTTTTGAAATCTTTGGTCCACACAGTTTTTGCTTACCCTCTTCACTTTAGTAACGTCAGAAAGATTATATGATTGACTGATAGAACACCAGCAACCCAGAGAGATATTGTACCACGGCCCCAGGCTATACTTTCCATTTTTATTAAAATTCTTATTAACTCATAGCCCAAGAGCTTTTAAGCCAAGCCTGATCTCCTTTAGGGCCCCTTGATTTGATCAGAGCAATTTGTATGCAGTGTTCTGGTCCCACTTTGTGCAGATGCAGCCAAGACAGCAGCCAAATGATGTTATTCTGAAGTGACGGGGGTGTCTCTCCCTTCAAAACCACTTTCCCTTACTATACCACTCCCACCCGGCCCTGTAGACACTTGAGCTCCACAATTACAAGTCCACTTGCTGGGGTTAAGAACCTCCAGTCCCTTTGAAGCTCCAAATGGAGGTAGGAAACATAACTACTAGTCATTTATAGTTCAGTGATGCCGAGCTTGTTGGCTCCTATTCTGAAAACAAGGATAGTTTTTTTTTTTTTTTTGGAGGGGGAAAAAATAATCCTGCGAAGATGAGGGTCCTGAAGGAAAATATACTGTTGCAGTGTGAGAGGGGGAAAAGGGAAACAAGCAAGGAGAACTCGAGGCATTGGGCCTAGGTCTCAGCATTGTCGAGGGGTCGCTGTGTCACTCTTAGATGTGAACAAAATGACTTCCCCTCAACAAATGCGCAGCCCCTCATCTGGGGATGGAAGTAGGTCCATTGGGCTGCTGGGCAAATCTGCATCTGAATTCTTCCCCCATGGGCTTTATGATGGTTTTTATCCTTCAGTTGGTGTTTGCTTAAGTGGCCTCGCTGAATTTCTCACATTTATCATTCCATTAACAGGCAGTCTTAAGCTTAATATCATCACCTTGGTAATCTGCTAAACTAGAGAGCACCTGAAAATAGCAACTCTCTTTGCAGCTTGCTGAGTAGAAGCCACTTCTTTCTTGGAATCCTAGGACATATCTGGGGCCATTTTGATTTTTACTCAGGTTCCTGTCAAGGTGTGGAGCACACGGAGTTGAGGCTGAGAAGGGTGGTGCCGCTTTTCACAGGAACTAACCTTGGATCTGTAGCATTATTGACTTAGGCTTTATTACCATGAATTAAGGAGTCATTTAGCTTTTAAAACCACTCAGAAATGAAAACATGAGAGTAAGGTTCAAGGTTGCCCCTGAACTGGGGTCTGGGACCTCAGTTTGACATGTGCCGCTGTTTTGTGCCTTCTTTGCATTTGAAGGAGATGTGCAGGCAGAGACTTTTCTGTGCAGTTTTATAATATTTGAGGAACTGTTATTTTTACGTTTTTTTCTCATTCATTGTACAAAGATATATGGAGCTGTCATTCACTACATCCCCAGCACTGTAGTAAGCATGCTAGGGCTATCCAGTGGGACGTTAGAGAAAGGATAGCTTCTGAAGAACAATTAGCATGGATAAGGTGCTTATTGGTTGATGATGTATTCCCATAGCATCCAGTTCTCACAACCTCATGGTGCAATAGGCAGAGGAGTTATAATCACTGTCACATTATAAATGAGGAAACTGACATCCAAGGCCACCCAAGGGGCAAGTGTTAGAACCCAGACTTCAATCTAGATCTTCTAACTCCTAAGCTGTGTTCTCTCAACCACTCTTCCACCCTGGATCTTAGAACTTTTCTAGAGATCCAAGACTTAAATACATGAAAAAGACAGTACAAAAATATTAGTAATTATATGCCAAATTCATAGAGGTGTTGCCAGGTTCCAGAAAAGGATAAAATCATGGAAACGAAAAATGGTAAAGGAGATTTGGCTTAGTGGGTTTAGTGAACTTAAGGGAAAGGAGAAGAGTTTTTTAACCAGAGAGTAACAAATGAGAAAGGGGCATAGAAAGGAAGGGCCCAGCAAGAAGACTCATTTGGGGTCAGGTGGGATGGCTCACATCTGTAATCCCAGCACTTTGGGAGGCCGAGGCAGGTGGATCACTTGGGGTCAGGAGTTTGAGATCAGCCTGGTCAACATGGTGAAACCCCATCTCTACTAAAAATACAAAAATTAACCACGTGTGGTGGTGCGTGCCTATAATCCCAGCTACTCAGGAGGCTGAGGCAGGAGAATCGCTTGAACCCAGGAGGTGGAGGTTGCAGTAAGTGAGGATAGCACCACTGCACTCCAGCCTGGGCAGGAGAATAAGACTCCGTCTTAATAAAAAATACAAATAAGAAGACTCGGCCAGGCACAGTGGCTCACGCCTGTAATCCCAGCACTTTGGGAGGCTGAGATGGGCGGATCACAAGGTCAGGAGATCGAGACCATACTGGCTAACATGGTGAAACCCAGTCTCTACTAAAAATACAAAAAATTAGCCGAGCTTGGTGGCGGGCGCCTATAGTCCTAGCTACTCGGGAGGCTGAGGCAGAAGAATGGCGTGAACCCGGAAGGCAGAGCTTGCAGTGAGTCGAGATCGTGCCACTGTGCTCCAACCTGGGCGACAGAGCGAGACTCCAGCTCAAAAACAGAAAAACACAAGAGGACTCAGTTGGGATGAAACAAAAGGCTAGATAGGTCAAAGAGAAGGCTGGATGGCAGAGGACCCAGTGTAGGCATGATAAGGACAAGAGAGAAATGCCAGGTAAAGCCTCGGACTTTAGTCCTATAACAGTTGCCCAACATTTTTTCCTCAACAAAATGTGACAGATGATGTTTTCGGGCATGACACTTCTCCTCTGACATATTTAAATTTTGATGAATCAACTCTCCACCCCACCTCCATTTTTTTTTCCATCAGCAAGGTAAACTATGAAATTAGATACGTTAGTTTGGGTATAGGTATCTAAGAGTGTGCTACAGACCTCAAAAACTACTAGTTTAAACAACTTAGAAATTGATTCGTCCTTTACATGGAAGTGTGAGCTGCAGTAACAGTTGTGCTCTATGAAGCTGGCAGGGTCCCAGGCTTCTCCTCTCTTTCCTGGGGTCTGCCTTTATTTACGTGTTCAAGGTGGCTCACCACCAAGTCCATACTCCAGGAAATAGGCTGAGGAAAGAGGGAAATGGGGAGGTAGGTGACCAATATCCCAGTTTTGCCCAGACTACAGGATTTCCCAGGACACAGGACTCTTAATGCTAAAACCAGGAAAATTCCTGGCAAACTGGAGGGGTGGGGTGGGATAGGCTTGGGAGTGTAGATTGTCAGCCTCATTCTAGGGCCCCACCTGAAAGCTGTGCTTCATTTTTTACCTTTCATTTTCTAGAACTTAGTCGCCAAGTTGCACTAAGCTGCAAGAAAGGATGGAAAATATGGTCTTTATTCCGGCTATGGAAGAGGTGGATAGTAGATATTGAGCCACAGTTAGCTGTCTTTGCGATAACATACAATATTTTTTGCTGGTCAAGAGAATAGTTAGCAGGCATTTGTGTGGCTGATGGTGCTGTATCCATAAACACAGCTCAACAGACCCTGTCCCAGAAGGTCGGGTCGTAGGCTTTGTGTACGTCCTGCCATATTAGCTGCCACTTCACCTTTTTCCCAGTTTAGGAGGCATATCTGAGAGTGATGTTTTCTAGGGGCAACCTTGAACCTTACTCACTTGTTTTTAAAAGTATTAATCAGCCAGAAGTATTTCTTCTGACACCCTCAGAACTGATTGCAACATACCATTATGGCCAGACACAGACACTAAGGTGCATTCCAGTAGGTCACCGCAATGGTTTTGAGTTCAAGAGTCGTAAAATGACACGATGAAAAAGTACTTGAGAAAGATTCATCCGGAGGGTATGGTGTCTCTCTCCTTCAACCCAAAATACCCAAATGAGGTGGGGACAAATGCGTGGATATGGTGTTTTGTATTAAAATATCAGAGAGATATATATAACTGTGAACTTCTAGGAGACTCACCTATAGCAAATCTAAGGACCTGCCTCAGACCTGACCTCCAGGGAAGATCTTCCATTTAGCCGATGAGCATCCTAGAAACAGCTTTCTAGGAGAATGTCTGTTGTGTGTCCTTTACTATTAGGAGGTAGTGTCCACTCTCAAGCTGGGATGTCAGGAGAGAATGAGCCAGAGGACACAAGTGTGACCACTGAGTCGTGAGGGTGACTAGTTGTGCCCTACCAGGCATACTGTCCCATCTTTGTCCTGGCTGTGCTGGAATGAGCTCTCCATGTAACCTCCCCCCTCGTTAGAAGTTTCAATAGACTCTGTCAAATGCTCCAGCTTGAAGGTGAAGAAGACCGGATTGGAAAAGGATGAAACCCCGGGAGTGAAAGAGAATACAGTAACATTTGGAAACTAGTTGGTCATTAGAAGAGAGCCCAAGACACCGCTTATTTAATGTTCCCCATCTTGTAAAGGCTTCATCTGCTCCTCTTTCACCATCACTCTCCAGGTATTCTCAGTCTCCTCACTGACAGGACAAGTGCATAGCCGTGTCTGTGTTGAACTGGTGTTTCTCTTTTTGATGGATCCACACACATACACACACACACGTGCGTGCACACACATGTATTTTTAGCAACATCACTTTGCTGTAGAGAACTAAAATATTTCTGTTCCATTAAACTGAGGTGTGGTCCCTCATGCCCAAGAAAATCTTGAGTGTTTTGTGAATCAACTAGACACTTGCCATGTGTTTCTCATCACATTCTATGCCTGTTTTCTTGTGTAGCCTAGAGCCTCCAATTTTAAGAGAATAAACATTCCAAAGGCATTAGTATGCTTGTATGAATTAGTAGCTGTGAGGAGGAAAAAGCTGAAGATGAGATCCAGCTATACTTGAAACAGCTTTTCTTGCCTGGAAGTATTTGTCATGTTGTAAAAGTTTTCAATCTGCATCAGCCACTAAGATAGTTACAGAAGCCTGGGAACAATTTCAATTGTGGAGTGATTTAGGGATTTATTAAGGACAATAAATCTGCCTTAGTTAAGAATCGAAGAGCTATAATATAATATTATTCAGCCATTAAGTGTAACATTTCAAAGAATATTTAATGATGTGGTAAAATGCTCATGATATAAGTGGAGAAATCAATATCTAAAACTGCATATACGGCATGATCCCAATTTTGTAAATTTTTATATACAGAAAAAAAAAAGTGGAAGAAAATTATCCAAATGTTAACAGAGTTTGTGGGATTATGGACAAATTTTGGTTTATTCCTTAAATTAAGATCTGTATTTTCCCACGTTTTCTAAATAAATAATTCTTTCTTCTATTTGAATGCCAATACATGTTACCTTTATAAATAAATATTTTTATTTTTAATTTTATTTATTTATTTATTTTTTTGAGACAGAGTCTCTCTCTGTCACCAGACTGGAGTGGAGTGGTGCGATCCTGGCTCACTGCAACCTCTGACTCCCCAGTTCAAGTGATTCTCCTGCCTCAGCCTCCCGAGTAGCTGGGATTACAGGCACCCGCCACCACATTCAGCTAATTTTTGTATCTTTAGTAGAGCCGGGGTTTCACCATGTTGGCCAGGATGGTCTCGATCTCCTGACCTCGTGATCCGCCCGCCTCAGCCTCCCAAAGTGCTGGGATTACAGGCGTGAGCTAAAGTTTTTTATTTTAAAAAAGAATAAGCACAAAACTACTATTTAACAAATGGGTGAAGGTATTCATGAAAGTAGATAATTTTCTACAAAAATCCAAGACAAATGGTATGACTCCTCACCTTTCAGTGAGTTCTAACACAAAGTCATGTACTCAGTGGGGTATCTTTAAAGTTGTTTGTTCATTTATTTGTTTATTCATTCATTACTCAGAGCTATTTGTTGTGCTCCCACTGTATGCCAAACACAGCGCTAAACTAAGTAAAGCCTAGGTCCCAACAGTGAGAAGAATACAGTACGGTAGGGAGACATTAACTACTGCTAAGACAGTATGTTAATTATCTTCTGGTGTTGTGAATAAAGTATGTGTTCACTGAAGACATTAATAAATGGGTGAATTTACCAGTGGACGGAAGCAAGAGTTCATCACCAGCACTGGCCTTTTATTCCGGAGTTTGCTGGTGCTCTGTGAGTTTTCTTCCATCTCCTGGTAGGACTCTTAAGTGTCTGGGCCCTACCCTTTCAGCAGATTGCTTCATAAAATGACAATGGCTCATGGAAGAACTGACAAACTCCTTCCATGTGCTGTCCTGGCGAGCTTGTACTATGTAAGGAACGGATGCCTCTGGAAGGAGTCACTGGTGGAGGCCTCCAGATGTGTGAATGCGGGGATCCTGTGGGACTGGAACTCAAGCTAGAGATGTAGCCAAATAACTATTTTTTGGCAGAATCGGGCCCATGTGGAGGTGGAAGTTAAAACCTCCAAGATGTGACCTTAAAGGTCCTGAAAAGGCCTTCTGTCACCCTCACTGCCCCCTGCTCACTGACACAGGAACCGAGGAGGACATCTTCCATCCCAGTGAGACGGAGAGTTGAACAAGCCAATGCTCCGGGCAGCAGTGACCCGCTGAATTCCATTAGGCTTAAGGTATAAATAAATGCCAGGGGGGATGAAGACTTCCTGCTGCGAAACTCCCTGAGGCATCTCCTGTCTCCAGGCTGGCAGTAATCCAGGTAAGCGAAGATGAGGCTTGAACCAGAGTGGGCCAGAAGACAGACATCTCCTCCCTGATAGGTTCTTACTGAATGCTCCATCTGACTGGTTCTCTCACTGGCTCCGAGGCGCCACTTCCCCGACCCGTACGGTGTGCAACACTTCTTCTGATAGTTTTAGGAGGAGGGGGACACCTAATGTCTTCTTTGCAGGACTTCTCGAAACCCTTAAATGATCTAAGTAAATGAGCAAGTCTTTGGATATTGCAAGATGAAAGTAAATGAGTTGCCCTGAGACCATAATGAATGCAAATGAATTCTGCACCTTTACACAGGTTTGAGAGAGAATAGAGAACTACTGGTGGAAAGCCGTTGTCTGATCATGAGAGAGAATCAAAATCAATGGGAATCAGGAAGAAGAGAGAGAAGGAAAATGTAAAGGGGTGGTCCTTAGAGAAGCTATTAACCAAGACTTGGCTTTTATTACTTTCTTCCTAAGGTTATAAAGAAAGATCCCGTATAGTTTCTACCCCAGTGCCTCCCAGGAGCTTTCTCTTTGAGGGTCACAGACCCCCATGAGCCTGGACCAGGAAGAGTGGTGCACTCTCCCCTATGTGGGGGCTTTCAGAGGGTGTGTCCTCTCCACACTCAGGGACCTCAGTCACTAGCCGCCCAGAGATGCTGGAAACGAACAGACCCCCACACCGTAGCTGAATCCAGACTTCATGTGCACTAGAGTGTCTTCACCTCCCCTTCCTTTCCCTTGTCCTCCTCATAGATTCTCTTTCCTTCTGGAGCCCTTTGAAGTACTTTGGGCCCAACCCAAGAATTTCTCTACCTGGAACTGATTACTAGATTGGCAGGGTCACCTTCTTCACCTACCGCATCTCTTTACCTGCCTGCGCCAGGCTGAGACACTGAGTCGAGGCTGAAAGGATGGGGAAGGGCGCTACCTCTCCTGACACTGACTTTCCCACCAGCAGTGCTCCCTCCTGCTCCTCACAGCTACCGCCACTCCCTCATAGCCCTCTCCTCGTCTCTGCTTCCTGCCCGCCTCCTGCCTTATACCTTTTCCGGGTGCAGTGGCCACCACTCCTGGCATTGCCTGTTCTTCACCCCTAGTGATCCTCTTCAATGAAATGTCCAACATAGTTGGTACTAGTTTTTCTCTGGTATGTACACAAATCTTTCTTACTTTATCCAGTACCAATTGAGCACCAAATACATAGCAACCACTCTACCAGGGATTACTAACGTGAATGAAAGGTTATATCTGGCTGTCTATAAAATATCTCAAACAGCAGCTGTTATCGTTTTCTTTTTTTTTTTTTTTTTTTTTTTTTTTTTTTTTTTTGAGACGGAGTCTCGCTCTGTCACCCAGGCTGGAGTGCGGTGGCCGGATCTCAGCTCACTGCAAGCTCCGCCTCCCGGGTTCACGCCATTCTCCTGCCTCAGCCTCCCGAGTAGCTGGGACTATAGGCGCCCGCCACCTCGCCCGGCTAGTTTTTTGTATTTTTTAGTAGAGACGGGGTTTCACCGTGTTAGCCAGGATGGTCTCGATCTCCTGACCTCGTGATCCGCCCGTCTTGGCCTCCCAAAGTGCTGGGATTACAGGCGTGAGCCACCGCGCCCGGCCTTGTTATCGTTTTTTGACTGCTGCAGTGGTCCGACTGCTACAAAGGAGTCTTCAAGAATCCCAACTGGAAGCAGCAGTAATCAGCAGTCCTTGACTTACGGGGAGCAAACATCCACACACGCAGCTGGCCTCTTCCCAGGGACTCGCACAGGCAGCTGCTCACCCAACCCAGATTCCTCAGGAGCCCCCTCTCTCCCAGGAGGCAGCTCCAACATCCCCCATGTCCCAGCAGCAGGAATCTGGGGTCCTGGCCTCCCAAGCTGGTTGTCTGAATACAGTTTCCCGTGGAAGCCTGGCCGTGCAGCGTGGTTCAGGGATACCCTTTAGGAGTACACTTCAATGACATTATGGTTATAAAACGTATTTTCTCAGACTGTCCTCTGGGAACATAACCACTCTTCATAACTTTGTGTTTCTGGGGAAAAGTTTCCAAATAACAAATAAACAAATGAGTTCATTTTGGATTTTTTGACGTGCCAGACATTTTCTTAGCAGCCCTAAAACTCCTGTTCTTTCAAGACTCAATGTCCACGAGCTAACACATTGCTTGAAGTCATTTATGTTTAGAAAGCATTGGGTTAATATGTGACTTTCAAAAGTAATATATATGCATTTTAGCAGAGCCTTCTGACAGAACAGTGCCTTAGCCCTGAAAAAGAAAAAAGAATTTCTCCCCATAGCTGTAATGGAGGGGACCTCAGGTAGGTATTAAGCAAGTCAGTAATAGAAACATTGGTAAGAGGGTCTTGGGGCGCTCTGAAGTCAAACACTTTGAATCTGATACCCAGTACATGTAGAAACAGCATTAATATTGTTTTTCAACTGGGCTTAATGTTATACTCCTACAAGAACTTGATATCATACTCCCATCACGGAGGGCTTTGGTATACCCACTTAGATGCTGCTAATTCCAAAGTGTGACTGAAAGTTGTGGAGTTTCTAAACTCCGATTATATACTTTTCCCTTTCTGAGGTTGTCTTAGGGTTTAGGAACTAAACCTAAAGACAGTAAATATCTTAGGCTTGGAATTTGATGGGAAGGGAAAAAAAAACAGGTATGTCTTTAAAAAAGAAAAAAAAAGGGAGAGAGAGAGAAAGCAGGTAGAAAAATGTCCCCAGGCCAGGAAAGTACCAGTCATTTTCAGATAAATTATACCCTCCTCCTCCTCCATGGGAAAAAAAAAAAAATCATACTCAGACTTAACTGTCCCTTTGGCACTTTTGTCAAATGAGTTTTAGTAGCAGGAGCTGCTAAAAATATAAGCCAATTTCTTTCTTCATTTAAATCAAGTGCTTAAAAAAAGTGTAGCGCCTAGAACTGGTGCAGGGCTCAGCATTGCAACGGCCTGGGCTGCCTCAGTCCCTGAATAGTCCTTAGTGATAGCAAGGACCCTCTCCGAGCTAAGTGAAGTCAGCAGCCAGGCTGGAAATTGCCCCTTGAGAACAGGGGTTGTTTTTAGCACCCGAGACCCAAGTTCAAAAAGTGCCCTTGGGGATATGCTGACCAGGTCAGGTGTGGAAAGTACTCTCAAGAGTAATTTCTGGTTTGTTCATTCATTAATCCTGCCTTTCTTCTTTTTTTCTTTTTTCTTTCCTTCCTTCTAAAAGAAAAGAAAATGTCAAAAGTACCAAGCATGTGCCAGTACTAGGACATGATTTATGGCCATGAATGAAACATAGTTCCTACTCTCGGGTAGACTGGGATCCACTCCATCTCCATCCAGTGTTCTTTTCCCATAGGGCCTGTGGCTTCCTCACATTTGGAAAGCGGTCTGACCAATTGGCCCTGCCTAAGGTGAGAACTAGTGAAGGCTTCAATTGTTTTCAGAGTTACCTGCCTTTTCATAGAATTTCAAGCCTTTTTAAGAATTTAAAAGGGCTTTGAAGCCCAAAGGAATATATTTGTAATGCTGAAATTTCAGGAGCTGTGATAGGAAGAAGGGGAGAGAGTTTTTCAGTAAGGAGACTCTTCATGTCATTCTGGATGGCCACTGCTTGTTCTGCTCAATAATCAGACCAGGTCCATCTAAATTATACTTACTAAAGATAATCTTAGGTTCCAATGTTAGAAGTGGAAAGATGTTAGAAATTAGCTAATCCAATTCCTGTATGTCACAGAAGAGGAGGTTCTGGGAGAGTCAGGCTGCTGGGGTGCCAGTTCGCTGTTCTTCGGGGCCACGCTTTGTGTGAAGGGGAAAGCGGCATCACAGAACATAAAGGATGGAGACGGAAGATGGGGAAGCAGGCCTACTTGGTGCTGACCCTGTATATGCTGGGATTTCACTTTAATGCCTCCAGTTCTTGACCTCGGGACTTATAAATGAAGCCATCTTGAATCAAACCTCCTATGGAACTTCAGTGATTCACACCAACCTCCTGAATGAAACTCTAAGATAGCTTTGCCATCGTTCAAATTCTGGTCTCTGATGAATAGTGAACATAGTTATTAATGTCACAGTGACTTCCACGGAATCACTACATCATTTTTACTGCTCTGCCTATCAAACTTGACTTTCCTATATGATAACTGCATTAATGCCTTCTCTCTGTGCTTGGGTGGTGTGAATATAGAAGTACTTAGCATGTGCTCTGAGGTGTGGTTCTAGAAGCCGTGATGGATTGTGGCAAGCCATTTCTACTACACTTTCTTCTGGTTCTGCTCAGTAACAGTGGCACAAGAGTTTAGAAGGAGTCCTGGTTGACAACAGGTACCTCTGATGACATGGCAAGGAGAGACAGCAACTGATTCAAATTAGGTTGAACGCTATACTTTTCTCCTACAAACAGTGCTCTAATCACTTGAGCTAGGTCCCAGGTATCAGCAGTAGGCAGCTCTAGAAGTTCCTAGCCATACAGTCCTACATTAGCCTATTTGGACTGTCTTTGTGATATTTTATATTCCATTATGAAGTCACTGCTGTGACCTCTTCCACAACCATTAGGTTATTTTGTCCTTGGGCAGCTGTTATTCTGTCCATTAGCAGATTTGCAGTTCATTTTAGGTGGTCTTTTGGATAAGGAAATAGATCTTAATGGGAGATTGCATGGGTGTGAGTTGAGATTAGGTTTGGTTTCCAATGAGAGCTAAGCTCTTCTGGAGCATTTCTTACAAAACTTTACAAAAATCACCTCACTTAATCTTCACATCAACAATCGTATGAATGAGGAATTATTATTAGCCCCATTTTATAGATGGGGAAACTGAGACAAAGGAAGGTTATATAATTTGTCCACAGTCACACAGCTGTTAAGTGGCAGAAGATGAGATTTGAATCCGCAGAAGATGAGATTTGAACCAGCTAGTCTGATCTAATCACTATAGCATATGGCCATGAGCACACCAAGTTTTGAAACATGGATTTTATTACTGAATATAACACCCCAGTTCCTGGCACTTTAGGAGTTTTTTTTTTTTTTTTTTAATAAGGGAAGATGTCTGTGAAAAGAGCCAGTTGTCTTCTGTCAGCAAAACGACATTTAAAGCTCGAAGAGACAATTGTGTCTCCTCATTTGAACCCCCAAATCATATCCAAGAACAAAGTTTGTTTTGACTTCATAGATTAGACCTCTTCTCCACGCAAGGACTAGGCGAAAATGTTGACTACATTAACTTCCAAGAGCCTGGTTGAATCAAGAATGTTTGCAAGTCCCAAACCTCTTCCTCATTCACAAAGATCCTCCTGATTATGGCAGCCCATAATGTGCTCTCCTCCTGCAGGTCTCTTCCTTGGAGCTCCACGGAACCTAAATTAGGAGAGGGGATCTGTCAGCTCACATATATGTAAGCATTCTACTGGCCTGTGTGTTGGGAATAACACTTCACTACTTATTGACTTACGTTATCCTTCTTATACTTCTACTTCAATAAGATCCACTTTCCCATCAAACTTGAAGGCCATAAACCATATTTTAAACTTTATTATTTCTCAGAAAAAGATGTATTAATATGCTGGCCACCCCCAAGATGTATTTAATAGATATTTAGGGACTTGACCTAAAGAAGCAGTAGTGTTGTAGGCAAAGCCACACTTTATGGCCAAAGTTGTTACACTGATTTTTTTTTTAATTTCTTATCAGCATCTGCTCTTTTTATTTATTTATTTTTGGTGTTTTCTTTTTTCTGGTAACTTGGCTAAAAAAAATTTCTAGTTACCTACTCCAGTGAGCTAAACTTCCTTATTTCTGGGGAAGATAAAGTGCCTATTACATATGCTTGTGCTCTGTCTCTATAAGGCTACAGCAATGAATTCCAAAAAATGAAAAATGCAGACATCTGTCTTGCCTATATGCACCTAATATCTATCCATCCATTTGTTGATTATATTTATTGAGTGCCCATTGTGTACCAGGCATGAGGTGTGCTGAGTAACACAACACGTATGGTGTCTATCCATGAAACCTACCATCTGAGGTTGGGAGGAGGCAAAGGAATAAAATAAACAAATGTATAAATTTCACATCCTGCTAAGTGTTGTGAAAACTAACAATGGAGTACTATGAGAGAAAATAACAGGGAAAGCCTGTGGTGGCTTACACCTGTAGTCCCAGCACTTCAGGTGGCTGAGGTGGGAGGATTGCTTGAGCCCAGGAGTTTGAGATTGCAGTGAGCTATGATTGCACCATTGCACTCCAGCCTTGGTGACAGTTTGAGACCCTGTCTCAGAAAGGAAGGGAGGAAGGAAGGGAGAAAAAGAAAGGAAGGGGGAGAGAGAGAGAGAGAGAGAGGAAGAAGGAGAAGGAGGAAGGAAAGGAAGGAAGGAAGGAAGGAAGGAAGGAAGGAAGGAAGGAAGGAAGGAAAGAAGGAAAAGTAAGAGAAAGAAGAAAGAGAAGGAAGGAAGGAAGGAAAGAAGGAAAAGTAAGAGAAAGAAGAAAGAGAAGGAAGGAAGGAAGGAAAGAAAGGAAAAAAGGAAAGGAAAGGAAGGGGGAGGGAGGAAGGAAGGAGGGAGGGAGGGAAGGGAGGGAGAGAGAGAAACAGAGGGAAGGAGGAAGGAAGGAAGGAAAATGGGAGGGAAGAAAGGAAAGAAGAAAGGAAGGAAAGATGGGAAAGAAAGGAAATAATGAAGGGTACCTAATGTAGAATTTGGATTCTAACACGTTTCTAGGTGACACTGCTACTTTGGATGGAAGACATTTCACTTGCCTTATGAATTAGCTTAGTATATATTAGAATCACCTGGAGCCAGGGGTTGGTGCCTTTAAACAAAACACTGATACTCGACCCCACTCCCAAAGAAACTGTTAGCATTTGTCTGGGCCTAAGCCTGGGCATCAGCATTTTTAAAGGCAGCTAATGCACATGCTAGATGGTGCCAGAAAGTGTGCAGAAAGTGTGGTGTTGATTGCTGAGCACTGGCTAGTATATACATCCTGGGGTGCTTCACCACCCAGATGCTGATTCACACACTCAACAGTCAGCCTAGTTGTAGGGAGCGTTGCCTTCTTCCAAGGTGGATCTCACAAATCCCCAGTGGCAATGTGAGCCTGTAACTCTACCCACCTGTCATATGAAAGAACTGGATCTGGATGGACCTGCTTGCCTTGCATTTGAGCTCCAGCGTGGAGCGTTTCCACTAAGGTTAAATCATGGACAGTTGGACTGTCTGTACCTGACCTGGGAAGCTGGGATGAGAGAGTGGTGGGGAATGGGCTGACTCATGGGTCTGTATTAGTGAAGCTGGAGTTAAGAGAGCCAGGTTCATTTCCAGTTCTGCTCTGATGAAGTAGAGACCTTGGCCAGTCATAGCACTCCTTGGGCTACAACTTCTTCCTTTGAAAAATGAGACTCTTGAACTAGGAGATAACCATGCTTCTTTTATATGATCAAATTCTGGCAATTTCAGTTGTGGAAGTAAGTGTGAAATTGAACCCCAGTTTTCCCTTTGATAAAATAAGAGTTGGATTTGTGATTTCTAAGACTATTGTCAGCCCCATGTGCTATGACTATGCCAAGAATAACAGTAGCGAACATTTAAAGAGTATTTGTTATATCCCAGGCATGGTTCTAAGAGATATACATTATCTCATTTAATACTAACGATAAAACAATAAGATAAATTCTATTGTTATCCTCATTTTATAGATGAAAAAAACTGAAGAACAAAGAGGCTTAGTGACTTGCACAGGCTCACACAGATAGTGGGTGGTAAGTGGTATTCTGACTTAGGCCATCTCTTCCATCCTGGGTTCGCGCCCACCACACCATTTACCACCACACCTTGTTTCATTGCTCTCACCCTCAGTTTCTCTAGCAATACAATCAGGGTTTGAACTACATAGTGTCTGTATTTCTTTTAGTTCTAAAATTCAGTGTTTCTGTGAATACTGCTGCTCATTGATTTATTCAGATTTCCTTTATTTATTCAGCAAACTTTGATTGAGCTTTTAGTATGAGGCTCAGGAGTCAGACTGCCTGGATTCCGGTCCTCAGGTGACCACGTGCTAGCTGTGTGACTTTGATCAAATTACCTAAACTCTTATTGCTCTCATTTATTCACATGGGATTAATAAAACTGTGGCTCTTGTAGAGTCATTATGAGGATAGAGTGGCATAGCAAGTATTGCACAAAGGAGTATCTTGCACCAAGTGTAATGCCTGCCACATAGTAAGCACTCAATAAATGTTTTTATCAGTACCATCAGGCCCCACACTAGTTGCTAGGGATGCAAAGATTAGTAAGACACAGTCCTTGGCATCATAGAGCTTACAACCTAGGCAGGGAGGAGAAAGAGATGCAAATCACTAGAATATGATGTGAAACGATGAAAGCGTGTTCCCAGCCTTTGAGGAATACAGAGGAGAGATAGGGGATAAAAGTGGTGAGTTACTAGTCACGTGGGAGCCTTTGAGCCGCTTTGGGTGGTGAGAGGAAGGAGCAGGCTCTTAATGTGAGCCCTGCCTTCTGGAGGGCTTAAGGTGACCACAGGCACCAGGACATGGGCAGCAGATGGAGCGGACCCAGTGCAGAGTGTAGGGGCTAGGAGGCCTGAATCCAAATAGCCAAGGGGACAAGAGTCAGCACTGAAAGGGAAGAGCAGACAGCAGGGAGACAGAAAGAGACTATGGCAGAGGGGAGTTGGCTAAGTAGAGCACACACCGCAGCCAGTGACCAGCAAACCTGGAGGCACTGGAGTCATCTCCAGTGGAAGATGGATCCCTTGTACATCCAACTGGCCCTGTTAGCTGGTGGAAGGAGCCAATGTTGGCCGAGGTCCTAGGCCCTACAGCTGGAACTAGGTAATTGGTGACACCTGGCACAGGTGAGGTATACTCTGGCAGTGGGACAGCCACAGTTCCTGGTGGTGTTCCCTTCCAGAGAGTCTAAAAGCACAGAATCGCAGAGCTGGGGTGGGGGGTGAGGATTAGAGATCAACTACCCCATTTACAGATCCCTGTACCGCACCCAGAATCCTTCAGGGAAGGACTTTGGAATCTGCATTTTAAGCAGCTTCACTCATAGTTCTCTCATCTGTAGTCTGTGATTGCACTTTGAGAGACGTTGTGAGATGCTAGATAGTCAAGGGAACCTCAGTAATGAAAAACCAAGACTAGGCCAACGGATTGAAAATTAGAAGTTGGGACCTCCAGATTTGTCATTTTTTACGGTTTAGGGGAAACCTGGGTTGTTCTCCTCCGAGTTTCCTGGAGGACCCATTCACCTGCCACCTCCACCCCCACCCCTCTGCCTTTACTCCCGGTGGGAAAGCTATAGGCCAAGAGGGTAGCATTTAGCTTTAAAAAGTTTAAAATTTTTACAGAAAAGAGGATGCACTTTTTTTTCCCTCAAATCTTAAACCCTCTTCACACAATGCGGGCTTCCTTTTCACCAGCCCTTTTCATATGTTTTACATAAAAATGGAAAAGGTTTAATCAAGGGTCTGTCCATTTCTTCAAGACCTCTACCACCCTGAAAGCTAGGGTGCGGGGGATTTCCCTGTCTCTTCCCTCCCTTCACCCCTTGAAAGACAACACCTGATACTGTCCAATCTTAAAACTTAAGGGAACTGGCTTAGAGCTTTGATTGGTGGTGTCTACCTATCTTCGGGTTAAAAAAAGAAATAGGCAACTTTCAAAACACATGCTAGAACCTGTGCTGAACAAAGAGAAACCTGTAAATTCCCTGAACCACCCTCACGTGATGGGAGTTGGAGTGGAGCGTCCTGACTTGCAGCCTCACTTGTCAGCTTGTCCCAGTCGACTAGTTTCCCAATCAAAGATAGCAGGGAAGGCTTTTCAAACTTCTGTGGCCCAGGGGAGGACCGCGTGCACACGCAGGAACACTTTTAGTTTGGGATGTTAGGGAGAGGCATGGTTGTATGAGAGACAGCTCCTTCCAGACTGCCTTGGGGCATCTGCAGGGGTGGAGATGCTGGTCCTGGCAGGATCCGTTCATACCACAGGGATTCACTTAAGGAGCCTCCCTCTTGCCTGATGGGGATGCAGGGTCCTCACTCTGAGACAGGGCAGAGGGGCAGGCCAAGAGTTCCACCCATGAACAAGCAACCTCTGTGTGTGTGTGTCTGGGTTTGACTTCAGTCCAGGAGTGATATTCCCAAAGCACTAGGGAGCCCCTTACTGGAATTCAACCGTCCATTCAGGTCCGAGGAAAAAGAAGGAAGCTTGTACTGCATTCCTTCCACCCCACAGACGAGCCCCAGCCCTCCGAAGGGTGCCAGCAGTAGAGATGCTGTGGAAATTTCTCTAGGGAAATCTCACAGAAGCCTGTAAGAAACTTGACCTCATTTGCATTTTCTGATTGAATCACTGATAGGTTTTTAGTTCTCTCCCTTCCCTTTACAAAGGCAGGCCCAGGAATGAAGAAAAGGCTCAGTTACCTAGTATTTTCAGGAGAGATGTATTATCACTGATTGTCAACCTGCTTCTCTTACACATGGTGTTTCAAAGCCTTGACTAATTCCATGGTGGATGTGTGTCTGTAGAGTGTTATTTAAAAATCTTTCTTCTTTTCTTGTACATCATGGTTTCGTGAAAAGTTCAACAGCATCAGAACACACTCCTGAAGGATTTATTAGTTAACGGAATCTTCATCCTCATTATGGTGGTGAAGGAATTTCTTTCAAGGACTACAGTTCCAGTAATAGCATAAATCAAAGACAAGACTGTTGCTTGCTCTGCTCAAGATTTTTGTTTTTAATCTCATGCCCCAGAGGGAGGGGAAATTTAGATGTAGAAAACCAGAGTGTGAGACCAAGTTATTTAGCTGTCAGTCATGATCTGGGATGCTGGAATCTGTTCGTTGTTGTCAGGGAGCCTTTAAGATAGGCAAACAGTGTTGTAGAGTTTGTTCTTCAACCTGCGTGTTGGCCTTCCTTTGGCTGCTTTTGCAAAAGTCCAGCAGCACTATTCTCTCTGCCTGCCACAAACCATCATGAAAAATGTTGCTGTGACAGGGAAATAGCAAGTTTCGTGCTGAGCTTATGTACACAGGGCTCAGAAACATGTACCTAATCATAGGAAAGACAAACCAAGAGCCAAAGAAAATCAGTTCAATTCATTTTCCTATTGATAAAGGATAGAAATCCTTTTTTAAAAAATATTTCATGCGAAATCAAGAATCCACTCTTCCAAGTGCAGCATTTAGCTGTGTGCTAAGTTTCTTTTTCTTCTGAGTTATTAATTACTCTCTTTCTCTTCTGCATCCCAAAGAGAAGGGACCTTTGAAGGCTCTAGAATCCCAAAGGAAGAACATTTCATCCTGGTTATAAATGGGCAAGGTGGGATTCAAACACATTCTGGTTCTGCATTGGTCTTTGTCACTTTGCTGTGTGACTTTGAGCAAGGTACTCCACCTCTCTGAGCTTCTTTGTCTTCCTCTGTTAAATGTGGCTTGAATTCCTGTCTAAAAGGGTATGAGGAATAAAAGGAGATCATATATGTAAAGAATTCTAACGGGTTTCTCCTTCCCTCTGCACTTCTCTTATGTGGAAAATTCCTGAAAAATAAAATTTAAGGATGATTTTATTTTTTGCACTTTAATGTATTATTATTAGGTTGGTGTGAAAATAATTGCAGTTTTTGCCATTAAAGGTAATAGCAAAAACCGCAATAACTTTTGCACCAACCTAAATAGAATCCTGTACTTGTTCCATAATTTCATTTTAGACTCTCCCCATCCTAATGCCCCTCTTTCTCTCTCACTTTGCCTTGTTCCTAATCCCTCTCACTCACAGTATTTCTCTCCTTTCAGAGAATCTACTTCCTTTTCTTTTTCATTTCTTTATCCATATTACTCAACCTGTGACGGCATAAAAGAGGGTAGGGAAGGATTAGCATTAGAATCAGGGCATAGAATGTAGGAAAATAGTATATAAAAAGGAAAAGGAAACCGTAGTGTTTTATTCATTTGATGAATATTGATGAAGCCCCTACTGTGTGCACACCCAGGGCCCAAGACTGACATACTTCATGCCCCACAGAGTATATGGGCAAACCTGGAAGTAAACAGGTAGGTACGAGTCTCTCTACCAAGGGATTTGGCACAGGGGACAAACACAGGGTGTTGTGGGTGCATCCTAGAGGGGCCTCAGCCCACACATGGGAAGGCAGTAACATCTACCTGGCAACTGGAGGTAAAGACATGGGAGAAAGGACTAGCCAGGCTAGGAGCAAGGAGTGTCAGGGCACCAAGGAGAGACTGGACCTGGTGTTACTGAAGAAACAAAAGCCCAGGATGGAGACAGGAGGAATAAGTTCTGGTGTTGTATTGCACAGGTGCACAGCCTGGGGGCTATAGTTAATAATAATGTATTATATACAGACATACATCATTTTGTTCCACCACTTTGCAGATACTGCATTTTTTTTACACATTGAAGGTTTGTGGCAAGCCTGCCTTGATGAAGTCTGTCAGCACCATTTTTCCAACAGTGTGTGTTCACTTCATGTTTCTGTGTCAGCTTTTTAGCCATAAAGTATTTGAAAATTAAGATATATTTGTGTTTTTAGACATAATGCTGTTGCGCACTTAATAGAATGCAGTATAGTCTAAACGTAACTTATAGATGCACTGAGAAACCAAAATATTTGTGTGACTTGATGGCGATATTTGCTTTATTGCCATGGTCTGGAGACCGAACCCACAATCTCTCCGATATTTGCCTGTACTTCCAAATTGCTAAATAATTAGATTTTAAATGTTGTCACTGCAAAGAAATGATATGTATGTGAGGTGATGATATGTTCATTTCACAATGCATACGTGTATCATAACCACCACATTGTACCCCATAAATACATACTATTATTATTTGTCAATGAAATATAAATTTTTTTTAAAAAAAGATCAGAATGGAGGAACAGAGTGCAAGGGAGGGGGCATCTGAAGATGAGCTGAAGGACTTTGCACACCTCAGGGAGTGTCGACTGGACTCTAATGAAGAACCAGGGGAAGCCGGGGGAAGTAAATGGTGGCGAGGTGGGGAGGGTGGGCAATGGTGATCAGATCTGTGATTTCGGCACCTGGCTCTGACTGCAGTGGGGGAAGCTGGGTCTGCTTATCTTTTCTCTGTGCCTATCTTTCCACGTTTGTAAGTTGGGCCCTTGGAGTTGCCAAGCCCTCGGCTTTGAAAACAAGCCGCTTTGTTCAAGTTTAGTGCTGTCAGTGGTCCAGCAAATTGAGATTAAAAGAGGTCCCCCTTGGCCAGGCGCTGTTTTAAGGACTCTGCTGAGGGTTTAAACGGACTAGTTTTGAAATGTAAGACAAACCGTAATCACCAGGCAGTGCTCCCTTGTTTTGCCAGGGAGAGACATTTATAGGTATTAAACTAGTTCCAGAAGGCCTCTAATACAGTTCCTTAAATGCAATAATAACACAGAATTATTAGGGGAAACTATTATTATTATTCCAAGTAATAACATAATTTTGTGCCCATGGAGGACATCCAAAGTGCTGAGAGAAGTGAGCATTGGTTAATTAAGCCCGGCCACTCCTCCACGAGTTGGGTGAAGCATCATTAGACTCGTTTTTATAGAGGAGTCAACTGAAACACAGTTGGATTAGTTGACTTCCTTAAGGTCAGACCGTGGGAAAAAAACCTGGGGAATTTTGTGTTTGATCAACCCTTTCGCCTCATGTGTCCTACTTATGAACACGAATTCAGATTCACCCAGTGCCTAGGCAAAGAATAAACCTACAGGGTTGGGAAACCCCAGAGACCCTGGTCCTACCTTCCTCACCCCAGGTTGAGGACGGGCTGGAGAGGAGAAGCGCCCAGAAGCAATCCTAATACATGTGCCTTTTACTTCTCCATACTCTCATGGGCCCTTATGCACAGAGAGAAGCTGATTCGTAATGATGCCAAGGACAGTGCTTTGGAGGAAAATCTCAGCACTGGTTGAAAATGGCAAACAAAGCCAGGTTAGGTGGGGAGGGAAAAGGAAGCACAGAGAGGCCGCTATTTTCAGGAGCTTCCTGTTCTGATGGCAGGAGTTTGAAGCCCAGTAATTCCTCAGCATCCACTGGTGCAGCCCCTGTCTTCTCTTCCATCCATTTTCTTCGGCTTTGTCCTCCTGCCTCCAGAATTCCAGGATTCAAGCTTGGAAAAGACATCTCTGGGACTGTGTTGGGCATCTTAGGAAGCTGTGCTCTCTCTTCATTTATTATTTTTTTCCGTGACTATTTAACTCATATTAGGAACTGCACTAGACACTGGAGTGCAGGCACTAGTGCAGTGCACTAGACACTGGAGATATAGCAGAATAAGGCTTAATTCCTACCCTCAAGAAGCTCCATCTGGAAAGGGAAAAAGATACCATAGATCCCCTTCACCTATCCCACTTCCACCCAAAATCAGCATCCTTAGCATATGATTCATGGTTCAGTACAGGAGAGTCACATGCAGGATGCCTTGAAGAACGCTGGCTAATTCTACCTGGGGAGTTAGAGAAAGTTTTGGGGAGGAGCCAAGGTTGGTCTGAGAACTAAGAGAAAGTCCTTCTGGGCAAAAGGAACAGCCTGAGTAAGGGCATGGAGACATGACACTGTAGGAGGCTTGGAAACCATATAAAAAGTTAAGTCTTCATTATGTAACATTGTTCCTTTGGACTAGAAGAGCTAAATTAGTCCCTAATAATATATTCTCATATAATCTTCATAGATTGTTTTATGACATGTAGTATGCCTTTTTATCCAAATAGATTATATGTTATTCAAGTTCTAAGACCTTGTTCTCCCCCATAACATGGAACTAAGCAGGACTGAGTATCCAACATTTACCTAAAAGAGATAAAGAAAAAGGTGAAGTTAACACAACCTTTGATCTTAAATGTGATGCCTCAGTTCTCTGAGCCTTGATTTTCTACTATGTAAAATTATGGCAATTATGCTATTTCTCAGGATTATTTCAAAGATAAAATAAGGCAACACAGGTAAAAGTACTTTATAAACTATACTGTATTACATATAATATTGCTCTTATTACATTTGATCTGATCGGTAATTATAATAAAGATATAATATTCTGTAGTAGTTTTTACTCCCTCAACTGTGGCCACTTAGATTCTCTAAGTTCAGCCACACAACGTATGCTAAGATTTCAATGGCAGGCTGATGGGAAGATGGGCAAAGGTTACAATTAAGTGGGGCTCATTTTGAAGACTAGATTTTAGTCAATAGATTCCAGACCCCATTCAGCACTGGGGTGGAGCTCCTAACACATTACCTGCCTAGGTTCTCACTATTTTGAAGCCTAGGAGAGCTAAGCACACAGATTTCGAGACTTTGCCACTCATAGGCTTCATGGGACATGAGCAAACACAGCCCGTCATGCACAATCGTGAGCACTCAGTGAAGATACAGAAAGGTGTTCCCTGGAGAAAGCTGGCTGTCCAGATAGAACTCCACAAAGCTGGTGGCCTGCAAGGGTCTGTGCCCTCACCAACCTGTCTGCTCTTCCTGGGCACAGAGGATATGGTATTTCCCAGTCCCCTCATTCTTGGGTTGGGGCCATGAGGCTGAGTCCTGGCAAATGGGATGTAAATGGACAGGATACAAGTTCTTGTTCTTCTGTCTCTCTTTCTCTCCTATGGTGCCTTTGGAGTCAGCATGTTGCAGATGACAGAGAAACAAGATAAAGACCACTGGTCTGCATCAGACCTGATGGAATCCAGAGATAAAGCTTTTTCTGTTAAGCTACTGAGAGGTAGGGATTTGTTATTATAGGGTACAGCCTCTTCTGATCAGCACAGTCCCGTTGCCTTGGTGCTATCACTGTAGTTCAGAATCTGGCAGTATCCTTTTTTATGGTAGGACTTGCCCCTTCTGGATGATGTTCAGCCATCCAGTGTCCAGATTCCATCACTTACACTGCATTAGGGCTCTCTGACGTAAGACCTCCTTCAACCTGACTTTGTGTATTTCTGCTCAAACCCACTAGGTGCTGAATTTACAGTTTGACTCTCAGATGACACTGCTACTTCTATCACAGTGAACAAGGAGGGAGTGTCTCTGGTCTCCCTAAGCCACTTAATACATATTTATTGATGTTATTCTTAAGTCCTTAAAAATATGGGATGATAACATCTACTGAGCTCTTTCTTTGTGTCATCAGTCACTGGGGAATTTGCTTTCTCCACGTATTATTTCATTTACTCTTATTTATTTATTTATTTACTATTTATTTATTTATTTTTAGAGACAGGGTCTCATTCTGTTGCCCAGGGTGGAGTGCAGTGGCATGATCATGGCTCACTGCAACCTTGAACTCCTAGGCTATAACAATTCTTCCACCTCAGCCTCCTCAGTAGCTATGACTACAGATACATGCCACTGTGCCTGTCTAATTTTCAAAATACATATATTCGTAGAGATGGGGTCTCACTGTGTTGCTCAGGCTGGTCTCAAACTCCTGGGCTCAAGCATTCCTCCCGCCTCATCATCCCAAAGTAATGGGATTACAGGTGTGAGGCACTGCACCTGGCCGTCATTTAATTTTCACAATAAACTTACAGGTTAAGTACTATTATTGTTTCCATTTTATAGATGGAGAAATTAAGGCACCAAGTAGTTAAGCAGATTTTCCGGGGTCAAACAGAGAGAAGCAGAGATTCAAATCTAGGTAGTGTGATCAGAGATGACATGCTTATAAACATGTGATGCTTCCCCACAATGTGCACAATTCTTAAAAACTAAAGAATGCTACTGCTTGATTCAACTTTGGGATTTTTAATAATTAGAAAACTTTGCCATTTCAGCATTAAAATAATGAATATGAAAATGATTCAACTTTCATAAATAACCTGAGATGGAAAGTTGTTAGCTACCCAAGAGACAGTAAATGGAATTAACACACCTTGGTCCTTGGCTAGCCTCGCAGACACATTGCTTACTGTGGATTAATGATCAAATAGGTATTTGAAAGGTGCAAATTATAAATCCATTGGGTAGGACCAGTTCTGCAGAGATGGACTAGTCAGAAATGAGAATTGAGATGTGGGCAATAATAAAAGCCATAAAGAAACTGTCAGTTTTCCAGTGGATTAAGATTTCTTTTCAGACAATGTTTCTGTATTATATCATTGGTCCAAAGTATATTTGACTGTTTTACTATGTTAAACACAGAATGAAGGAGCTTAGACAGAATGGTTAGAGATAGAAGATTAAATATACATGTGTAATTCTGTTCTCTCCTCAAAATCCACTAAAATGATTTGTAAAGAGTCTTTTTCAAGAATAACCCACAGACTAAAAAGGAGAGTAGATTGGCAACAATACTTTGGGAGCTGGAAAGCAGGTGGAATAGAGGTGACTGACTTATCAGATACAGGAAAGCTGAATCCCAAGCCAGCAAGGGGGAAAACCCAGATTATCACAGAACCCATTGCCACGCAGGTTTAAGAATTGATGGCGCCAGGTACCTCTGAAAATGAAATCGATGGGCTAAAAATAAGGTGGATGAAAAGTCTGTTGAAATAGCAGTCTTATCCTAGATTCACTCTGGGAAATGGTACCATCCCTCCCCTGAGCTAGAGCATTATCCTTTGGGTAGTGTGAAACTGAGTGTCTCTGGACTCAGGACAATGTTCAAACAGTGGGGTTAAGACATACGTTCACGTATTTAATTGAAGACTCCCTGCTTTCTCTTTTGGACTTGTCTCCCACACAATAGCAGCCAGATGTTTATCTCTAAGCAGCAACTGAAATTTTCTCTGTGGTATCTGACTAGTCTAAGAGAAATAAAAGACCAAAGAAGCTGGCATTGTGGCTCCCCAAGGAAATGGCCTAATCCATTATTCTAACAGTGGATGAACCCCTTTCGTGTACCCAGAAATCATACTCAGCCTTTTAATGACCCACTCTTAAATAAATTAGAGCAGATAAACAAGAATTACCAGGCATTTGAGGAAAGCATATAATGTGAGATACAGAGAAAGTAGCAAGTTAGAGGAAACAGA
Organism: Macaca mulatta; assembly: GCF_049350105.2. Taxonomy (NCBI): domain Eukaryota; kingdom Metazoa; phylum Chordata; class Mammalia; order Primates; family Cercopithecidae; genus Macaca; species Macaca mulatta. Next base: position 38,172,213 of record NC_133412.1, on the reverse strand, counting down.
AACTACGAAGGGAGGGAAAAAAAAAAAAACAACTGGAGGGAAAGGGTGGAATACCATTGACTTTAAAAAACACAGAAAGTTAAGTAGAGATATTGCATTCGTGAACAAAGAACAATGTTTTAAAAAAAGGAATACTGAAAAATACTAATGAGCTATAATAAATTAAAAATTGAAGAGTAGAAGCAAAAAACGAGAGAAAAATAAGCAGGGTATGGGAAGGGTAAAATAATTCAATAGATGATTCAGGAAAATTTCCCACCATTGAAGTTTCTCCTTGAATCTCTTAAATGCCCAGTATAAGGAGTGAGGTTCGATCTACGCCAAGACAGGATCATGAGATTTCAGAACACCAAACACAAGAAGACCCTTGGTTTCCAAAGGCAAATAGCAAGTTTTGTATAAAAGATCAAGAATTAGACACGTTAGATATCTCAACAGCAACATTGGAAACCAGAGGGTGATGAAGCAAGGTTTTCAAAGTCCCAAAGGAAAATTGTTCCCAGTGTAGAATTCTCTATCTAATCAAACTATTAATTAATGTGAGGTTAGAACAAAAAATTTTTTAGATATGTGTGGTCTCCAAAATGTTAGCTTACACACACTCTTTCTCAGAAGACTACTGAAAGATGCACCATCAAATTTGAGGGCTTAAACCAAGAAAGACAGGAGGCTCTAAAAAACAAGGAAGCCAACAAAATAGAGAGCGAAGAAAGTCCCTGGATCATGGGAAAGAGAAATCACAACACAACAGCCTTACAACAGCCCAGAAACAAACCAATCCAGACTGGAGCAGGTCAGCAGGATCCTGGGGGAAATAGCTTCAAGAAGGTGAAACTGATAGAACACCTGATTTGTCTGAATGCATTGAAACTTACATTTGGAGAGTTTGGGGTTGAATAAGGAATAAGTAGAGAGAAAATTAAGCAAGCAAAAAAAGTTAATTATTAATTCCAGAAAAAAAATAATATTATACAGAAAAAGGAAGAGTATTCATTGTATATAACATGACCCATTGGTGAATAGCATTTACATTGTCATAAAAGCAGAAGCACAGAATATTGATCCAACCAAAATTGTGATAAATTGCAAGTGGCAGGATGGGGGACAGGAAGTGTGCATATGTGTGGTGGGGGTGGGAGTTCTTGAAAGAAAGCAAAAACCTCATCTTCCGTCGTGGAAGGTCAATAGATAAAGCCTAAACCAGAAACATCAAAAAGTAGTTACATAAACCTATTATTTAGAGATATGGAGGTAAATATCAAAAGAATCAGCTAAAGAAGTTGAAAGTGGTTGCCCTTGGCCATAAGAAATATGGGCAGGGACTGTTGGTTTTTCTATAAAGCTTTGTAGAATTATTTGCCTCTTTAAATAACGTACAGGTACAACCTTAAATAAATGAATTTTGAAAAAGACAGAATTGGGATTAACTGTGCACATTGCTATCAATTGTTGCAGTTCAGGCCACTGTTACCACACAATTTACCAGTTCAAGTTTGATATCCGCCTGGCCATTTTTAGGATGTGTGGAATATTTATTTACAGAATTTAGAGCTGAAGGACTTTGTACATTTTTAAATTTTTTTTTCAATGGGTTTTTGGGGAACAAGTCATGTTTGATTACATGACTAAGTTCTTTAGTGGTGATTTCTGAGATTTTGGTGCACCCATCACCCGAGCAGTGTACCCTATACCCAGTGTGTAGTCTTTTATCCATCGCCACCCCCCAACCTTTCCTCTGAGTCTCCAAAGTCCAATGTATCATTCTTATGCCTTTGCATCCTCATAGCTTAGCTGCCACATATGAATGAGAACATATGATGTTTGGTTTTCCATTCCAGAGTTACTTCACTTAGAATAATAGTCTCCAGTTGCTTCCAGGTTGCTGCAAATGCCACTATTTCATCCCTTTTTCGGCTGAGTAGTATTCCATGGTGTGTGTGTATATACACATAAATTTGTATATATGTTTATAATGTGTATTATAAACATATATATAAATTATGTTTTATATTATTAACATATATAACATATATTTATATATTTATAAAGAAATGCTATATCAAATGTATATAATTTTATATAACACTCACTGATTTATATAATGATAACATTATATAAATGTATATAACATTTTCTTTATTCACGCACTGATTGATAGGCATTTGTGCTGGTTCCATATTTTTGCAATTGCAATTTGTGCTTCTATAAACATGTGTACGCAAGTATCTTTTTCATATAATGACTTATTTTCCTCTGCGTAGATACCTAGTAGTAGGATTGCTGGATCAAATGGTAGATCTACTTTTAGTTCTTTAAGAAAACTCCACCGAGTTTTCCATAGTGGTTGTACTAGTTTACATTCCTACCAGCATTGTAAAAGTGTTCCCTTTTCACTGCATCAACACCAACCTCTATTTTTTTTATTAATTTTTTTATTATGACCATTCTTGCAGGAGTGAAGTGGTATCGCGTTGTGGTTTTGATTTGCATTTTCCTGATCATTAGTGATGTTGAGCATTTTTCCATATGCTTGTTGGCCATTTGTATATCTTCTTTTGAGAATTGTCTATTCATGTCCTTAGCCCACTTTTTGATGGGATTGTTTGTTTTTTTCTTGCTCATTTGTTTGACATTCTGGATATTAGTCCTTTGTCAGAAGTACGCATTGCGAAGATTTTCTCTCACTCTGTAGATGGTCTGTTAATTCTGCTGATTATTTTGCTGTGCAGAAGCGTTCTAGTTTTATTAAGTCTCATCTATTTATCTTTGTTTTTGTTGCATTTGCTTTTGGGTTCTTGGTCATGAAGTCTTTGCCTAAGCCAATGTCTAGAAGGGTTTTTCTGATGTTATCTTCTAGAATCTTTAGGTTTCAGGTCTTAGATTTAAGTCTTTGATCCATCTTAAGTTGATTTTTGTATAAGGTGAGAGACGAGGATCCAGTTTCATTCTCCTACATGTGGCTCGCCAATTATCCCAGCACCATTTGTTGAACAGCGTGTCCTTTCTCCACTTTATGCTTTTGTTTGCTTTGTTGAAGATCAGTTGGCCGTAAGTATTTGGCTTTATTTCTGGGTTCTCTATTCTGTTCCATTGCTCTATGTGCCTATTTTTATACCAGTACCATGCTGTTTTGGTGACTATGGCCTTATAGTATAGTTTGAAGTCAGATAATGTGATGCCTCCGGATTTGTGCTTTTTGCTTAGACTTGCCTTGGCTATGTGGGCTCTTTTTTGGCTCCATATGAATTTTAGGATTGTTTTTTCTAGTTCTGTGAAGAATGATGGTGATATTTTGATGAGAATTGCATTGAATTTGTAGCTTGCTTTTGGCACTATGGTCATTTTCACAATATTGATTCTACCCATCCGTAAGCATGGGATATATTTTCATTTGTTTGTGTCATCTATGATTTCTTTCAGCAGTGTTTTGTAGTTTTCTTGTAGAGGTCTTTCACCTTCTTGGTTAGGTATATTCCAAAGTTTGTTTGTTTGTTTTTTTGTTGTTGTTGTTTGTGTTTTTGTTTTTACAGCTATTGTGAAAGGGGTTGAGTTCTTGATTTGATACTCAGCTTGGTCGTTGTTGGTGTATAGCAGAGCTACTGATATGTGTACATTAATTTTGTACCCTGAAACTTTGCTGAATTCATTTATCAGACCTAGAAGCTTCTTGGATGAACCTTTAGGTTTTTCTAGGTACAGAATCATATCATCAGCAAACAGCAACAGTTTAACTTCCTCTTTACCGAATTGGATGCCCTTTATTTCTTTCTCTTTTCTGATTGCTCTGACTAGGACTTCCAGTACTATGTAGAATAGAAGTAGTGAAAGTGGGCATCCTTATCTTGTTTCAGTTCTCGGGGGAATGCTTTAAACTTTTCCCCATTCAGTATAATGTTGGCTGTGAGTTTGTCATAGATGGTTTTTCTTACCTTAAGGTATGTTGAATGACTTTTTCTAAATAGACAGAAGCCTCACTACAAAGAAAATTGGCCCAATTTTCTTCCTTTGACACCTTCAAGCCTGCCTTTTTCTCCTTTTTGTCCATAAAAGGTGCTCCGAAAAGGTGAGAGGGTACATGATGGGAAGGAAGAAAGCCATGACTCCAGTCCTAACTCTACTCGTAACCTACTGGTCCTTAACTTCACTCTGCATGTTGGTTGTTTCTGTAAAATGGGAATAGTAATACCCACAGTGCTACTTTGTAGCACTGTTGTGGGTAATCAAAAGAGGGTATATAGATAAGGTCTTTTATGAAACTGTTAAGTCTTCTAGATGCCAGGCATTGCTATTATTCTCATTACCACTGCAGCTCCCTGGGAGAGAAATCAGTACAGGCAATCTAAAAGTTTCCGTTAGTAATACTGATGAGAGTTCTGCGATATTAAAAGAGTGGCATTCCAGAAGGCATGGCAAGAGATGTTTTAACCATTCCATTCTGGTCTGGCCTAGATTTAGTCCGCATGTGGCTGCTGTTCACGGGTGGAGCTATAGACACCTTAACACAGAGATAACCTTATAGTCAGAGTGTGCAGAATTGTGGGTGCTTTTCACTCAGGCACCTTGGTCACCCAGCTGCTAGAGTATGTATTTTCCTTTGCCCCAAAGTTTTTGTTTTTGTTTTTTTAATCTCCTTGCCCTTTTTTTCCGTCTTGGGTTTTTAACAAGAAATCAAAAGCAGGGAGTTATACTCCTCCTGACAGATCTGACTTTTCTACTAAAAGGAAGAATTTCAAGGCAGTGTGTCACTGCCTAAAATGCTTATGAGAGATGCAGTCAGATTGGCCAGAGCACTCAACAGGGAGGCTTTACAAACCATTGCCAGGCCTTAAAACCTGCCCAGTCTACCCTCTACAGATTCCTGAGGCAGAGAGAAGAGTTGGTACTCCAAAGAGGCTCCTGAACACCTGAGATTTAAACTTCTTGTGACTTGTGTTGCCAATTTGGTATTGAACATTGTGTAAAGGAAAATATACCATATTATAGAGCTATAAAAGGGTCTTTGGAAGGCATTGAAATGATGCTCTTAGTTGGCAGTATTGGAAACTGACACCAAGTAATGTGATTTGCCTCCTCTGGCCAGTGGCAAAACCAGGACTGGAATCCAAGGCTTTTTCTGCTCAGTTTGCCAGAGAGAGAGGAGCCTACTGGGCTCTAGAATGTTCATAGACCTACCATGTGATCCTATATCAATGATACAATATAATATCAGCTAACGTGGATTGAGTGCTAACTAGGTGTTAAGTGTTTTACATAAATACTCAGAATCACAGCTACTCTATGTATTGGGTCCTATTATTCTATCCTACAACAGGATCAGAGAAGGTAGGTAAGTTTCCCAAGGCTGCACATCCAGTTAGTGCTGGGTTTAAACCCAATCCCTTCTGACTCCTGATTCCTCCCTTCTTGCTGCCTTCTTCTCCCTGCATTTCCTACATTAAGGTATTTGTGCCGTGTTTTAATTGTCTGTGGCAAGAGTTCTCTTGCCTCTTTCTCTCTGTCTTTCCTATGACTTTGAATTCCCCAGCCCTGTTGGACTGTTGTTTCTGGTTTAAATGACTGACATGGTTTTATTTGGGCTGTTGTCAGAGTGACTGGGTACAGTGAAGTCACCCTCTGGCAGGTGTTCCCTTGCGTGTCAGAGGAGAGTGGCGTCATGGTGAGAGGGGATGGCTGCCTATGGGGTGCGGGAGAGAGGAGCTTGGGACAACTCCGGCTGCAGGTTGGGGAAGTGACTGGTGGAAGCAGTGATTCATCATCCTGGATCCATGGGATTCTCACAATTTTCATGCCTTAAACAAAACGGGTGCATTTAAAAACTGTCTGGGAAGCCATTTTCCCTTGATTTACTTGGGCGATGAGGAAATTGTGTTTAAAGCTACACATATAAGAAAGTCAATGACTGCATTACAGAAGAACAATGAACAAATGTGAATTTTAGGTTTCTGGTTTCTTCTGTTGAAAGAGAGAGCCTGTTTTAATTTAAGAGCCATTATCACAGAGTTGTCAAGAGATATTAACTGAGAAAGGATCTCTGAATTTACAATTCAAATATATAAACCCTGGCTAAAATGCAATGAGACCAATTTTTGTGTGTGGCTCTTGAAATCACTTGTTTAATCTCATACATATGTAATTCTATAGTCACACCCCTCATTTGTGGAAATTCAAAAATATTTGTAGTCCTTCTTGGCTACCATTGATCTTAATCACCAATGGAGCTTAAGCAATCAAACTCACTTAGCCACATTTTAAATGGCCCTGATTCATGAACTTGCTCATTTCGGCCCTGTGGAAATAGTACTTATTTGGGATTCAGACGGCCCTGGCTTCAGATTCAGATTCTGCCATTCCCTGTACGATCTTGGACAAGTTACCTCCCTGAGCCTCAGTTTCCTAATTTGTCAAATGAAGAGGATTTATGTGGGTCTCCAGAAGTTGTTGGGAGCATTAAATGAGTTTATTTTATTAAAGAATTATGACGTAACAGCTAACACAGAGCAAACGTGTTAACTGGTAGTTTTTTTGTTTTGTTTTGTTTTGTTTTTTTGAGATGGAGTTTGCTCTTGTTGCCCAGGCTAGAGTCCAATGATATGATCTCAGCTCATTGCAACCTCCACCTCCCGGATTCAAGCAATTCTCCTGCCTCAGCCTCCCAAGTAGCTGGGATTAGAGGCACCTGCCACCAGGCCTGTCTAATTTTGTATTTTTAGTAGAGACGAGGTTTCTCCATATTGGTCAGGCTGGTCTCAAACTCCCGACCCCAGATGATCCACCACCTTGGCCTCCCAAAGTGTTGGGATTACAGGCATGAGCCACGGCGCCTGGCCCTGGTAGTTCATTTTAATGCTGGTGCTAGAAAGTGCTTTGTCTCTTCCTGACATATTTGGAAGACACAGTGAAAGACAAAGTATAGAATGGAGATAGAAGGGGAGAATTCCAAATAGAAATTTCCCCGCCGAATGTGTAAGTACCAATTCTCCATATTGTGGTTCAGAAACTTAAGAGTTGTTCCTGTGCCATCTCTTTTTGGGTGACTGGAGAAAATAGGAACATCATGGGGTTGTAGGTAGTAATAACAGCTGGCTATAGTAATAAACAGCTACTTCCTCCTGAGGCAGAGTCACAGAATGCCAGAGAAGAAAGAAGATCTTAGAATTCTTTTAGTGCCAGGGAAACTGAGGCCCAAAAAGATGATTTGACAGGGAATTAGCAGCAACGCTAGGCCTCCAACTTGGGACAGCCACTCGGGCATCCCTCCCGCTCTGAAATGCTGCCTTGTGGGCTCTGAACCCACTGCTGCTCAATTCCTTGCCTTTTCTTGGGAACAGCAAAAGCTGACATGCACGTTGCATGCAGGGACCTCCTCTTTAGTCTGGACTTGTTGAGTATTTCCTAATAGGTTGCATCCTTGGGCCACTAACATGAAGAGTCTAAACAAGTGAACTCAAGAGAACTGTGAAGCCCCAGCTCTCTTTTCATCACCTCCATCCCCCTCCCCTGAGTGAAGAATCGGTTCTTCCTTGCCTGGACCCTTCCCAGTTGGTCCGAAGGGGCTGAAGCTCAGGGTGTGCACACGAGAGGCAAGGTTTCAGCCAACAGGAGTTCTAATTTGAGGCATAAATTAGTGCACACCTGAACAAGTGACATTATCCACATGATAAATTGCTATAGGCACAGGCCATTGTGTTCATAAGGGTGATTTATGGCCTGGGTTTGGAAATGAACAGAGAAAGAAATATTTAAATGTAACCATTTAAAAACCAAGCTGTTGGGTTTAGGACTGTCTTCAGAAAACTGAGGTGTCTTTCTTTTGTTGGAGTTGTCCATATTAATCAAAATAAAGTGGTATGGCTTTAATTTAAAAAAAAAAAAAAAAGAAACAAAACATTTAGGTTTTAAATAGGACATGTGAGGGTTTTCCTTCCTATTTTATTTTTTCTAGAACACAAAACCCAGAATGAAACCTCCAGGAAACTGTATATACTTTCTTAGGTCTTCTCTCAGTGTCTTATCTTTTGTGCTAAGCAGTAAATGAAAACCTTAATTGATTTCTTGCCTTATTGAATCTGGGCAAAGATTTTCATCTCTGTAGACACAGAAATATTTGAAAAAGACAACAACAAGTGAATATGATTTCAAAAGTAAAGAAGAGTAAAAGACATAAGCCACCAGGCTCGTGACATGCACACACACATACACCCCACGTATACACATACACATACACACACGTGCCACATACACACACAGAAACACACACACATTATGCCTTAAAAGGCAAGGTTCTTCCTTCTGAACATGGAAGCCAGATACTTGAGCTATTTGTCCTTGGCAAAGCTTCTACAGGGGAAGAGAGAGGTGGGCCTCATGAAATATTCATGAGAATTCCCACCCAGGCAGAGTCACAATGAACAAATGAAATGAGTCCCTTTACAGGACCAGTAGCCCTCTGTAAAGCTAGAAATAATGGCAAAATACTAATGGCTACCACTTCTTTGGTTCCTACCCTGTGCTGTAATGGAGACCAAACACTTGGTCTGCATATTAACCCATGAGTTGGGAATTGTTATTCACATACGCAGATGAGGAAATTGACCAGAAGGTTGTCATCGTTGGCCCATGATCATGTAGCCCGTCCTTGTCAGGACCCAGGTGCAGAATTGGGTCTGTAAGGATCCAGCACTTGTGTTCTCTCAAATCTTCCCCTTACCAGTGGTGCCTGTTTTTACTCAACTTCCCACTCCCACCAAGCCTTGTACAGTAGCTCGGGGCTCTGGTGCCAGACCATTCATTGCCTAGCAATTAGACCTGGAGCCAGCCACAACCCCTCTCTCAGTCTTCATTTTCCACATCTATAACATCAGTGATTCATTTCCTACCTAGCTAACGTGGTTGCGATATCAAATAAAACAAGATGAAATGTATGTGAAGACAGCTTCTTACACTGAGATACACCACCATCATCATCATTATCATTTTATACTAACACATTTTATACCATACAAGCCTGCTTGCATTCTATTAGAAGACTTCTGTAAGCTAAAAAGCCCACCAACAACCACAAAGCTCATCTGAAACCGTGAGTTTTCTCTGTGGGGTCTGCTCACAGATTCCACACTGTGGCGTGCCTCTCCCAGGCTTTCAGGCGACTGCACTGGGGGCATTTGAGGCCAGAGAGCTTCATGTCTTTATAACATTATGCATTAAAGTCATCTGTAAAATGCAGAGACATTCCAAATAGCCCTTATGTTTTTTATTTTTTCATCTTGGCACGGGGATACAGAGCAATTTTCCAGAATGTTTTAAATAGGAAAAAAATGCTCATTCTCAAGACAGCCATTCTGTAGTCCCGAGCCTCTGGGTCATATTCACATTCAGAAATATCTAAGCCACTAAAGTCTGTGTTTCTTTAAATGGGCTGTTTCTTTATTAAAACAAATGAAGGCAGCATTCATTCCTTATATAATATTCTTACCTCTGAGCCCTGTGGGCAGGGAGGGTGTGGAAACCTGGAATAAAGCTGTCGGAGGAGGGGGGAGGGGGAGGCCACAACTTAGAGAATGTTTTCTGTAATTCCTAATTGAGCCTTTCCCCCCAAGTCCACCAGGTGTTTTCACAAATTTTACCTAGTGGTGAGGTGATTAAATGCTTTAATAGGGTCTGCGCCAGATAAGGGCTGTTCCTAAAGGTTGGCAGTAGTGTGCCACTCTATTTTGTGGTCTGCCCTTGGTAATAACTCTTTACACTTTATGGATTACATTTCCAGTTTAAAAGTCCCTTCACGTCTAGTTTTTCAGTGGTTCACTTTAATAGGCATGCAGCAATCAATTGCTGTGTGCCAAGCACCGCAGAAAGTACTGGAAATGCAGGCTCAACGTGGCCCCTGCCCTTGAGAGGGTCACAGAGGGACAGAGGAGTGACCAAATCGATAAGAACTAACTGCAGCCCATAGTAAATGCTGGAGTCGAGACAGGAAGGACCTGGAGAAAGACCTGCACACTGAGGGAGCAGGCCTCTTCCCAAAGAGGTGGGGGCAGCATATGAACTGGGTCCTGGAGGATAAATAGGAGTTTAGGGGGCTGGGAGGTAGATGCTCTGTGGGGTAGATAGAGGAGGTGCTATAATAGTTACTGGTCTATAGCCAGGACACTTGGGCTCAGGGAAAGTCTCTTGCCCCCTGAGTTCACCAAGAGGAGGCTGCTATAAGGGACTGCTCTCTGCAAGCCTAGCGTCCCTCCTCTCACAGCGCTGTCCCAGCCTTCAAGAAGGTTCTTTTTAACATCAAAAGAAGAAACGATGTGAAATCTTCACCTCTTCCTTGTGGGTTTATAAGGTTGATACTTTCCACCAGAGCTGAGTCAGAGACACTGTTACCAAAACGAAATTTTGTTTTAAATTAGTCTTCCTGGCATTTCCTTCTCTGCTTCATAACTGAGTCCCGGGGCTTGTCATCCTGTTGTGGAGAAGAACGTACAGAGGGGTTTGCCATGATTAGGGCCAGAGAGGTGTTGGAAATGGTTGAATTAAGTGGAACAGCGTGTCATTCTTCTTTTGTTTATTTAACAAATATTTGTATCAGTGGTGTGCTGGGAAATGTTTAACTCTACAAAGTTGTTCTACTGAGCAAGGAAGAAAAAAAAAAAAAAGCCCTGATGTCTAATGTTTGCCAATTTCTGTGGTGTAAATACTCTCATTGTAGCCAATTTTGGGCAACCAACGTGAGGGTGGCTGAATACGAGGTTGGGAGGAGAGGCAGACTTGGTGTAGCATATCACTGCAGGCTCAGGAGATAGACAAGTGAATAACACAGCCCTGGCTGCAGCCCTCTGTAGGAAATAGAGCCACCAGTTATTGGTCAGGCAAAATAGAGACAGTTTTTTTCATTTGATCTTAGCAATATTTCCATTATTATTTTGAAGACATAGAGGCACCGAGAGCCAGAAACAGAGAGCGAGACATTCCTATCTACATATCTTGATACATTCTGAAATGCTTCAGCCATTTGTCTCTTCCCTTGCCCCTCCCTCCTTATCTACCTCTCTGATGTTTCTGTCTCTGGGACATGGGTGTTTAGAAGAACATCAGATTGCAGGGAAAAGTAAGACCAAGAAAAAGAAATGATTTTGATTTTTCAGTGCTTCTCGGCATGAAGCATGTGGTATACTTAGTATTTTGGTGGTGGGACTTTTTGGCATCTGAACTTGTTTACCTTAGTGACTCCTTTCCCCCGCAATACTTTTGGACCAATGCAGTTTATAAATAAAATAAATAAATAAATATGAATCGATCAGAAGAGGAGTTATTATGTTTTGAGTGGATGTGTATCAGCATCTAACTCTTATAAAGACGTGCCAGACAGCAGCAGCCAATGCTTGGGCTCCATGAAGGGCCTCAACTCCATATTGTAATGTTTCAGGCTAGCCATGAAAAAGAAACTGCTTACAAAGTCTAGTTGAGAGGACGCCAAGAAGGCCCCCAGACCCCAAGTGAATTCCTCATCGGTCTGTCACCTTTGCTGAAACATCACTGTTCGTTTACAGCGGTTCCCTCTTGCTAACTGATTCCCATGAAAACTTTTCTGGTATGGAACACTGACACCTTAAGATAAATTAGTTTATTGGATAACTTACAGAATAGGTAGCTGCAAGTAGCTTTCAAAGAGAGAGAGAGAGAGTCTGAGTATAGTTCCAGAGACCAGCACGAGGGCACGGAGGCCTGAGGTATTGGGGTCCTGGGGTAGGTTAAAGGGAAGGTCTCTGCCCTCTCACTGAGGACACAGCTATATGTCAGCCCTCTCGGCATGACTCAAGGTTCTCATTGTGAGCATGAATAATCAGCCCACGCCATAATACACTGTCCTTGAGTCTTACAAAAAAAAAAAGAAAAGAAAAAAAAAGTCCTTTACTGAGCAATAACTAGATGCCTTTGTTAGCTCATTATATAACTTATCCCATTTTCACAAAGGCCCTGTAAGGTACATATGCTTATCCCCACTTTAGAGTGGGGATGTATCATTCCTTTTTAGAAGGAAATTAGGGGTCAGAGAGAGGAAGTAACTTACACAATATTGCACAGCTAATAAGTGGCAAGGTCTGGCTTTCAGACCTGGATCTGTCTGATTCTTTTTCTTTTTTTTTTTTTTTGAGACGGAGTCTCGCTCTGTCGCCCAGACTGGAGTGCAGTGGCGCGATCTCGGCTCACTGCAAGCTCCGCCTCCCAGGTTCACGCCATTCTCCTGCCTCAGCCTCCCGAGTAGCTGGGACTACAGGCACCCACCACCACGCCTGGCTAATTTTTTGTATTTTTAATAGAGAGACGGGGTTTCACCGTGTTTGCCCGGATGGTCTCCATCTCCTGACCTCGTGATCCGCCCACTTCGGCCTCCCAAAGTGCTGGGATTACAGGCGTGAGCCACCGCGCCTGGCCGATCTGTCTGATTCTTAAGCCCGTGTCCCCTCCCAGCGACCATGCTGCCTGTTAGGGTGAGAATGGCACTTCCCATGGCTCCAGAGCCTGGATGATGCCAGTCATTTTTTGGTGACTTCTACTTGCTTTTAGTCCTCTCTGTTCTTCCCACTCTGGTGGTCAATACTCACTTGTTGCTTAGGGTACCTTGCTGTGGTGCTCCCGTCTCCCCTTTCAAGTGCTTAGGAACCAGACAACTAAGCATGTTATTTCTAAAATAAGAGTCCATGGATTCTAAGTAGAGTCCTAAGGTTTCTCCAAGTTCAGTACTTGATTGTGGAGACAAATCTTGAACACACCTTTTAAAATCTCTTTTTTTTTTTTTTTTTTTTTTTTTTTTTGAGACGGAGTCTGGCTCTGTCGCCCGGGCTGGAGTGCAGTGGCCGGATCTCAGCTCACTGCAAGCTCCGCCCCCCGGGTTCCCGCCATTCTCCTGACTCAGCCTCCCGAGTAGCTGGGACTACAGGCGCCGCCACCATGCCCGGCTAGTTTTTTGTATTTTTTTTAGTAGAGACGGGGTTTCACCGTGTTCGCCAGGATGGTCTCGATCTCCTAACCTCGTGATCCGCCCGTCTCGGCCTCCCAAAGTGCTGGGATTACAGGCTTGAGCCACCGCGCCCGGCCAAAATCTCATTTTTGAATGCTTTGCTACTTTCTAAATAAATTATGAAGTATATTTTATAGGTAAAATAGTCCATACATATTTTGTAAGTACACTACAGGTGGTGTGTGTGTGTGTGTGTGTGTGTGTGTGTGTGTCTGTGGGGGGAAACGAAGCGGAAGGGGTGGAGGAGAGCTCCTGAGCTCAGTTCATTGTTTGGGGCTCACACATTAAATAAGGTTTTTTTCTCATGTATGATAATTAGTTTAGTGACTATTGCCAGATGGAAACTTTTGAAATATGTGTCTCCTTAATGCCAGAGTTCAAGCTCAATGAATCAGATTATTTATCTTCCTGGTGGGGTAGGGCTGGTCTTGTGGCAGCATAGCTATAGGCCAGTGATGATCATATTAATCTTCTACACATCTGGTTGATTTTACAGCTTTCCGTACACCACACCAAAAGATTAACCTAACTCCTGGGAAAAGACTGGAACTTTTAGTTGAGCCAATTTGCATGGGCAAGTCCCTTCACATGGCTAGGGGCCTCACTGGCCCCTTGTGGAGAAGGAAGTACCTAGCTGCTGAAGCTGGCAATTGCTTGATGAGCCCATCCAGATGTAGGGCTCCTTGTCAACCGCGTGCTGGTCTTGGTGGGAACCAGGGTGTGCTCACTACTTTATAAATGATACCGGCGTCCTTGGCTGGGCCAGTAAGGAGTTAACATCTCATATGCAGAGTGCGAGAAGTCTTACATAACTCATTCAGTCTCATCTCATGGGTGTTTTTCTGTAAACTCTGCCAGAACTAATTTCACGGTTTTAAAACAACTCATGGTACCCAAAGAAGGTGTAATGAGCTGCCATGAGATATGATTGGTTCCCGTTTGTAAGGAAAAGACCTGTGGCTTCCTGGTACTTGTTAGGAATCATTTCTCAATTAATGCACAACCCAGGCCCTTGGAAAGGCACACACAGTGCAGCAAAGATGGCTTTGGAAGGCTGTCCTCGACAGGAGCTCCAGAACTGTCCCTTCTCCCAGCCACCTCATTCCCACCTTTGTATGGCTATCTTTTTTTTTAATGGTATAATATACATAATGTACAATTTACCATTTTAAACATTTTTAAGTGTGCAATTCAGTAGCATTTAGGGGAATCACAAAGTTATGCAACCATGACACTATCTAGTTCCAGGACATTTTAATTATCCCAAAAGGAAATCCCATTTCCCATTCCCCTCTGCCACTGGCAACTATAATCTGCTTTCTGCCTCTGTGCAGAAATAATAATAATAAATATAATTAATAATAAATATAAATATAGATAATATAATTATATATTATATAAATATATAAATAAAATACATTGAGGCATAAATAAAATAATAATAAACCTATTCATGGTATTTGTATAAATGGAATAATATATTATGTGGCCATTTGTGACTGGCCTCTTTCACTGAGCATAATATTTTCAAGGGTCATCCAGGATGTAAACTGTATGGGTCCTTCATTCTTTTTTTTTGTGGCTGAATAATGTTCTTTTTTTTTTTTTTTTTTTTTTTGAGACGGAGTCTCACTCTGTCACCCAGGCTGGAGTGCAGTGGCCGGATCTCAGCTCACTGCAAGCTCCGCCTCCTGGGTTTACGCCATTCTCCTGCCTCAGCCTCCCAAGTAGCTGGGACTACAGGCGCCGCCACCACGCCCGGCTAGTTTTTTGTATTTTTTTTAGTAGAGACGGGGTTTCACTGTGTTAGCCAGGATGGTCTGGATCTCCTGACCTTGTGATCCGCCCTTCTCGGCCTCCCAAAGTGCTGGGATTACAGGCTTGAGCCACCGCGCCCGGCCCTGAATAATGTTCTTTTGTATGACTGTACCACATTTTGTTTATCAACTCATCAGTTGATGAATAATTGAGGTTGTTTCTACCTTTTTCCAATTGTGAAGAGTGCTGTTATGAAGGTTTGCATACTAGTTTTTGTTTGAACACTTTCTTTCAGTTCTTTTGGGTATATACCTAAGAATGAAATTGCTGGATTATATGATCACATGGTAATTCTATGTTTGATTGATTGAGGGGCTACCAAATTGCTTTATATAGTGACAACATTATATTCCAACCAGCATGTACACATAAGGGTTCCAGTTTCCTTACCAAAACTTGTTATTTTATTTCTTTTCTTTTTTTTTTTTTTTTTGGAATAGCCATCCTAGTGGGTATGAAGTGGTATCTGTCTGGCTTTCTTTCAGAGTAATTTGTTTTTCCAAATAGTTTAAAGATTTTCAGAGGTGAAAAGCTTATACCCACCTGGTCACTGCCGTGGGCTGGCCCAGCCTGACCTGCTAGGTCTCATTACCTCTCCAAGTTTAGAATCAGGCTCCTCCATGCGGGGAAGTCAAAAGGGTGAGTGCCTGGAGAGTCGTGTGCATGGGAAAGCTCTTGAGCTCAAGCCTATTCCAGCTTACAATCTGTGTCTCCCAGTAGAGCTAGAACACCACCCTCACTGTGATCCAGAGAGGCACTGAGAGCGGAGAGCCTGGTTCCTGCACCCAGGAGGAGACATGGCAGAACCACAGCTAAGCCCTGGCTCACTCCTACTCCAGGCTTCTTTCAGTTCTGTCAAGAACCACACATTCACTTTGCACTTCCCTTTTTTGAGGATGCAAAGGTTAAGAAAATGTTATAATGTTGATGGTTATATTTGCATAGGCTTTACGCATTTTGATACCCACAGTGATCTGTGGTGTAGGCAAGACATCAGGTAGTACGATCCCCATTTGAAAGCTGAAGAAACCGAGGCATGAGGCCTTTTGGGTAATTTCCCAGAGTTATCACCATTACATTACTTTGTCTTATGTAATGTTTTATGATGGTACAGTGCCTTACAGTCTACAGGGCATGTCACATCTGGTAGGGATGGAGGTGAGGGGAGAATGGTGGGCTAGGTGAGGGGAGTTGCCATATATAGGGAGGCGCCATAAGGAAGGCCTCCTCTGATAGTCTGCGGTTGACAAATCAACATATCGTTTCTGCCTTACTCACCATGGAGGGAGGGACGGCAGGAAGTTGTTTGAAGTTGTGATCTTAGGAGATCATTGGCTGTTCCAGATCCCTCCTTCATCATTGCACCATATTAGCTACCCTATACCACCATGGTGTCAAACTGTTCCTCAGCGAAATACAGTTTAAGGACTGAGCCTTCCCTCAGGGAGCTTCCAGTCTAAACAATTATCAAATTCTTCACTCAAAAATACTCTCCTGGGGTTTGGCTACCTTTTCCAAGACAGTTCAGAGAAGGAGAATATAAAGGCAAATTCTGTATCCAAGTAGCCCATTTTGGGATGGGGTTTTATTTGCTGTTGCTGCTCTTGTTGTGTCATGATGAGCACAGGAGTAAAGGTGAAGAGCTCCTGCCAGCCTACAGAAGGTGAAGTCAGTATCTCATTTGAAACATTGACTTCGGGTTGCCATTTTGAATTCTCTCTATGGCTGTCTCCACCACCAACCACAAAATTCAGGTTGGTTCTTCAGAGGTAAGGACTCTTTTTCCTGGTTCCTGAGGTGGCAAACATCTAGTGTGTGGTGGGGATTTTGGATAGCTGATATCACCCTACATGCATAGCAAAATGGTGATAGATTGTAAATGCCAGTGCTTATGGTAGTGTTTTCTTGAGGTTTCTATGTAGTTGACAAGCAGTGGGAAGGGGTGTCGCATTTTAGCAACAAAGGTCCAAGATTTGTTTTTAGATGAACCCCTCTGAGAGCGGAATCTCAGCACCGCCCACTTTCCACATTTGCGTGGCTGAAGGACAGCAAGTGGACAGGCAGAACTCCAGGCCTACGGTGCTTGTGAGCAGTGAGCCCTAGGATATGGGCGCATGAGCCACAGCACCCTTCTAAACAGAAAGCAGGGAAGGAAGCCAGGTGCTGTTTCTCTGCCTCTAATTGAATAACAACTCCACGCTGTCAGAATAGAAGTACTGTTATTTGACAAACAGTGGCCAATTGTTTAGAAATGAATGATTGTCATTTTGAACGTGTATTGGATTTTGCTGTCGGAAACCTGCAGGCAGCCCATGGGGATATTGGGGACTCAGTTAGCCGGTGACATCAGTGGAGGTTTGGATATCTAAAAGCAAGCTTTGGCTCAGCGGTATGCACCCAGTGTTTTTCCTTAGGACTTTATAGTTGATTTTCTTCCAAAGGGCGGCATACACACAGGTGTAATGGTGCTCCGGCGACCATGTTCAAATCTATCTAAAAGCCATTTGAAAAAAGTGATATGTATACTTCATTATGTGCTATAAGTTGAGTAGTGGAAGCAAATTAAAAAAGAAGATTAAACGCGGAATGTGTGTGCAGGAGGGAGAAAAGGTTTCTCAAGAATGCAGTGAAATAGCAGAACATTATTCAGGCTTTCCCCACTGTCTTCATTAAAGCAATAGTGTTGGGCTTTGAGATTTTCTGTTTTAGTCAGACCTTTATTTCATTTATGCCAGTATTTGTAAATAATTATATGCATGTGGCATTTTAAGTAGACCTGTTTCCAAACAGCACGTTATTCACAGTGACTGTCTTCTGTGGAAGAGAAGAAACAATTGAACGCA
Organism: Macaca mulatta; assembly: GCF_049350105.2. Taxonomy (NCBI): domain Eukaryota; kingdom Metazoa; phylum Chordata; class Mammalia; order Primates; family Cercopithecidae; genus Macaca; species Macaca mulatta. Next base: position 38,154,543 of record NC_133412.1, on the reverse strand, counting down.
CGGCACTCAGCAGAGTTGTAAAAAGGGCTGCCAAAGAAGGGACTGTGTTTTTCTACCTTTTCCCTTTCACCTTGGAGAGCCAGCTGGGACCCAGGTCCTCGAAGAACCCGTTCTAGAGTGCACTGTCTAGGTCAGGAACTTCCCACTGCTTGCTTAATCCGGCAGAAGCACAGAGGCACCGAGGCGGAAGAGAAAGGCTGCACGGCTCAAATGTCACAGAGCATCAGGACTGAGGAAGGCGACCCCAGGGCAGCCTCCCGGGATTTGGTGGCCAGTAAGCCTTGGAGTCTAGCCTGGCTTAAGTCCATCTCTGTGGCAAATCACCAGAAAGCTCTTTGAAGGTTCCATAAATTCTCCCCCAAGTGAAACATGGACACACTGAATATTTAATTAACTGTTCCCAGTCCTTGGGGGCTCAGGCCTTCCTTACTCTCTGCTTCTCACACGGGCAAGACTTGTGCAGTGAACTTTCGCACTTGGCTAAGCACATTCTGATATGGTTTAATGTAGTTCCTTGGTGTTTAAGATGACTAAGAAACTGGCATCCAGCATCAATATATTGCAAACGTGAAAGGGAATGACAGCTGGGATAATCAAACCACCTTACCTCTGTCTGCATTGGGCTTTGCAGTTTGCAGAGCACATGTACTGTGGCTTACCTCATTTGATTACTTCAGCCATGGAAGCATATTTTTGGTTATTTTTGAGTGGTGAGGCTCCAAAGGATGTTGGTGTGTAAGACACTTCTAAGCCTTATTAGTTCTTGAATGAATTTTATGAGTTTGTCTGATCATGAAGACTAAGACTTAGTTACTGTAACCATAATAATAGTAAAAATTAAATGAAGACTACTCCTAACATACTGCACCAGTTTAGTCTGAATCACAGTATGTTCAGGCCAAAAGGAACTTTTGAGATCATTTACTCCACTGTTTCTTGTAATAAATGAAGAAACAAAAGCACCAAGAAGTTAACTTTTTGCCCAAGGTCACACAGCTAGAAAATAAAATCAAGTTTTCTTTTCTCTCTCTCTCTCTCTCTCTTTTGAGGAGGTGGTGGGGATGGGGAGGAAGGGAGCAGGAAAAACAGAATTTATAGAATTTAGGGGTTTTGTGACAAAGAGGCAATGTGTCATTTAGTATAGGGCAAAGTATGATTATATGATATAAATTTGCTACCCACTGGAAAAATTAATAACTTCTTACATCTTTGAAAAAACATTTCCAGTGATCCTCACTCCTCCCTGTAGACCTGAGTTATCATTTGGTGTCATTTCCCTTAAGACTGAAGAACCTTCTTTTCCAGTTCTTTTAGTACAGATCTCTTGGCAATGAATCTCTCAGTTTATCCAAAAAGGACTTTATTTTGTCTTTATTCCTGAAGACAAAATTCTGGGTTGACAGTGTTTTTCAGTCTGTACCTTAAAAGTGTTATTCCATTGTCTTCTGGCCTTTGCTATTTGTGAGAGAAATAGCTATCATTCATATTATTGTTTCTGCTGTAGGTATCTGGCTGCTTTTATGATGTTCTCTTTATCTTTGGACTTCAGAAAATTGACTGTGGTTTGCCTAGATATTGTTTTCTTTGTATTTGTCTTGCTTAGGATGTGCCGAGTTTCTTGAATCTGTAAGTTGATGTCTTTAACCATACTTGTTAAATTTTCAGCCATTCCTTCAAATATACTTTTTCTGCTTCATTCTCTCTCTACTATTCTTCTGGGACTTGCTATTTCATATATGTATACTGCTTGATGGTTTATGATGCTCAAGTCACTGAGGCTCTGTTCACTCTTCTTCATTTTTTTTTCTCTTTGTTGTTAAGATTGAATACTTTCTATTAATTCATCTTCAAGTCCATTGACTCTTTCCTGCCATCTCCAGTCTGCTGTTAAGTGCATACAGTAATTTTTTTTTTCATTATATTCATTATACTTTTCAACTCTAGGATTTCTATCTGGTTCATTTTTATAGTTTCTGTTTCTCACTGAAGTCCCATATCTGTTCATTTATTATGTATATATTTCCTTCAATTTGTTGAACATATTTATAATGGCTTCTTTAAAGTTCTTACTGGCTAAGGGCATTATCTGAGTGTTCTTGGGGTTGGTTTTTAATTGCTGCTTTTTTTTTTTCTTGAGTATGTGTTACATGTTACTCTTTATTTGCGTGTATGGTGACTTTGGATTGGCCAATAGATAAAACAAATGATTGTTGCAGAGACCCTAGATTCTGTTTGTTTCTCTGAAAATAATTTTTGCTTTAGCAACCACTTGACTTGCCTGGACTCAAATTCCAGCTCTGTTGTTCCTGCGATCGGCAGCAGATAAAGTCACTTTTCTATTCTTTTAGCTTCCAGCTGCTTCTTTGTGTTGGGTCTCTTGGAGGCTCCCTCATGCACGTATATTTTTGCAGCCAGCCAAGGATTGGGCAGATTTTGTACACAGATTTTTGCAGCTCGCTGCCTCTGCAGTTCCCGCCTTTCCAGAATTTCTCCCCTTATGTTCTTGTTCCTTTCCTGACTTATTTCTCTAACAGTTCAAGCTATCCAGAGCTGAAAGCTGACTTGGGAGTGCTCCCAGACAAAACCCCACAAATTCATAAATTTTACTTGGTGAAAGTTCATGTTTCAGGGGACAGACTCCCTTCCAGTTCCTGTCGGACTCTTGACTGCATTCCATTGCCTTCAAAATGGTTTTTAAAAATTATTGTGTGTAGATAACTTAATTGTTATCTGTAGGGGGTTAGTAGATTATGACCAAAAGCCAATACCCCTTAAATTTATATATTTAGATATTTTGAAATATTTCGATATTTCAAAACACTTTATCTCCATATCACAGCTCTGGGAAGCAGAACTAATATTATCAAGTCTATATCGCAGATGAGATGACTTAGGGAAGTTAAGTGACTTGCCCAAGTAGTAGCTGAATCAGGCCTGAGCTCAGAGCCCATGACCTCAGCCTGGGCTCATTCTACAATCAGTTGTATGTACATTTGATTATAAAAGGGCCAGACTTTTCGATACCAAAGCATCTATCACATTTTCTTCCCAATAAACACCACCAAACAAGCAAAAGACAATGAAACAATAGACAGTCCTGGATTTTGAAGCTTTTTTGGGGGGGCAGGGGGGTATCTAGGGCCTCTGAGGGTCATAGACATTTCTGAAGAGAAAAACTTTACCATGATGGTGTTGAAAGGAAAATACCCGTGGTAACCCTGGAACCGTCTGGTATCTACGAGCCCCAGCATGCGTAATTGTGAAATTGAAGCTAGGCCAGAAGTTTCCTTCATGAGAAGCCATGTACAACCAGGACGAGAGTGCTGTGCATTACATATCCAGGAGCCATCTCTTGAAATTCTTAATAGAGCAAAGCAGAATACTCAGCCAGCATTGGCCCCTGTGGTTGAAGAAGGTCTTTGGTTCCTCTCCTTCATGGGGGACTCAGTTGAAAACATCTGCAGGTTGAAAGTCGCACAAAGACGAAGGGTGTTCTCAAACTGGTGGCTTGCCTAAGTACTTTAAAATATGTCTACAGCCTTCTTACTCATCAGGTTCTAGACTTGCGGTTTCCATTCTCTGTCAGTCCCCAGTCTTCTTTAGGCCATGGTGCCACATCATGTTAAAGTCACGTCCCAGCTTCTTGAAGGAAATACAGCTTTCCACTCGCCTCTCCATTAGCTCTCACCCAATTTATTCTCCCGGTGCACTTCCCTTCAACATCAACGTTTGTATTTGAGTCAAGGTTTCTCAAAGCATAGTGTTAGAAAACCTGCACCAAGATTGTGAGTGGACACATTTAAAGTACAGATTCTCAGGCTCCCCTCCAATTGTACAGACATAAGAAATTCAACTCTCTGGTTTGCAGGTTGGAGAATCTGCCGTGGAGCAAGTGAGTCAGGAGATTTAGATGCTTACGAAAATGGAAGAACCACTGGTCTGGGTGAAATTGTGAGTGCTAAGACCTCTAAAGTCTAAAGACTTACCTGTGTGAGCCACTTGTCTTTTCGCTTGGGGTATTGCTTCTTTTTCTCTTGGGTCATAGGTTCTCAGATGGAGGAACATGATTCTTGGAAATCAGTTCTGGCTTCACACTTACTGGCTGTATCATCAAGGCTGCTGTGCTGCTGACAGCAGAATATCCTTCCCAAAGTTCTTTGACTGTCACAGACTGTGTACCCCAAAGTAGTTCCTTTTTCTTTATTCATTTAATTCACACTGCCTATATTTATTGAATGCTTCTTACAAGCAAGGTACTGCATTCAACAGACCAAAAGTAGACCCACCTCAAAGCTGATAAAACTTGAACTTCATGACCCTTCCTTTGCACCGGCTGCTCCTAAAGCCCTGAGAATGCCCCTAGTAATTTATTTTCCAAGTTTCTGTAATATTTACAAAAGTTCGATATTTTAAAATTCTTTCTTCTTAAGGAAAATCCCCTAACTTGCATAAGCTTCAGCTGCCCCAAACCTAGATCTGTCCCTGAAAGAGCTCACAACCTGTGGGATAAAGAAACATACACATAGATTATCAAGAAATGGTATGGATGGTCGGTGCAATGCAGACCCAGTGCTGGGAATTCTGGCAACACATTTGTAAGGAAGCAGGGTGTTCAGGGAAGACTTCCTGGAGGAGGTGATGCTTGAGCTTGGCCATGGAATAGAAGGAAGACTCTTCTAGAGAAACAGCTTGAGCAAAGTTACAGAAGCAAGATATACCATTTGTTTGTGTATGTGATTAAAACACTTTTCTGTTTGAGGGCATTTTCTTTTAGGCTGGGCTGGCCTCTGATGCCAGGATGAAATGAGTCCTTTTCCAGGGAGCAGTATGGACTGTGGGGCTGTGTTCCTTGGGAACACCTGACCCTTGGGATCCTGGCCTCAGCTGGCTCCTCTGCTTGGCCTTTGGGAGGCCTACTGGTGACAACATCAATCATTGTTCTTCAAGGAAAAATCGCTCTTACATCCCTTGCTTCTTCTCCCATAGCCCTCCAACCCTTCTTTACTGTCAGCCTTGCAAATCAATATTTCATTTTGAAGAGCCTTGTTTGATGCCAGTTCTGCTTATTTGCTTCGCAGCCACTGTGGGTAACGCTTTGTAGGTCTGTCAGTATGTAAATTAAACCAAGCATAGATAGCTTTGTGTTGCTTAATGTTCAGCTGATAAAAATTAATGTGGTGTGAAATGAGCATTTTATCTGACTGCAGATACAGTGACGGAGTTAATTAGACAGGCAGAGAGAAAATGTTATTAAGCGGGACAGGGGCTTTCTCATGGAAGGGGGCTCTGACCCTCAGACAGCAGGTTTGGATGGGCCGTGGGTGTGGCCGAGGTACTTGGGCTGAGGCCAGCTCGGAGCGATGAGGCAGGGAGGGTGCCTTCTTTAAGCAATCAGCCCGGTGGTGCTGATGACTGTGTGGATCCTGCCTGGGGAGGAAAGGAGGGAGGCACAGGCCAAGCCAGGCTGGGCACTTCCAGCTCACTGCAAAATGCATGCGTCAGCATTTGCTGAGGCGGCTTCTTCTTGGTGCAGCAATACCGTGATTGGTAGAGAAAGGAGTTTCGTTCTTAAGCAAGAAAAAGGAAGATGATAGGTCAAGCACACCTCACACAGCAGTCAATCAAGCGAGGTTTGGAACCCTTAACTTCCCACTAAAACATCTTGAGCTCTGCCTTCCTGGCCTTTGCACACACTGTTCCCTCTAATGGGAAAGCATTCCCCACCCCGCCAGCCATGAACTTAGCACATCCTATTACAATCATCTGTCTCCCCACTCGACTGTGTGCTCCTTGAGGTCAGAGATGTGTCTTGCGCATCATCAGGGACCCTGGTGCGACAACATCTTCTTCATAAATGTCAGTGGAGCGGATGAAAGCGCATGATGCTCGCTCAGCCCGGAAATCTCAGCCTACCCTTGCTTTCAGCATCCTTCCTGTCTCAGCTCAAATGTCACATCCCCACCAAAGCTCCTTCTGCCTCTCAGACAGGATCAGCTCCCCAGGTAGTTACTCTTGAGACACCTTGTACTTCTCCTTCATAGACCTCTCCAAGTTTGTGATTCACTGTTTATGTGCCCATCACTCCCACCAGACTTAGCTGCATGAGGGTAGGAACTGGGCTGTTTCACCCACTGCGGTATCCCCAGCAGCCACAAGGGTGCTCAGCACAATCAGTGCTTCTTAAGTATTTGGTGAATGTGAATAAATCAATGAATGGTTTTTCCGATGCCCGATGAACTTCCACTCTTTCATTAATGCCTTGCTTGGGGAAGGTTTCCTAGGCTCTTCCCACAGAGTTTCTCCTTCCCTGAAGTGCCCATAGCACCTTGTCGATTGCAGTGATAGGCTTGCCAAAAGGCAGCTGTAAATTTTGGGTTATATCCTCTCCTAGCTAATTAGGAAAGAGCTCCTTGAAAGCAGTCAAGGTGCCTTATTCAGCTTTGCATTTTCAGTATTTCTCACAGGGCCTGGCCTTTGTAAGTGCTCGGTATGGGTTGCAGAATCTATAAGAACAATTGTATGTATCCCTTGGTTAGTTAAGCTGCATTTCTGTTAGATAAGCAAATTCTTAGCCCACTAACGTATGCTGTCCCCACTCCACCCCTTGCAGAGGAACACTCAGAAAAGATGACTGGTTGTGGCCATCCCTCCTCCGCCTTGACCGCAGTTGCAGGGGAAATGTTGTGAAGAAATGCCACGGTTAGTGGCTCCTTCATGATTCCTGTTATCATTCGAGGCGGGTATAACCTTTCCAAACAAACAAGAAAGGGACTGTTGCATTGTTGAATCGCATGCATGCCTGCCACATCTGTGTCTCAGGCAGCCCAGCATCCTGGAGCTCGCAGGCTTGGTGGCAGCTGCTTGAGCAGTAATAGGGCCTTCCATTCTGCTGGCCCCATGTGGTTCCCCAGCCTTTCTCCTGAGTTTTCCCGTTAGATCTCTTTCTGTGGACTACACCTTTGCAGCGTTAAATGACTTGCTGCAGATTTGCTTATTAACCTCTCTGTTTCTCATTTGTAAAATGGGATGACATTCTCAGAGCCAGAGATTGAAAGTCTAAGGTATCTTCACAAAACACTGACAAGATTCCACTCACACACCACCCCATGGTTCCTGAGACACTGACCCTGAGAAAAGCCGTGGTTCTCACTGTGTGATCATTCATCCCCTCCACACCTCCACTGGGAAGGTTGCTGAATGATTATCGCAAGCTGAGACTCCAAGCAGACTTCACGTGTGCTCGCCCAGCTGTTGCTGAGTGAGGTGTGGATCTAGTCAGGTGAGCATCAGGGAGGGAGGAGGTTTCCTGTTTGTTTGCCAGTCCCAGGCACGACAGGGCCCAAGGACCACTGGAGGAACGACAGACCTCAGGGTGGATGGCCAGATCCTGTTTTGCAGCAGGATCTGGCCCTTTGCTCCTTTCCTCTGGTTCTCTGTGCATCGTGAAGCTGCTCAGTAGTCCTATTTCACGGAGGCCACCTGACCCACTGTCCGCCCTGGCTGGCCCTGGTGGCAGAAGGTTGGTGTCCTTTAGCTCTCTAGAGTAGCCCCATCTCTGTCTTCCCACCTGCCTGGACTGTGCCCCCAACTTGACCCAGCCCACTCCTGCTGTGCAAGCTGCATCTCACAAAGAGACTGGCTTCCATCATGTTTCTCTAGCGAGGCTCAAGACTCTTTGTAGAGTTGGTTAAGGAGGTGGATACTTTTAGGTAAAACGTATTAGTAATATTTATCTTTTTGAGGCATTTTTGTTTCTGTGTTCTTGTTTTATCCCCTGACCTTTCAACAAGGAGCACACGGATATTGTCACCATTTGGCCAATGGGGAAATGGAGGGACAGATGTATTTAGTGGCTTGTCCAAGGTAGAACATGCTATCCAGAGCACTCCTGTACACTGATACCATGTACAGCCCAACTCTCGACCGTAGTGATGTTGTGTATGTATGAACATGACGTCTACAGCTGATGAAGCCCCCAGAGGCCTGGAACCATGTCTTCCTGGGCTACTGCATGCAGCACACCTGACATTTCCTTGTGCCACATTCATTTGCAGATGAATCTGTTCAAAAGAATGCATGAGATTGTCCTGGCAGTTACAACTCTCTCTTTTCCTTTTTATGCCTCACTTACTAGCAATTAAAATTCAGATCCCTTCTCTGTTTACCTATTCATTTATTTAAAATGTTTATCACTGGAAAGGGGAAGCTGAAAGTTTCTCCTTCTTTGTTTCCATCCGTGACCTCAGGAAGAAAGTTTCAAACCCACACAAGTCTGCCTTCTGGTAGACCATCTAAGGGCATGGATGAAGCCTGTTAGAAAGATGCTCACTGATGTTTACTTTTTGAGTGCATGAAACCAGACACTGAAACTGTTCATTAAAAATTCCTATGTTCACAGACAAAGAAAAATCATTTCAGAAGCTCTGTAATGAATGTACAAGTGGGTACAGGTTATCTTGTCAAACACAATAATCATGAGTAAATGCAAACGGATGCTGCTTATATTTGATTTTGTGTTTAATTGAAGCATTCTGACAGCTGCCTCTGGACTTCCACCTCCTTGGGTTGGGGGATCTAGCTTTTTGCTTTGTGATTTCCTCTGGCCAGGGCTGGGACAGGGGTGACATGTAGATATGAGAAGCATCTGGTCAGGGAATAAAATGGAGAGAAATGAATGAAATTAACATATATGTATAGGCACTTTCACATGACCTTGCACACAAGGACACAGCTTGGATACTGGTAGAGGGCACAGGCAACATTTCTACTTTAGAGAGGTCAGGTTGGATTTCTACTTTATAGAAAGGAAATTAGTATGAGAGAGAGTCACTGCTCAAGTCATACAGCTGTTAAACGGCAGAACCAGGATGCTAATTAGGTCTTCTGAACCAACACTGAAAGCTTTCCCTTCAATTTTACAGCTGTTCTTTGCATTTCACCCATATTGTACATCCAACTATGGATTCAGTCTAACAACAGTATACTCAGTGCTGTGCTAGTCACCAGAAACAGAAGGGTGAATCAGGCAGTATAGTTCCTGGGCAAAGATGCTCACAGCCAAGTAGGGTAGACAGACAGACACAGTGATGGAATCAAAGCTCTGTAATGGTTGTACAGCACAGTTTGAAATACCAACAGGACCAGAACTTTTTGCCAAACTGTTTGGAGTGGCCCAGTTGGAATATCCAGAATTTCCATCTCCCCCATTGAATGGGAGATCCAAGGTTACTGTGCTTAATGAAGCAGTATGATTGCATTAACATTTGGGGAGGCCAATATAGGGTCCCTATATTTTATTTACTGCAGAGGAATAGCATGAACAACAGCAGAAAAATAACTCCATCTATTTTTTTGTCATCTTTCTCCAAAAACGTGGATTTTGGGGACTGAAAAAATAGAAAGGACATTATCTTAGCGTTAGGAATAATTCTCTACTTTGAATATATTTAGCTTCATGAAAACTTATTATGTTATCCTTATTTTCCCCAATTAGATATAGACCAGTGAGAACCAAAGCATGGGCCTGCCCACACTGTTTACTGACCAGCATGTGGAAGCTGCTGATGTAAAGGAAGGTTGGCTCCCCTAGGTTTGTCCAGAAATCACTGTGTTAAACTAATTGTGGGAATGGTTTATTATCATGCATAGAAATTCCCTTCTGTACGAGTCTTGAAAAGATGATTAGACACATGGATCTAGGTTTCCTTCATTTCAGGGTGGATAACAGATAGGTTGTTGATCTGAAAGGTTCTGAAACCTGGCATTTAAAGTTTTCTCAGGCCCTTACTGGAGGTACTTCCAGGACCTGAATGGATGTGAGCTTATATGGCTGGCAGGAGGAGAATGGGGCCCCATCTTAGCACCTTTCAAAGCCATCCCGTGTGGGAAAATGGAAGAGGTCCTCTGCAAAGGTGAAACTCAAAGGCCAAGGACCTGATTTAGACCAGAGACCCAAGGATGCGATGTTTTAAACCATCTTTCCGTACCCAGCATGACCTTGGTGACCCTCTGTATTTCATTATTTTCATTTTCAAAATCCTTAATAAAAGCCCCTTTGTGTTTTAAGCATTTTCACCACAAAAAATACTGTTTGGGAGGTAATGCATATGTTAATTAGCTCAATGTAGCCATTTCACAGTGTTTACATATTGCAAAACATTGTGTAGCACACAATAAACATATAATTTGTGTAGCACACAATAAACATATAATTTTTGTCAATAAAATTTAATTAATTTTTTAAATAGAAAAGAAATAAACATCCCTTTGCACAGATTATGTGGACAAGAAAACAATTATTTTAAGGGCCTCCTAGTACAGTGTGTACAAATGCCTTTATTTCTTTTATATATTTAAAAAAAGATAAAAAGATTCCAGTAAATCCTATGATTCCAGTGACATTAGATCTTACATATACCGCCTTTGTATTTTTTTTTTTTTACTATTCCATTAACAAAATACCAGAATTTGCTAAGCCGTCCCCCATTATTGAACACTGGGCTCCTTCTGGAATTGTGTGTGTATGTCTGTGATTTGATTGGATCATTAAAGGCAGTCCTACAATTTGTGTAGCATTTTGCTTCTGTCAGATTCTTTCCTTAGTGTACAGTCCTAGAGAAGGCTACTTGGTCAGGGTGTGCACATCTTTATCATTGTGGTTACCAGTTGCCATATTTCTTTCAAGAAGAATTACACTGCTTTAACTCAATGCGTATAGCATTTGAGTCTGTCAGTTTCTGTGCAACTTGGCCAGCATTAGGGTATTATTTCCGAAAACTGAAATGTTACCTTTTCAAAGTTGCTTTAATTTGCATTTTTTATTACTAGCGGGGATGAACATTTTCCCACATGTTCACTTATCTAGTACTATTCATTAAAAATGTTTTAGGGCCACATTTGAGAGAGGGGTTGTGTTCGGGAAACTTTGCTTCTCATAGCCAGAGGGGCAGATGGCAGCTGTGGAAGAGTCTCCATGAATAAAACTTGAATTTATTTCTGCGATATGGAGTGACTTCACATCATATGACCACCTTTGCAGTTAAAAAAAAAAATGAAAAGATGTTGCAATTTTTGTGGCCGAAAGAAACGGACTTACCAAAATAAAGAATGTGAAAGGAGAACTCATTTGTTTACTCTGCTATCCTTATTGAAAGGTTTCCAGAAGTTTCTACAAGGCCGTCAATCTCAGGTCTTTCCATCTTTCCAGTTCTGTACTTGAACACTTTCAAAGCAAAAGAGTGGTGCAAAAGGTATATGGCACACTTCCTTAGCCGTATTTGTGCATTAATTTTCACATGCTCTTAATCATTGGTCTTCTGAAAATAGTCGTGCAACGGGGCATTTCTCTTTTTTTTTGAGTTGGAGTCTCGCTCTGTCACCAGGCTGGAGCGCAGTGGCCCGATCTCAGCTCACTGCAACCTCCACCTCCCATGTTCAAGCAATTCTTCTGCCTTAGCCTCCTGAATAGCTGGGACTATAGGCACCTGCAACCATGCCTGACTAATTTTTGTATTTTTAGTAGAGGCGGGGTTTCACCATGTTGCCCAGGATGGTCTTGATCTCTTGACCTCGTGATCCGTCTGCCTCGGCCTCCCAAAGTGCTGGGATTACAGGCATAAGCCACCGTACCCAGCCTGGGACATTGCTTAAAGCTAAATAAGCTCACTGCCTGAAAAGAGCTGAGCCCAGTTCACGCTGCTGGCCTCCCCAACCACAGCTGCCCGGACTCCAAAATCTGGGATTTGAAGATTGTAGAACAAAATGGGAAACAAACAGCTCCAGACTCTCAAACTCTGGAGGATGTCAGAGTCTGTTTTCTTAACATTATACTAATAATGCCTTTCCTGCTCCCCCGTTGCCCGCCCCCACCCCCCACCCCAGGGAGGCACTCAGCCCAGGGGTTATATAACTGTGACTTGACACCACAGCCAAGTTAAGGGAGCTTGCACTCCGCTCACTGAACTGTGGCAAAGTGTGCGTTCTCCTTCCCTGCACTTGCCCGTGGAGCAGCACGGTTAGGGGATAAATAGATGACTTGGAGTTCCAGATCAGCTGCACTTAACTCTGTGGGCTGGCTGGGTCCCCCCTGTGCTGCAGAAACACTGGTAGGCAGGCCAGGCAGAGTCCTGCCCCGGGAACTGGAATAAGTGACTCTCAGGCACCAAATTAAGCCCCAGCACGTGGACTCTGGGCTGGTTATGTTTTCTTTCCTCACTTAAGTGTGTGGCCTCAAAGGCACTGCTAACCATAAAGCCCGCAAGTTCACGGGGAAGGGGATTCCTCAACACCAATCTTGAAAGCTGCAGGCACCAGAGATGATGAGTTTGTTCTCACCTGGAGCAGCAGAGACTTAAAAAGAGACAAGGATATGCTCAGTCATCCCCACTCCACCCCAGCACGACCAGCCAGCCTCGGCATACCTTCTATGCACTTAAGAAGCAGAAGGAGGGGGATGTATATGTTCGATCTACTGAGTCCGAAAGATGCAGCTCTCCTTGTTACAGGTTTTGTTACCTTCAAGAAGTTACTGAAGTCCTCTGAGTCTTAGTGCCCCATCTGTGAAATGGGGATAATAATAGAACCCACCAACTAAGGTTGCTGTGAAGATAAAATGAGGTATGGAACAAAAAGCACTTGGAAGATTGCATGAGCCCTGGTAAGACGCAAATAAAAACCAGCTTTTATCAGAGTGCTTTTTCTCTTTGGTTGTCCCTTCCCTTGCTAGACTGGGTGACACTAGCATGTAGGGACCCTGTCTGCATCGCCCTGGCACTGCTGGGTTCATGCATAGTTCCTGAAACACAGTAGGCCCTCAGTAAGTTTTCCGACTGTATGACTACGCGGATGTGGATTGCAGATACAGAAATGTGGTTTTTGTTTTGTTGTTTTAATCATTTTTCATTTTCAGTTATTTTCCGGTCATAGAATCCCTCATTCTGCTTATCTATCAAGCACATTGTTTCTTTTGAGTCCATTTAAACGAAAAAAAGAATGAAAGAGTTCTTTTTAAATAGTTTCTCACGTGAAACATCAAATAAAACTACATTATTAATTGAACACTGATGCTAGTTGGAAGCTATTAGGCGAGGAGAAGCATGCCTGGTTCTTTTTAAAGGAACTTCCCTCTTAAATGTTCTCTGACAGGTCATGTATCTTACATGTGGATGTTCACTGTCTACACTGGGCTTCCTAGACCAGCCCAGTGGTTCCCAGGCCTGTCTGCACATCACCAGTCCATGTGGAACTTTTTAAAAAAAATTCTCCCACGTAGGCCCTACTTCTAGAGAAGCAAATTCAGTAGGACTGAATTGGACATAAGAGTTTCCAAAAGTTCTCCAGATGGTTTTGATAAGCAGCCAGGGTAGAGATCCACTAGGCCAAACTTTTCCACTCCCAGCGTGGCAAAAAAGAAAGAAAATTTTCTCCGACTTATCTTTAATTTCTCATATTCATTATAGCTCAGCTAAAACTCCTCCTCCCCACCCTCTCCCCACCTAACAGACACATTTCACATGTATTCTATGAAGTATGAATATTTTCTCTTCTTACTTTCATGAGATATATAAAGATTTGCTGAAAACCCCGAAGTGCTTTGGAAAACACGTATCCAAAATGAGGAAATGTGTTTCTGATGAGGGAAGGCTGAAATCTGAGTGTCTCCACCCTTCGAGTTGAGGCAAACCTCCTGTGTGTATATGAGCCACAAAGATCATTCCTCCCAGGCCTCAGTTGACTGTACCATGATGTTTTAGTCGATGGAAAGAATATCACTGCTTATCAGTTTACAGCAATTCCTGGGGAAATGTAGAACCATGTTAAGGTTGTTGGAAGCTTCATTGTTAGGATTGTCTTAAGAAAAATCTTGTAGAGTTTCCTGCAAAGTGACCACCAGCTTGACTTTTGTAAAAGTGTGGATTACTAACATCAGCCAACAGGTTCATATAGTGAAAGGTTGTAAGAGATGTCGGCCTGTTAACCTACCTATTTACTTACTTGTGCCAAACAGCATTTCCCCTTCTGTGGTCCTTCCCACTCCTATTACATCTTCCACAGCTGCAGGTGCAGTGAGCAGCCTGGACTGCAAATGACTTCCATGGCAGAGCTGGGCTGGTAAAACCCAAGCCTCCACTCAGGGAGTCTTATGGGCAGATGCGTTAGACAGGCTTGGGCATTTAAATGGCCCATTGGTGAGCCTTTGATCTGAACTCCTTGTGGTTGTGTTGGAGGAAGGCAATTCTTTCTGGCCAGAAAACTGAGGATGCAAAAAGGTAAGAGTTGAACCAAGCGGGGAGAGGCCACTCGGATCACTCCAGGGAGACAACAAGGCTTGAGTTCCTAGGACGGGTTTTCATTAATTTTTGTGAATGAGGAAAGTCTGATGAGCCTTCACAGTGCACAGGAATCCAAACTCCTTGTCCCTCCCTGACTAGAAGTCCAATCTAGGCTTGAAACAAGTCATTCGTGCTGTCTACCTAAACATTCTCATCTATAAAATGGGAGTAATTCCTACCTCACACAGTGTTGGGAGGAGGCATTGATTAATTAATGTTTACAGTCCACTTTGAACTTGAAACGTCTTCTTGGGAAGTTGTTATTAAGCCTGTATCATTTTTACTTTGAGTTCTGGGGTGTGTCTAAACCTGAAACTCAAAGGAAACCTCACAGTCCGTCCCTCTCCCTCACCCTGAAGGAAGATAAAATGTAATAAGATTAATGCAAATTCCCTGAAAATGGTTACCCTTTAACCAGTAGACACTGTGCTCTTTTAAGGCTCTCCGGGGATCCTGACTCAAAAGGGAAAGAAGAAAATAGTAACTATCTTCCATGCAAAGAAGCAGGAAGCAGTTCTTTGAACTGAGAAGGGGTAAGGGTGGGAGGATTCTGTTTTTCGCTAAAGGGAGCTGTCAGTTCTCAAAAAATTTAGTTCCTGACCCCCTGCCTTCAAGTCCCTGAGGAAGCCAAACAGAAAATCTGACAGCCAGAAGAGTTTGTACATAAGGCATTGAAGAATACACAACATAATTTAATTTTTAGCCCTGCTAATCCATCCTGTTGTCAACGGCAGAACAATCAAATACAGCCAGTTGTCTGCACCAAGGTAATTGGGTTGTAGTATGAGGTTAGGTTTGCCACATAACCTAAGGTAACGCATGGCAGAGGGCACATTAAGGGGCAAGGGCTCTTTGGAACTCGGTGGGGGGTGCCCTTTCGTTAGAACAGGGAAAGAAAGGCAGGTCCTTTTGCATGAGGAAAAAAAAAAATCACAGTAACCTAATTCCTTTAGAAAGCCATCAGACCCGTAAAGATTAAAAAAAAAAAAAAAAAAAAACCTGTGCCCAGCTGTTCAGTAAGCCACATCAGAAATTATGAAGCACATTGATCCCTCAGCACTGACCATTCGATAATTGTTCCTTGCTGAAGAAACAGCTACCTGTGATATGTATCAATACCGGGCCTGTGCGTTTGTGTTACATTTTTTCTTGCCGGAGGCTGTAGCTTGAGTTTTAAGTCAATCGAGTCTATACAATAGAAGCTCATATTGACTATTGGATTAAACAGCAAGTCAATTTATTTTTCTGGGTTCAATATTCAAGGATGCAAGAAAGCAAAGAGATCCTCCAGATGTGCTTTTGTGAGGCAACCGTAACCCACTTACATTGCTGTGATGCTTTTTAAGCCATTTGAAATAGTATTTGCACACCCCTTGCTCAGCAGTTCAATATGCTCCTCGACTATCGGTATTTTACTCATTCCCTGTGCCGCCGAGATTGCGGTGTGATGCTCAGTTCTCCGAAGTGGTTACTGGGGGTGAGCACCTGGACTCCGCTGCATGAGGGCACTCTTTGGACTTCACCTCTTAGAGTAAATGCCTACCGTGCTGAGTAAGGATGTTGAAATGAAGGTGTAATCCATCCGGGGACTGCAGCCCACGGTGATAGGAGGCAGGGCATGCAATTTTAATTTCTCTCGCAGAAATGATCACATTTAGGTAGTAGGCTATTTTAGCATCTTAATGGCAGGTGGGACTAGGTAAGATTATGCCGTTTTAGAGACAGAAGTGATGAAATGAATACACATTAAATATTTGAATTGAATCAAACTTAACTGGAAAAACTGAGGCCCAGAGAGGCAAGGTGATTTGCCTAAGGTCACACAGATTTATGCAAAGCTGGGACTGCAACCAGGGTCTCCGATATCTAGGCCATCAATTTTCCATGATACCATGAGGCTGCTCTCCTTGTGATTTCTCCGTATCTGTGTTTCTTCCTGAGCTAATGTTCTGGGTCTTATTTTGTTTTGCATTCAGCTTTTCACTTAACTAATTGGAATATACTTTGTTGGAGAGGTCTAAATTGTGAACATTCTTATGCTTTGTTTCTGCGTAGTTATTTTGGCTTTGTTTTTGTTCATCTTAAAGGGCTCCTGATGTTTTAGAGTATGGGACTGCTTGTAAGGAGTAATAACATTCATTCATTTATTCCGTAAATATTTATTCAGCACCTATTATTAACTAGGCACTACTCCAGGTACTAGAGATATATCAATGAAGATAAACAGACAATTACTCATGTCTTTGAGGAGCATATATTTCTGCAGAGAGAAGACAGACAATTAGCAGTAAATATAAGAAATAAATAAAGTGTATAGTGGTACAAGGTGATAAGTGCTAAGGGAAGAAGGAAAAATAGGGCAAGGAAAAAGGGAGGCAGGTTGCAGGTTTAAACAGAATGGTAAGGATAGGACTGCATAAATCCAAAGACGGTAATTGCACTGTTACTGATGCCATGTCTAGACAGTCGCTGGTACAGAGAAAGATTTAAGGACTCTTTACAAGAACTCCACTCCCCTAAACAGACCTGGACCCCCAACCCTGGGGTCCCCATACCTTGTCTCTACCTTTTACAGCCATGGCTCAATTGCAAGCTTCTTACCCTTTTAGTGGAGGATCTGTGCTGTGCTGTGCCTATCTCAGTTTGGTTTGCATAATTTAAAAGGAGCAGAAGAGCACATGTACTTAAATAAAGCCTAGTTGTGAAGTCTTTGATGCTCCTTCCTTTCTTTCTCCCCAGCACCCAGCTCTCTGTTGCTCACTGGCTTCCCAGCCCTTTGCTCCCCACCAGGCAGCCTTTTGCATCTTTAAATGCCTGGACAGAGTTTCCCCTGTTTCAGTTCCCTCCTCTCCTGAAGACCTTGCCAGATAACCTAGCCATCTGACAGACTAATCCAAGATGAAGGGGAAGGGGCTGATACTCTGTAACACATCCCTCCTGCCTGGCATTTGTATTTGAACAATAACAACAACAGCAAACATATCATTCCCTTTTGATGTGTGCCAGGTACTGTTCTCAGCATTTTTACAATATTAACTCATTTAATACTCACAGCAACTATATGAGAAAAAGATTGTAGTTATCCTCTTTTTACCGTTGGTGAGATGGAGACACAAAATAACTTCCACAAAGTCACACTGCTTTTAAGTGGTAGAGCTGGGATTCAGACCCCAACAGTCTAGGATTATTCCATGAACCCAGAACTGTGAGTAGGATTCAGGTCCCATATCAACTCCATTTGATTGGTAGGAACTGCTTAAAGTACTGTGGTGAGAAAGATTTGTGGGCTATTTGTGTATTAATGGGAAAGAGTTCTGTGATCAATTAGCAATGTCTGCCATGGGTTCAGGATGGGGAAAGGTCAGGTTCAGCATGGCCAGTGAGGGGCTGGTCTTTATTAACTCATACTGTAGAGTGTAATTTACCAGCTGAATCCATTCTTATTCTCTTATTTTGTACTTTTCCCCCCACAAGAGTGGGAAGAGTGAGGTCGGGAGCACAGAGGATTCAGTCTGAAGTGTGTCTAATAAGAGTGGCGGGGAGAGAAAGGGAGTAGGAGTTGGGACGAGGCCTGCTCCTGCAAGCTGGTCATGAGTGCCTTTACCTCAAGCTGGTTGGTTATCACAATATCGTGGGTGCTGTCTAAACTCAATTCTAGCCGAGCCAGCAAAATACCTTCCCCTTCAACAAAGTTTCGGGTTCCCATCGAATTACCGATAAGGACTAAGCCACAGAATTGGAGGTTGAACTAGTTCACACACAAATATTGCTGACTTCTGCAGATCTGATGCCTCCTCTGGCACTTAGGGATGGAGGAGATGGAGTCAAAGGGTAGAAGGAGTCGAAGTCCCAGGTAGGGGAAGTTTTTCCCCTGCCGCACTGTATTCCATAGTGACCCGGCCATGAAAGGACGGGGTGCTTCACGAGACAATTCTTCTATGTCAGTAATTTTAAACCTAAAGAGGTTTGATGTCCCATAAGCATATTCATCTTTCCATGTTTATTAAATTAAGCCCTCCATGAATCTGCAACAACATACTGTTCATTAATAGGAAAAGAGACCATTGTTCCCCCCAGGGAATATGTTGGCTCAGATCTGTTCCAAGGTAGGCATAAATGAATCGTGCATGTGTATGCACGTGCCTTGAGTAGGGGGTAATCAGGGAAGGGAAAAGAGCAAAGACGGAAAGAAGGAAAAGGGATCTTAAAGCTTAGACCAGAAATATCCAAGAAGGATTTTTATCAGAACTAAATTTCAGTACTCCTGGCGGAGTGCCTAGCAAGATATTAGTTTTTATAAAGAGAAAAAGGAACGTGTAATTGTAGTGTCTCCATAGGAAGAAAACTGCAGATCTGTTCAGGAGAACCCCCACGCAAATTTGAAAACAGCTTACATATAGGAAAATCAGGGGTTTTTTTCCTTCTAGCAACATTAACATAGTCAAACAACTGAAGAGAGAATTCTATTAACGAAGTCAGTCCCATCAAGTTAAAGCCTAGCAATACCACCATCAGGGCTCGGTAGGGAATCTAATCATTTGCAGCTTGGACCAGAATAACAAGGAAAACCCATCCGTTACTACTAGTGCTGAAGGCAAATTCAGACCCAAGTTTAGGGAACTTCAGAGAGAAGGATTGAAAGAAGAAAGAATGTAAAAGATATTTTGGCAGCCGCATGAATCATAGGTGAGAAATCTTAGACGTGTGGGGTGTCTTAGGCCTCACTTGTTTCAGGACAGCACACTTTCTTCAACGAGTGTTACAGTAACATATTCAAAATATCAGTCACAAAGGAAGTTGAGGAAATGTGTTGAGTAATCGTGAATTGATACTATAATTACCCTAAATTTTCAAGTTTCCAGTTAAAGCCAATGGTTGTTTTGTAATAGAATCTAAGGAACATGGTTATACTGTGGGTTCAACAAAAGAGAAAGCTTTCGTTCTCAATTCTTATGCTCTGCTGTAGGATGAAATTACCACGGAAGTGGCAGACTACAACCTTTAGAAACAGACCAGCAAATGACTTCTGTCCATTCAGAAATACTAGCGGCCAATGTGGTATATCTCAGGACTTTAGCGTAAAGGAAGATAAAGACTGTGGGTGTTTGTGTTACCTAGATATGGGTGCATCCATTAGGACTCCCAAATACTACTAAGACTGGTAGCCACCCAGGGCAGTAAGCAGGGTAGGGAAAGCAGAGAGGGGCCTTCTCTTTTCTTGGCATACACTCTTCTAGCAGAAGCAGGAACACCCACAGCCATATGAGGAAGAGTCCTTAGGAAGGGATGTCTGGTGGAGGATCTGTGCAGGAGATTGGGCCTCTGTGATCCTTCTGAAGTCTCTGTTGATGGCCTCTCAGGATAAAGCCATTTCCAGGGTTGGCTCTTGGATTAGGACAGATTCTCAGATGGAGACATCACAGAATGGAGCAACACATTTGACGATGAATATCATGACTGGCCTTGACGTTGAAAAGTACTACGCAGACTCACCTGACCCAGATACTCTGACAAAAGCCCACCCATTCAGAGCAATAACATGATCAGGTTCCCTGAGGTAGAAAGCAGGGAACGGCCCTATTAGGAATCCCCAGAAGCCATGGCTGTGGGTGTCCACCAGGTCCTCCAGTCTGAGTCAGGCCAAAGGCACGTACTATGATCAAAGGGTCTCACATCTGTGCCACGTTAGTGATCTCCACTCTGCTGCTCAGTGCTGCTCAGTACTCCTGACTTATGCCTCCCCAGATGGCCAAATGGAATTCCATGAACAATTCGCATCTTAAAGCTGGGAGAAAAGAAATATTTCAGTGAAACAGGTATAGCTATCTTCAAGTCTTTCTTATGTATCACATAAATGTGAAGCACACCTTTTCAAAAACAGAGCTCTTGGCCTCTGCCCTTGGGAAATTTCCACATCTAGGTAGGGTAGTGTCAAGTCTGCTTGGCCAGGTAGCTCTGGATGTTCCCAGAGTGGATACTGACCTGACCTTCCTTGAGTCTTTATGTGCGTATCAATTCAATGGCTAGAAGTTGCCCCTGAGTGCTTGAGTTTGTCTGGACTCTTTTGCCACTGTGTGACTTTCACTAAATTACTTCTCTTTTCTAGGTCTCATTGCTTTACCTCTAACATGGAGAGTTCTCTTGCTCTCAATTCCCACCCATTTTTTGTAACCAGACTTAATAGTTAATGGGTATCACTTAGTGAAGTAGATTTTGGAGTAAATCAGTACTGGTAAAAGTATTGGTAAAATCAGGATCGGTAAAAAGTACCAATGTAAATTTTTGAAGTTCATAACTCAGCTGTGGTTATGTAAGACATTCCCATTCTCGGGAAACACATACTGAAATGTGTAGCGCTAAAGGACCATGTATATACCATATCCTCAAACAGTTCAGAAAACAAATATGTGCATCCATGTAAAGCAAGAGAAAGACAGAGAGAAAAAAAGGTTTTGAGTAAATCACTGAATGATAAAGCCAGCACCGAGTATATAAAGATCATTCTTCAAGTCAAAGTTCACTGTAGATATTTAAAGCCAAGAGCCCGCTGGAAAGCCTGTGACTCCCTGTGTTCCAGTTTTCATAGACTTGTCAAGATGGATCAAGGTTTCATCCCCCACAACCTTCAGGTGCAAATGAGCTGTCAAGGGAGGTTTTCAGAAAGCAATAAAGAGCCCCTTCCTTAGAGGCCAAGAGAGTCTGGGTCTCCCATTGTAGTCAAAGAAAACTAAATGGAACTTGCAACTCAAAATATGTAATGATTCACCCCATGGTAATAAAGTAGCCCTGGAAAACTCCCTAGCAGGATTAATCTTAATCGGCAATTAAGATAAAGTCTGGGCACATGCTAATCCAGGGCTTAATCAGAGACATTTTAATGTGCTGCTCTGGTGTGGATATAAGACTGGGATTCCACTAATTGAGCCTGGAATGGGAGTGTAAGGAGGAGGAATCGCAGTGCATGGGTTGCCTGTAGATCCAGCAGTGAAATGAGGTTTTGCAGGAGTGTTGGGCAGTCTTGGCTAGGACGGCCCTACGTGTGGCTCACCTTGCCGTTAGGCACATGGGTGCGTGAACGCCCTACCATCTTTCCTGTAGTGCAACAGGAGCAAAAAGGAAAAGCAAGTTCCTAATAAGATATACAGTAGATGTCTTGCTTTACTCATGTTTTGAAAGCCCTGGTGTATGACATGATGACTCACACAAGGTAGGTGTGGGGAACCATATGAGGAAAAACAAGAGTTTTTTCAAAGAGAAACATTTGAAACAGTTTTTAGAGAAAGTTAAAGATGACATGATTACTCTATTGTATTTTGCCAAGAAATTTATTTTTTGCATATTTCTAAAATCCAGGCAATCATATGAGGTAGTTTGTAAGTATAAATTTCCAGCGGCCAAGACTTAGTACCCTAGGCTAGCAGGAGAATCCTGCCACCTGCTTGCCAGCTACTTTTGTCTCCGTTTGTGTCATTTAAAAAAATCCCACCTTAAATTGAACAATGAGAACACCTGGACACAAAGCGGGGACCATCACACACCGGGGCCTGTCGGGGGGTGGGGGTCTGGGGGAAGGATAGCATTAGGAGAAATATCTAATGTAAATGACGAGTTGATGGGTGCAGCAAACCAACATGGCACATGTATACCCATGTATCAAACCTGCACGTTGTGCACTTGTACCCTAGAACTTAAAGTATAATAAAAATAACTAAATAAAAATAAATAATAAAATAAAAATCCCACCTTGTCAGCCATGATTTGAAAATTTGATGCTGGCATGTGCCCTGAAATTCTCATGAGAAACTCAAGCATCCGGTTTAAACAGAATATACTTAGAGAAGTTTATTCCATGTTCTTGGCCTCATCACTAAATGTACTGCAGCACCGTGCTACCTGTGTTTTCCCAAGATCTCACATACCGTCATGATCCTGAGAGGTAGCGGAGGAACCAGGCCCTTCTCCCACATGAGACAACTGATCTATAGAGGAGAGAATAAGTGGCTTGCCCATATAAGACTGGGTTTTGCATTACTTATTATTCACTTGTCCATGAGAAATGAATCTGGCTATCAAGTTTTTAATGAGGTGTATGATGAAATTCATGTATGGGGTTCATGCTCACATTGTGGAGAATGGGTTGAGCCTTCCCTCAATGCAGGGAAATAAGTGTGAGAAATATGAAGCTGCAAAAGAGAGCAGCTCGGTGACAATCAATAGTGGCCTTTTCTATCAGTAGGTGTCTCGTGAGCACCAACTATGTGAATGGCCTAGTACTGGACACTGCAAAGCACACAAAGAAACGTAAGGCAAGGTCACTGCTACCCAAGAGCTTGTGTGCTCTTGGAAATAATACAGTATAGAGATGAAATGATAGCTAAGTGCCCAGGCAAGTGTGTGAGAGGTACCAATGAATGGTCCACACAGAACAAGCTCTCTGGTCTAAAAGGACCAAGAGATTTCTTTTGGCTGAGTGTTCAGGGAAGGCTTCCCTGAGGAGGCAGTCTTGAATAATCCAGGGCGAGAGAAGGAAAGAAAGCATTCCAGATGGGAAAGTAACGCAGACTCGGTGGAATGGAGGTTGGGAGGATAGGGGGAGTTGGATATAGCAGAAAATAAGGCAGAAAGAAAAGGGAGTCAGTCTGTGGGGAACTCAGAAGGCCTACCTTAAGAGTTAAAGCTTGTTCCCTTATGCGCTGTGGATAGGGTTGCCAGATTTAGCAAATAAAAATACAAGATGCTCAGAGAGGTTTGAGTTTCAGATAAACAAAGAATAATTGTTGATATAATTATGTCCCAGACATTGCATGTGACATACTTCTACAAAAATATTATTTGGTGCTTATCTGAAATTCAAATGTAATTGGGTATCTAGTATTTTACCTGACAACGTTAACTGTGGCGTTCTTGAAGATTCTGGAGTAAAGGAGTCCCATGAAATTAAATCTCTTCCAAAAAGGAGCCTGAGAATCATACATCAAGAACTGTGAGAACTAACCAGGCCTGGTGAAGCACTCCTGTCGTCTCAGCTACTCAGGAGGCTGAGGCAGGAGGATCTCTCGTGCCCAGGAGTTTGAGGCTACAGTACACTATGATTGGGTCTGTGAGTAGCCACTGAGCTCCAGTTTGGGCAACATAATGAGACTGGGTCTCTAAAAAGCAAACAAACATAAAGGAGCATGAAACCTCACTCATCCTACACTTTCCTTTTTGGGAAAACTCATTGGAAATTTGATGCCCCATCTAAGGGGTTCCCTGTAGCTGAAACTCATGAATTACTCATGGTTATATCTCATGGTTATGAGATATAAGCTTAATATGAACCATGAATTCAATAATGTCGCAAATGAAGCAGTTGTCCCTGGGAAGGCTGGTTAGTGTAGAGCTGAATTGGGCTTTGAAAACATCATTTCTTACAAACCCCTGACTTCTAGGCTTTCAACACCTGCCTATATGTGCTGGTCAGTTAAGAAACACAAAACGAGATCAGACATAATAGGCACAACATTAAAAACATAATAGGAAAATTACATTGGACTACTACAATTTTCATTAAAATCTTTTTTCTCCAAGAAAAAAGGAATTTATATTTTTTGAACATTTGTAGTTTTTAGAATTTAAATGGGCAACATTCAGAAACAAAAAGCCCTTTAACGAAGGTGTAAATTGTGCCTTTTTAAAATGACTTTTCTTCCCTATCCTAGTACCCACAGTAATGAACACTCCTACCCAATCAAAATATGAAAACAAAATTGGAGCTGTGTCAGCATCTTGGCTGCAAATAAAACTCAAAACAGGTTATAGCACATGCTAGGAATACAAAATAAGGTTAGAAATAATGCTTCAGCTGTGAGTTCTTCAGGCTGTGGAAATAATAGAGCATAATTTAGTAGAAGAGGAACTAGGCAGTCAGCATACACAGGAAAAATGAAAGAAGCAAGAAAAATGCAAGGGGTAGGAAATAGGGTTGGAAGAAATTGGAAGGGGACAATGGGTGGCTAATTATTAGAGGAAAAGAGAGGCACAGCCTGGTCAGAGAACATTCAGGAGCATAGAGGGTGGCCTGCTTGAAGAAACTGCTGGTAATAGTGAGTTTTCCGAGGTGATTCCAAATGGATATCAGACATCAGAGAGGCACACTCATGGCATAAGAGTTTATAACATCAATGTCTTAACTCCCAATGAGACCAGAAAGAAGGAATCCACTGAGACCTAAGCAGGCTTTTGCTACCTGGTGACTAGAACATTCAAGGATGGTTTATTTTATTAGTCTAAGATTATCCCCTAAACCCTAACCAAATTTGCAGAGCAGCTCTGTAATTATCTTGGCTTACAGGTGCATATGTCAGCTCACAGTGCTCAACCAAATGGGTTTTTTTTTGTTGTTGTTCTTTTTGCAATTTCATCAAGATAGTACTAGTCCAGATTCCCCCTACCATGTAAGAGCAGCCAACCCTGGTGAATAAAGACAAGACGAGTTAACAGGTTTTCTGCTTCATATTATATTTGCAAGAGGCTTATTGAGACAGTTATCTCAAATAGCAGTTTGCACATGTACTTCCATTCTAACTCAAAGAGTATTTTTCTTAAATATTTATCATGGAAGTTCATTTGCCTTTGCTTTACTTCCTGGGACTAACAGTTAAGAACCTGTTATTAAGGGAAAGGGGTGGCCCTGCTTTACTCTCTGTTCACCCCAGGGAAAATAGTTCTAAAATGGGGTCGCTAGCATACACTGATCTTGAATAGGGCATTAGTTGCCTGATTAGGCTGATGACTGAAGTTTCATAAGCTGTGTTCACTGTGCCCTTTTTAAAAATAACCACACATGCAGTGCATATTCAGTGAAGATTTGTTAGGGAGGAGAAATGAAATAACGCCGATTGAAACTCCCGTAAATGTACTACAGCCTCTACTCTGCATCCTTTCTGGAAATAATCATTTTGTGGAGAAGACACATCATTGCCAAAGTCAGCTCCTCCCTCCCACCTGGTCAGTCCTTTCTCATTGTCTGCCTGTGATGAGTTCATTAGAAATAACCAAAATCCATTTTATCAGGCCAGCCTTCACCTCTGTCTGTCAGTGCACCTGCTCTTAATTTTACCTCTTATGATTCAGTTGTGAGATGGATTTTAAGCTTTGGCCTCTGGTTTGGTTTATTCCACGCTTGTACTGCTCCATATTGATTTTTGTTAAATGAGGCCTTTAGTGGTTAGCTGTAGAGGCAATTATTTAACACTTTCAAAAATAGTATGGGAGTGGAAAATAAAAACTGAAAGTTCAGTTGAGGTCCAGCCAGTGATTTGGAGGCATATTGGTTTCCTATAACCCACATGAGAAAGACACATTCAGCCAGCCTACGGCTCACACCTGGGCAAACCTGCCCATCCTTTCAGGTAGGTTCACAGGCTCTTGGTGGAACTGTTTCTTTCTTGATTAACTTTACAGCCCCATCATGATCCCACAGTGCACATATGCCATTTCCTCATTACCCATTCCATGCCCAGCAAGTTTCTGATGTGTTTCAAATTTGAAGTCGCTTGATGGATGTATCTGGGTGTTGGAAGTAGTGAGTGCATTGCCATCTGGCAAAAGAGGAGGGAGCGGCAAAGTCTTGTTAAGCAGAAAGTTTGGAGGATAAGCGAGGGTGTCATGATGGCGGATGAGAAAACAAATGAAAACACTGATGGAATTTACTGTTGACCCTTCCAATTCAATTTCACTTCCCCCAAGGAGACGTTGATAGGTGTGTGATTTAGCCCGGTAAACTCCACCCATAGGCCACGCTGAGTGGAGTACTTCCTGCATATCAGGCATCTGTGCAGGGCATGGTGGTGTAGAGTGATGAACGAGATGTGGCCCTGCCCTTAAGGAACTGACAGTCCAATGAAAGCGACCAGTATGTGAACCTTTTACCATGAGACACTTGAGTAAAAATGGAGGCTCTAGGAGGCCCAGTGTTAGACAAACTGACCCAGGGGTCATGAAAATCTTCATAAAGGAACTAACAATTATTCTTGGTCTTGCGAAGCAAGAAGGGAGTTTGCAGGTACAGAAGAGAAGGTGACAACAGGGAATAGAATACCCAAACACAAGAAGTGATCAAATGACCAAGAATATCTAGGGTACAGTGAGAAGTGTGGTGTGGTTAGACTAGAGCAGAGTTGAGTTTCGGTTGGAGAAGACAATGTGGGATCTGGGAGCCCATATTGCACCCTTCCTGGGGACCTTCTTGCCTTTCTAATTGGAAAGAAGCATACTTCAAAGCTGATAGCTCTAGTTCCAACACCCAACTCCTCTATCGTCAGCTGTGTGAAATAGGGCAAGGTACTTAAAAACAGAAAGCCTCAATTTTTCATGTGTAAAGTGAATATTATAATGGCAGATTTGTAGATGTGTTTGGAAGATCAAATGAGATGACATATTTAGAGTACCTGCTGGTGTCCCCCAAATTTTCCAGTTAGTACTATTTGCCTTTGTGTGTGTCTTTACTGTGGACTACAGACTCAAAAGGCCAGTGTCCCAGCAGGTAACATCAAGATACCAAGAAAGCCAAGGCTGAGGTGCTTAATGGTATCTGTCCTACCACTTCAGTTTAGAAAAAATTATATATCCCAACTAAAACAGGCCCCATGCAGGCAGGAAGCCCTGTTTAATCACACCTTCCAATTTTCCAAGAGAAGCTTGAAGCACAGATTTCTAAGTGAAATTTCCCATCTTTTCTGTGTTAGTTACTAATCTGAATTTAAAACACAGTGTACGCAAAACAGGGCATGTCTTTGGGCCGTACACAACCTGTGAGCTGCCAGTTGACAGCCTATGATCTCTTATCTTCTCTCCCACCACATTATAGGCTCTTACAGGGCTAGTGCTGTGGTTGTTAATGATTCGTATCAGGGCTGGCTCATGGCAGATGCTTCGTGGTTGGAGGGCACTGACTTTAGCCACATACAGACATCGACACCAGGGGCGAGGAAAAGCAAGCCAACAAGTGAGGTGTTCAAAAGTGCAGAATTCAAAGAGTGACCCAATGCCATAGCACAAGCCCAGGAATGAAAACTTTTAAAACTCGGCCCCAGCAAGAAGCTCCTGGGAGAGGAGCAGATCCTTGGGAAAAAAAAAAATGTGCAGTCTGTGAAGGGCAAAGTTTGGCAATCTATTAAACAGCAAGTTACAATAGGCGAGTGCAGAGATCACAGAGGCAGGGATTAATGTACACACATCTATACAGGGAACTTTGATGCTTTCAAATGCCTCCTCGCCATCTGAAAATCAGGCAGCAGGCATCGCCTACATATTTCACAGCAGTCTACCTGTCTGGGTGTTTGGGCTTGACAGCAGGAAACTCTTTGAAATGAGGCTGAGGCATTTCAAACACTTCTGCTTGAATATCCAGTTTGTATATTCTGTCGATGGCTTTTTAAATTGGCTTTATTTTACTTTATTTATTTTTTTTTTTTTACTAATTTTGGAATCTCTTATTAAGTCGAAAGTCTGCAAAAGAGCAAATTACAAAGCCAGGATGCCTTTTGACAATCTCAAGTGAATGATACGGACACAGGCTCACAGGCTCACACACAATTCCATGTAACAAGGAAGGAGAGAAGTTACATTCACAGAGCAGAACTATTTTCAACAGCAGTCCAGTGAAAAGTGCCAAATGTTTGAACCTTTTGACTCCTGCCCAGATAATATCATAATGGTTTAGAGAGAGCTGTTTACAGCTTTCTATGCGTAATAAATAATTTAGAAACCATTCATTAAAACCTTCTAAATTACAGACACTGCAGGCAAATTCCTTCTTTTAAGAAGGAAAGGATGACCTGAAAATTGGTCCCCAGTTTCTTGCCTTCTTCTCTTTGATTCTTTTTGTTTATTCTTCTTACTAGAAGCTAAGTAAGTACCGGTATTGGGGGGGTTGGGTGGGGGTGCGGGTTATACCACCATAAATACTTAGAACCACAGTGCACATAAAAATGAAGCTGGGCTGCCTTGGCCTGGTGAAATCATGCGATGGAAATCTGAAGATCTTACATTTTATTCTGAGGTCCACACAGAGGTCTTGTTCATGCTTCTCTGCTCATTTTAAAAAGGAGGTGCCCATGTACTGGCAGTGAGGAGGAGAGTGGAAGGATTTGCATGAGGCAGATTCTGTGACTCAGGTTTTCAAAGCTGCCTCATGGAAGGCAAAAAATACTGTCCTCATCCGAATCGTGATGTAGGTGTGGTAATTTGGCTATGTCTTCTAACACCACATTGCAAGGTCTTGATTGTGGGGTGTGGGAATCTTACACAAGACCCAACCAAGCCAGAGAGGATTAGCTTTAATTTCATTCAAAAGCTGTAAGTAGGAGAAAAGCCTGTCAGTATCCTAAGGCAATACTTAGGAACAGGTAGAATTAGGTAGGATTGTTTTGGGAGTGACAGAAAGACCATGATTCTGACTTGATCTCAAGAACTCCCAGGCCAGGCTCAGTGGGCACACATTGAATTTGTTTCCCTTTGGTTTGGTGGGGGATCCTGGGAGCAAGCTACTTTGACTCATAGATGTAAACAGTAAGAAACCAAACTGTTGATTTGGGCCAAAGTCCTTCTCTTTCAAAAATAGCCTGTACCAGGGAAAGAGAGAATGGGGAATTAGACATGGGCCCTGGGTTCGAGGATATTCCCAGTATAAAGACATCCTTACTTCTCATGTAGGCATTTCAGATTCCCACGGCTTTGTCATCCATATTGAAATCTGGGCACCAACTTTCCAATTCAGTAGCAATCAAGGCAACACATGGTGCTGTCTTTTGTGGTAGCTGGCGTCCTTTTGTGGAGGTATATACCACCGAGAGGACAGGCTCCGGGTTCCAGGCACAGAAGCCATCTCCAGCTAAATGGTGAACTCATTTTTAAAGACGTCCTTTTTATGGTTTCTTAAATGACAAGGCATTTCAAGTACAATGTGGTAAAGGGGCACGATCATAAAGTAATGTGGTTGGAAAGGAAGGGATTTCATTGTGAGCAAGGGTGTCAAAGCAGAGCTTTATCAATGAGTGGAATTTCCTGTAAGTAGAAAGATAAATGAATTAGTAACTCAGAGTAATTTTTAAAAAATACATATCCAGATGAAAGCTCAGATAAGTTTGATCCCTTTTAGCCAATGAAGTATGATCTCTAATTAGGTTTCCATGCAGACAGTGCAGCCTTGGAGTACATTTCTGAATCTAGTTGACCTTTTCAGCTGGAGAAGCCAAATGATTTCCATTCCATGCTCTTTAATTCTGGAGGAATTTCTAATTTGTTGCCAGAGATAAAAAAACTCACTCCAAACATGAAAAAAGTTTTAAATAGTCCAGAGCCCCATTTATAGAATATTAAAATTTTAGAGCTGAGAGAACCCTAAGAGATCATTTTGTTCCATTCCTTTATTTTCCTGATCATAAAATTGAGGACCAGAGAAAAATCAAAGACTCGCCCAAGGTCACTCAGGGACTTAGGACCTAGGATTAGAACCCATGCCTCCTGCTTCCCACCCCAGCCTCTCTGCATGGCCAGTCTCTTATTTGCCTGCCAGGCTTTTTTTTTTATGTGGTCCAGATGTTGCCGCATCAAAGGTCCCTCACTGAACTCCACCATCAGACCTGCTTTAGGGAAACTTCCATGGGCCAACACCTACCCTCTTGCCTTTCTTAATTTCTTTTGGAAATTCTCTATTCTCTCACCTTATTAATGTTAAAACAAAACGGGTTCTTTTATTGCCACAGGCAGCAGGAAAGTGAAGTTCTTGATGGAGGCAAGTGTCTTCCCTAGTGAGAGCAAGTAAATTAGTTCTGAGGTCCTCTCACTCACTCTAACTGTAATGAGAGACACCAGCCCTTCTTCATTAATGAGATGCCAATCACAAAGGGAGCAGCCTCAGAGAGCCTTTGGGGAGGGGGACGGCGGGGGAGAGAGCAGTGATTGGCACTGTACTAAGAAGGGAGGAAGCAGAAAATAAAAGCCTCCAGAGGTGGGAAAACACACGTGGATGATCTCAAATCAGACGGGTAGGTCCAGCGGGAACCCGAGGGGCTCCTGAATGGGCGAGTCAGCATAGTCTATGGCAAACATCTTTGGGCAGGAGAACTGGGGAGCTACCCCCCTGGCATATTTTCCCACATATGCTTTCCGAGGCAAGGTTGTGTTCATGCTAAAGTGTGTCCCACATGGAGATCTATATGATTGGTGACAGTTGGGGCTCCTTAATGTCTGGGTTCTCTTGGAAGGTTGGCAGCAGCGAACCTCTTCCATCCTCTGCCTTAGATCTCATCAAGAGTTTATCATGCTGTGTAACCTCCTAAACTTTGAAAAGGAAACTTTCTAGAAGAAAGTTAAGGAAAAATAATTTGATGCTTAAGGGAACTTTTTTTTTCTTGCATGAGATAATTTCCCTGGTAGGAGACACTGTTCTTAAATTTGTCCAAGGACCGGTTAACCCAAGACCATGTTTCCAGGGTGGGGGAAACATCTAAATCATATTTGTACAGCTCTTGCTCTCAAAAGTGGCTTGAGAATAGGTTCTGCCCCTGACAAGATGATGCTTGCTGTCTTTCCCTCTCAGCTACCCAGAATGGCATTTGCAGCAGCGTTGAGAACGTTTCAGGAAAATATCTGTGCAGTTTTCCCAACTCAGTTTTCACCATCTGCAGCCTGCCTTTGCTTTGGTAGGTTGGTAAAAAAAAAAAAAAAAAAAAAAAAAAAAAAAAAAATCTGCGCATATTGGAAACAGTACTTTTATTTGCAATTAAATGCCTTTTTCCCTATTATTTTTTCCCTGAAAGCATTTTTTTATGAATATGGGTCTATATGAAGGTTAAAAGACTTTCAGCGCTCAAAACAACTTAATAAAATGTCTGAGCACACAATTAGGCATGCTTATGTCCTTCAAGAATCAGGTAGCGGAAGTTCTAATTGGCAGAGCAGCACCTTGAATGTCATTTTCTAAACCCATTAGACCATGTCTAACAGAGAAAGAGTAGAAGCAGCGGCAGTTTACAAAATACCAATAGTGTCCCCCTTGGAGACATAATTTTAGGGTAGCAGTTAGATGATACTGAACTTGTAACAAAATGTAGCTACGAAGCCACAGTAGCTTCAAGTAAAATGACATTTCCTGAGATCATGTGTAGGCTCACCTAGTAATAGTAGCAGTCAATATGTGTATAAGCAACCTGGAGATGCTCCTTTATTCCCTGTGTGTGTGTGTGGTGTGTAGTGTGTGTGTGTGTATGTGTGTAGTGTGTGTGGTGTGTGTGTGTGTGTAGTGTATGTGTGTAGTGTGTGTGTGTAGTGTGTGTTGTGTGTGTGTGTAGTGTGTGTGTGTTGTGTGTGTGTGTAGTGTGTGTAGTGTGTGTGTGTGTGTGTATGTAGTGTGTGTGTGCTTCATGCACTTCTTTAAAGGCACACAGTCAGCTGTAATATGTCCTCCTTTCTCTGAAATCTGGTGACTTTTCACCATAGATTGGGCAAGGCCCAGGCCTCTGGATTGATAGAAATACAGCACATCTGTCTTCATTTATTCACATCTGATACCATAACCTTCGTGTCTGGCTGCTTTGGGTCTACCACCATTAAAATTTAAATTAAGAACCAGAAGTTTTTAATAAATTCAAGCCAGAGTTGAGCCTCCCGGAGATGTTATCTCGCCTGGAATCCCCTCGTTTTAGTTTAGCAGTCCTTTTGGAAAATCTGACGAGACTCACCTAGAAATTCCATTCTTTGTTGAAGACCAAAAAGGAAGAATCACCATGGAAAATAAAGATTCATAAAGCCAACTGCATTTTATTCTAGACGCTTTGTTTCTGCTAGAAACCTGTTTTTCAAAAACTTGGTTGACAAAGTCCCATTTGTATATTTTTCCCCTTAAGTTTTAGACACCTGGGTTTTTAAGGATAAAATTCTTGCAGATGTTTTGGATTAATCTGTTTTCAAAAGTGCTCAAGAACTTGATTTCCAAGTACCAGACTTTTTTTTTTTTTTCATTACCAACTACTGTAGTTTGCAAAGAGGGAGAAACTTAGCTTGCGATTGGCCTGAATGCAATAGAATCACACACTCTCCTGGTTTTAAGGAACATTTGAAACTGAACCATGTATAAGTGTGCCACCTGAGTGAGCTTTCTAAAAAAATATTTGTCATCTTTGTCAGACCAAACTTCTCATATAGTGTTTGAATTTAATTAGAGGCATACCTAAATGGTTAGGGGAGAAGGACAGAAGTCTACCCCAGAAATGGCTCATAGGAAAATGAGACAATTTCAGTTTTACTTACTCAGGCACACCATAGGAGAGGTACTTCTCCAAGCTGGTAAGTGAGCCATTTTTGCAAAAATAGAAGCAACATTCTGGGCAAGTGCTTGAAAGTAGAAAAGGCCTGGGATAAAACATTATTTTTTAAAAAACATACCATAAAAGAGAGTTGCCCAGCTCTTTCTTAACTAGTGAACTAGCTCTTCTACACATTTACCATAAGATAATTGATGTTTGTAATGCTGCCCCTAAGGCACTACAGGATCCTAAAGTGCCTTCTGAATCATCAAAGAATGATTCATTGCGTTCTGGGTGGTTTTCTTGTTGAGTGTATTTTATTGTATACTAATCCCTTTGAAAATTGATAATACATCTGTGATGGGTACCAGAGGTTTGCAATCAAGAGCACACAGCCACAACTGGTGAGTGGGAAGTGTTTTTGGTGTACAGGCTGGGTGCCACCCCCACATCCTCCATCCTGCCGCTTCGAAGAGGCAATGTCGCCCATGGAATCTGCAGAAGTTGGTCTCTGTGAAGGTTTCATTCAACTCCTCCCTCTCCTCCCTTTCCTGCTCAGCTTGCTAGTAGGAGCCCAAGTGTAAACAGCAATTCCATATTCCCACCCCTCCCTGTGCCCGAAAGAAGAAGGGCCAGAAACTTACGGTGGCACTAATTAGGCAGCATCATACAAAAACTCTGTTATTTGACCACTTTTTGTCTACAAAAGTGACAATCTCATATGACCAGTCGCAGTGGTTACACATATCAGGCACCTGTGTGTGTGTGTCTGCGTGTGTGTCTGCGTGTGTGTCTGCGTGTACAGACATGCACACACCATTCAGTTACCCAGAAGACTTGATTAACAAGAACACCAAAGCTCCACTGGATCACACGATTGGCTGTCCCCTGGTTTGATAAATAACTTTTTCCTTCTTTGCTGTTCCTTAGCTGATAACCAGGAATGGAACCCCAGCATTTTCACAGCACTGCTATGTATTAGGTGAAAATGGCCTTCCTATTTCTTGGTATGCTCTGTTTATATTTTAATGCTGTTTACAGATGAAATATTCTATAAATATTCATACAGTGCCTGTACAAAGGAAAGGATCCAAAGAGCTCTTTATTAACAAGCTCCCTTATGTCAGGGTAACTATGGGAGAAAGGGCTTTAATCCATCCTCCCGAAGTTCTCAAACAAAAACTGAACTATCCTCTTTACACATAATATTGGGGTGATCTGGGATTTACCAGCTAAATTCGCAGCTAAAAGTGTCAGCTAATGAATTATTCCAAGTAAATTAACAGACTAAGGGAATCCTTTCTTCAGTCCCATACCAATGCTCCCTTCATTAGCAAATACGCTTAATGTGGGAGAGAGATGAGCTAGGTGCCAGAGAATGTTTAGCCCACATTCATCCTCTGCACAGTTCCTCGACCCCAATGATCAATTGACATTTGTTAGAAGAACATTTTTTTCTTCCAAAGGAAGGCTCAGAAACATTAGAAAAAAATAAAAATTTAAAGCTCAGAGAGCTTGTAATGAAGTAAATTAAAACCTTTTAAAAAAACACACATACAAATTGAACTTTTTATAAAGTACTCAGGGGCTTCAAATTTAAAACTATAAAAAAAACACATACACTTCAAGGTTATGCTTTTAAAAAATTTAAAATACTGAGTTGAATGACTGACAAGTCCAAAATACTCTCAGACTAATCTTTGTACCAAAGAAATTAAATGTAACAAGTTATTTTTTATCTCCTCGATGGGGGAAAATAGGATAGCAAATTGTATTTCCCCCTCCCATCTTTGTATCAAAGATGGTTAAATATTTCTTTCCATTCCATCAGATTGTCTCAACTGGCAAGATAATACTTGGGAAAAGAGTAGGTAGAAGGGAAAATGAAACTGGCAGCTCCTGAGATCCACAGGGCATCATTTGGCACGCACTTCTTTGAGGCCTACCCAAAAGTGGTTAATCAGAGAGTAGAGACGATGTCAGATTACATTAGAGGCAGATTTCTCTATGTTTATGGGCAAATCTGAGATGGCCAGTCTTTCAGGTCTGGAGCTGCGGTTGCACGCAAAATGTGATCCTAAAAATGAAATGCCAGTATTTAATCCTTCCAACTACTCAGCTTCCTCATTATTCTCTTGTGGGAATTGTGGTTGCTACTGACTCAAAGTTGCCCCCCGTTTGATGATGTATTCATTGCTAGAGGTGGCCCCCATGTCCCCCTCAACCTGGATTCCAGTTGAGGATCCTATAGTGAGAATTCAGTTAATCTCAAGATAAAATCCAGCAACAAGAACTTTTAAGCCTTGAGATGCACAAAGCTGTGTATGTATTTATGTGTGTTATGTTGTCCACCCTCAAACATAGTCTGGGCTGGCCTCTGAAGGGCAGGACTCTCAGTGTGTTCTCTCAGGCTCTCCTTGGGGAATATTTCTTAGCAGAGTGCATTTTTGTTACATGAGGCCATAGATGCATGTGGCTACTGAATCAACCATTTTGACGTCAGTTAGTTCTTTCCAGTTGTCCTAATGACTATTCATTCAGCATTTGATTGGATTAGGATAGGTTGATGCAATTCAACTGAATCAAGGTGTAGCAAGGAGAAAACCCACTGGATTGTAAATCTAAAGAATGGTTTGAGCCTCAACTCAGCTGCTAACTTGCTATGTGGCATTCAGATCTCTTGACCACTCTGGACTTCAGTTTCTTTGTCTGTAAAGTGGTAAGTGTCTGGCCTCTCTTATCAGTCTTTCAGAACTGTTAATTCAGATTAAATGATCTGGTGGGTGTGAAAGCTTTTGAATTCATCTGAGTTATCAGCTGGAACTTTATAGCGTTAGTTGGCACAGTGCTTCAGGAGATAATCTGAAGATGACTTTGCAGGGAATTTCTATGCCAGTCAGAAAGTATTCTTTTCTTATGGACCAATGGCTGTAGAAAAATGAGAGAGACCATTATATCAGTTGGACTCACTTGATCATCACCACTTTAAAGACGAGCAAAAAGTAGTTGAGAGAGTTGTGGCAAATCCTTGGCATTAGCTGTTACCATGGAGGTGAAGGGGAAAATTCCCACTCCCCAATTGTATTTGAAAACAGAGAGGTCTAAAGCCTTGGAACAAGTTGTGGCAAATGGACAGGATGTCCTAGAATGACACCCTAGGTGGAAATAAATCACCGGAACTGATGGCAGCCACCCAAGAGTTTTGAAGGAACTCAAGGGTGAAATTGTGAAACTATTGGCCAAAACGTGTAACTTCTTACAAATGGGTACTGTGCTCAAGACCTGGCAAATTGCCACCACAACTCTGAAAGAAGAGAAGCACAAATAGGTGAGCCTCCCTTTTATACCTAGCAAGCTGGTGGAGACTATCTGAGTGGGTAGTGTCACTGAATACATGCTTACTGTAGAATGGACAATTACTGAGCATTCACCCCGTGCCAGGCATTGTGCTGGATGGTAGAGGTGAACAAATGAAAGTGTCCAGAAGGCTGTTTGACAAAAGGGTCTGAAAACTCCAGTGCTGCAAACGTAGATTTGGGAAGTCATTGACATATAGGTCAAAGAAAGCAAATAGCCTTCACCTAGAGATGCTGATCCTATCGATTGGAAGAGCCTGTCTTGGAGCACCATGCACACTAGAGTATCCTGAAGAGAGAGCGGAGATCTGCTAGCAATGTCTGCATTGCTGGGCTGTACCATGCTCTGTGTTTGCCATCTCCATATGGGAGAATGTTGGAATTCTGAGGGTGACGGGTGTCTATGATAACCCAGCAAGAGTGTGCAAAGGAAGAAGAGAAGAGGTTAAAAGGCAGACTCCTGCACAAAGCAAGAATTTGGGGGTCGGGAGAGAGGGAAGAAACCAGCAAGGGAGGCTGAAAGGGTTCTTCATTTATTTGTCTGTTCCTTTATTCAACAAGTAAACATAGGCTCTTTCTATGTGCCACGCACGATTTTACACCCTGGAGTCACATCCAGGGATGTGCTCTGTTTTTGGAACAGCAAGGAAAGTGTCAGATAGTAATAAATATTCAGAATCAGAAGAGGGATTGGTTGGGCACTGTAGCCTGGTTGGTCAGCTGTGACAGGAGTTGAAACCTGCATGGCAGGACTCAGCAAGTGATGCAAAGAATTGTGAGAAGAACATTCTAGACAGAAGAAAGAGCTAGTGCAAAGGCCCTGAGGCAGAGAAAATGGCAGAAAAATACTCTTTCCAGAAGTTTGACTATGTAAGGTGGCAGCTTGAGGGGAAGACAGGACTGGGAAGGAGGTTTCCTGACGCTATGTGTAGTTGGTTGGCTGGCTGTGTAGAATAGAGACACCTGATAATGTTTATGGATTTGAGGAAAAGAAGAAAGTGGAAAAAGCAAGACTGATGATGCAACAGAGAGAAAGGATGATCAATGGTACTGAGAGGGACAGTTGTCTTAGAGAAGGTGTGAAGATGGTAAGGGCAAGGGCAGATACAAAGATTCTAGAACAGCATTTCCCAACCACTTCTAAACTTGTGCACTCATTTCATAGTAATATATATTATTTGAACATTTTTTTAAACATCTAATCATTTTGCATGTAATGCAAAATGAAGTGAGTTAATGTTTTAAAATGTATGTGTCATTTAAATAAGTATATGTTAAGATTTTATAAAATTAATTGAATACAGTATTTACTAATATTCATGGATTATAATAAATTCTGAATGAGTTCCACCTAAAAAGTGATGCCTATGGTTTAATTTACTTTAATTATGTGAGAAATGACAATTTATGAAACATACATTAAAATGACATATATCAGTGTGCTTAGTTTGGCAACTAAATAAATATTGAACTGTAGGTTGAAATTTAACTGTGTCTCATAGTATCAAAAGTAAATCTGCCTTTAGTGATGGTAGAAAAGCTTACATTTTGGGTAAAAAAAATGTGATTTATTTTTATTCTTGGTTTATTTCTAGTGAAATAAAAGAGGATTTCTGGCTGCTATTAGTAAACACATCTGTACAAAAATTTAAAAGCCAAAGTGGATATAAGCAACACCAAATTTTCTATTATTAACATTGATTTTTGAACTTGCGGAGAGATCTTAATGGGTTATGTGACAGGTAAATGCAATTCTGAAATCCAGTGAAGAATACCTTGACATATATTTATAAAGTTACCATCAGATGTACACTCTTCATAAACTTTTAAAATTTTTACTTCAGAATTCTTCTACTATTTGTCTTTACCAAAAACCCACTGTGGGTAAGAATTAGACAACTTAATCAATTCAACAATTAACCAAATGTTAATTTGGTTTTTAAATTGGCTGGTGGTTCAGTTGCCACAATAACTGGTAACATTCAGCTCCTCACCCAATGGTGGAGGGTGACGAAGTCATGCACAGGTAGCTGATGCCAAACTCTGCTCTTTTAAATGAAAACCATATGTAAGTATTCATTACATTCATCCAGTTATTTAAGTAGAAATTAAAATATCTGCTATTATCACCTTTAATGACACGAGCACTGCAGAAACTTTTTTGTGAAACCCTGGGTCTCCCTCCGTTTGGGAGCTGTTACTTAGGAGAAGGTTGGAGATATTGAGGGATGATAAGCTCCACAAAGGTAAGGATTTCATTTTGTTCACCGCTACATCCCCTACACCAGGATGGTGCCTGGCACAGCGCAGACACTTTGCAGATATTCAGTGAATAAATGAATGAGTGAATGAATGAATGCAGGTTAAGCAGAAGTCAGAGTTTTCCACAGAGGTGTGGAATGGAGTGGACATGATTTGCGTGGAGGAGAGTAACTGCTGTAAGAACAAGAGAGGGAACCAACAGGAGA
Organism: Macaca mulatta; assembly: GCF_049350105.2. Classification (NCBI taxonomy): domain Eukaryota; kingdom Metazoa; phylum Chordata; class Mammalia; order Primates; family Cercopithecidae; genus Macaca; species Macaca mulatta. The sequence continues at coordinate 38,116,099 of NC_133412.1, read as the reverse complement.
TGAGTTAGCAAATAACCTTGGAGGTGAAAAGGCAGATCGTTTCCATAAAGAACAATCATTTATCCCAAAACCATTTCTTGAACAGCTACTATGTGTTGGGCTTGTGAAAAATGCTGTGGGATTCAGAGATGAAAAGGACTCAGCTCTCATCTTCAAGAAGTGCACTGAGTTTATGGGGATAATAAGAGAGATATCCGTTCCAGACTGAGCATACACAACCCACATTCCAGACATTAGAAGGAAAGGAAAAGGAGTCTAAGGGAAGTGCTAGCTTCAAGAAGCGAGAGAATGGAGCCCTAGTTCCAGCTTTGCCACCAACTGGAAAGTCATTTGCCGTCTCTGGGTCCTCGTTTCCTCATCTGTATAAGAAAGGACTAGCACCAGAGCTCCTCCAATGTGCCTGTGCAGCAAACCTCTGACAGTCTATGGGGTTTGGAAATTCAGAGGAGGTGGATGTCAGTATTGGCAGAGGTATTGTGGACATGTATCCTCAAGGATGTGGAAGTTGAGTTGTCCCTGAAGAATGAGGGAAGGGTGTCAAAGTGGGGGGTCAGGCATTTCAGGTAGAAGAACTAGCAAGAAACTAAGCCATGAGACTAAAATGGTCCAAATAATTTGTTGATGTCCATTTTATGAAGTAAGAGAAGTATGAACAAGCAGAGTCAGATGATATGGGTTCTACAGTACAGTTGGAATGAGGAAGAGTTTGTTTGAAATGAAGGGTCAAATTCATCTAATTGGAGTAATCCCACCTTTGGAAACCCCATATATTGGTGTTAAGAGCAGTCTTCTAAAAGAGCTAAGTGAGAGGAATGTACAATGAAACCTCCATGGTAGTGAAATGATGATGTAAACAAAAGATGATGGGAAAATGTGATACGTTCTCATAAAGTGGAAAAGCAGCCGATGATTTTCAAAGCAGACAAATGTAAAAATACCTCATGCTATATTGCAAATATGAATTTCTACCCAAAAAGGGATGCCATGGGGACCCAAAAGACCAACACAACATAGGAAGTATCCATAAATCTATTGAGGCCAAAATTGAAAACATCATCCTTATTCAGACTCATTGAGAGGAGATTGAGGATGAAGAGCAAGTGGGTAGCCACGGACCAGTGTTCCAGGTCTGGGTTAAGGGCCTTAGCCAGTTGCTTAATGTTGGTCTCTTCATCTGTCCAGTGGGAGTACTAATACTTGCTCCACGTGTATCACGAAGCTGTTACAAGGATCAAATGGGATAATGGAAGTGGATTTGCTTTAAAAAGAATCAAGTGCTGTAATCACTGGAATAAAGCAATAGAAATTCATGCATTTGTGATGTCTGTCTAATATATGAACAGCTTGTGCAAACACACTTAAAGTAGTTCCTTGTATTTGCAGAGTTCTTTAGAGCTTGTCAGGCTCCAAAAAATATAAAGGAAAGTAGCATGGCTTTAAATTCTGAAGACCTAGGTTTGGATTCCAATCTCATTACTTGCTAGTGTGATTTGGCATAGTGTTATTTAACACATCTGGGCTCAATTTCCTCATCTGTAAAATAGACATAGAGATACCTACACTTGCATGGTGGTTGTGAAATTCAAATGTGATAATGGATGAAAGGTGGAGAGGTCAGTGCCTGCCCATGCAGGCCCTCAGAGCACAGTGACTGTTTTTATTTCCGTCTTCTACTAGGACATAAGCTCCTAGGGCTGAGACCACGTCCGCTGGTATTCCCAGTTACCAGCAGAGTTCCTGAGACAGAATTGGTGTTCAATAAGTTCTTGTTGAATGGATGGATTAACGGAATGAACGGATGGGTGAACACCAACCCTGTAATAGAAATGAAAGACGGTGATATCTGCTTTCTTGGGTAGGAAAACCAAGGCTCAGAGAGTTCAAATAACTGTCGAAGGTTTGTGTCAGAACTAAACTGCGAGTAGAACTTAAAGGGGTCCCTTTTCTAAGCCATCCACGTTCTGCTTCCTGTTCTGAACCTCTCACCTTTGGCGGGATCACGGGCTAGTTTTCTGAGCTGTTATTGTCATATCTTTTAGAAAACCAGAAGCAATAATATTTGCCTCTGCTTTATTTTTCTGGATTTTTGTTCAGGGCTCACAGGGTAAAAAAATTCAAGTCAACTTTTACATTCTTTTTGTTGTTTTGAAGAGGGGCCAAAAAGCAAAGCAAAGAAACATAAGCAAAATCTCAAATATCTTTGGTTTTGACAGTCCCTGGTTGGCTGGACGTAGCCCCAGGAAAATGGATCTAATCTGCACTGAAAGGTACAGTCTGTTTCTTTCTCCCGCAGACAGACGGAAATGTGTGTTTGGGAGGCTGATTCATCCGGTGGCCCCTGCACCAGGCCTGGGACCAGCGCTATTCATTATTTGCTCTGTTCCTCTTTCGTTTACAAGGTCAGAGTCGATGTTTTGGTTGTTTTCCCAGCAGTGCTCTACTGACCGACTTCGCTCTAATCCCTTGATGTCACTTAAATAAACTCGAGGCGGGTGGGGGTGGGGGGAGCAATTTGAGAACTCCAATGATTTCCTACCGCTGTTGTTCTCGGCGGCAAATTAATTTGATGCTGTTATGTAAGTGTAATCATCCTCTCTAATCACATCACAGGATTGGGAACTGCCAGAAATAACAGAAGGGAACATTGGAGATATCAAAGGGGAGCCACTAAAATAGATTGTTTATTTAGGTACCAAATTGAAACGCTATTATTGGGAGATGGAAAACAACCCTCGCCACGCTTTCCTTTCACACGTCCCTGTGCTTTACATACTGTATTTGTCAGGGTGCATCAGCCAGAAGGAAAAGGAAATATGAAATCAGAGCTTCCAGTTGTGCCATCGGGAAGGAAATGGGGAAAGTCAAAGGTGTCTGAGCATCAATGGGCTTTTGTTGGTGCCCGAAATTTTGGTTGTGATTGCTGCTCTACGAGGCTTCCGTCTTTGCCTGATGTTCTTTCCTGACGTCTGCCCTCTCTCTTCCTCATTCTTTCCCATACTGGCCCATTGCCTTCTCCCTCCCCATTTTTTTAGCAAGTCAAAGAAGACTCAGCCTAGCTCGGAAGACCCTTCTTCACCTCCTTATTGATGGCCCTTCTCTCAAGTGATGGGGACCCTGGAGATAGGTTAAATGCATACAGCTTCCCTATCTCCTCACACATGTTGTCTGATCTCTTTCCAAATTCTGCTGCTTCTACCTAGACATGGAGTCATAGGGCTGAGAAATGAAGTCCCATCCTTACTCAGAGTGTTTCACAGACTGGTCTATGCAGTTTTGGTAGAGGAGCTTAGAGGCCTGCTTTTGTTCCTCAGCTCTGTTCCTCCTCCCTGGGCAGATTGTTTACTGTTTCTGAGTGTCGGTTTCTTCATCTGTAAGAAGGGATAGCGACACCCAGCTCAGCCTGGTGCCGTGAGGATGCAGGAAGGTAACACCTGTGAAAGCCAGGCACGCGGTGGTCAAGAAAGCAGGCGCTGGAGTCAGAGTCTACAGTCAGAATTTGGTGTCTGAGTCCCAACACTACCACTCACCTGCCCAGGACCTTGGTTAAAGTACTTATTTCTTTACACCTCAACATGATTTGTAAAGTGGGATGATGAAAATACTGATCAAAATAGCATAAGGGTTAAATAAGCGTGCATATTTTAAATGATTGGCATAGCGCCTGGCCTACTAAATGCTAGCTTATTGTCATTATTATTATTCTCATTGTTATTATTTATTGTTGTAATAGCAAAGCTTAATTAAATAATAGTGATACTGATGATGATGATCCGTTTCCTGCTAGTCCCACTTCTTATTCCCACCACTCATCTTCACGCAACTGCCAGCTCCTCCTGATGTTATTTGGCATAAGTAATCAATACATGACAACAGGGTTGGAATCGCTGTTGAAGGAGGCAGAACAAGGTGAACCATGGACAGGTTGTGGAGAGAGATGCCCCACCATGGGGAGGGAAAGGACATTCAGCTGAAGGCTCTTAGGAGACGTACTCCTTAGGGCCTCCGACTCTCCTGGAGGAGAATGGGCTCTCCCTGTTCTCCTGGTCTCCCAGGGCCTCAGCTCTGTCTTGGATTCTGCTCCCCACCTGCCTTTCCTCCCTGCTCTCCTCACTGCCTGCCTGAAAATGCCTTCTGCCAGCCAAGTGCTCACAGTGGAGTGAAATAATCCCTTTATCATGGGGCAACGAGAGGGACGTCCAACCTGGAGTTGGAACTAAGGTGCTTGAATCCTTCCCTGCCCTTCGCCCCTAAGATGACTCTGCTTATGGACCTAGGTGGCTTTGTCTATGAAGCATGCACAGTACAGTGCCAGCCAATTCCCTCTTTCTGAAGCAACTGCTAGAATACTGAATACCTTTCCTGAAGGTAAAATACAAATATTTTTAAGTGAAAAATGAAAATACATTTCTGAAACTGTTTTCTATATGCTGATCACACAAGGGATTAGATTACTATCGATGGGCTTCTTTCACTCTTTTTCCTCTAATCTAATCTCAGTTTGATGTCCTCTCTCCTTGAAAGATTATATACATGGAGAGTCTAATTATTAGGCTGCCCAAAACAGCTGCTATACCTGGACAGAACGCTCACTGAGGTTTGGTAACCAGATTCAGACAAGATTGAACACAGTAGCAACAGGTACAAAAATATGCTTGCAAAAATATATTGAAACTGAAATTTTAAAAGGGATTATTTTTCTGTTTTTGTTTTCTAAAGAAAATTATCTGCACAGTTGTTCTCTGTATGTCACTTCATTCGACATGAACTTTTCAAACTCCTGGTTTTAGCTAGCTAGTTTATGCCAAAAATAAAGGAAATACCGATTGAGGAGACCAGCGGCATTGTGGAGAGTGAATCTTTTCTCAGCTGTAGAGATGACCTGGGTCTCCTAGGCTTTGGAGTCAGACTTGGCTGTGCCACTTTCTGGCTGTGTGGCTTTGGGCAAGTTACTTAACCTTTTTGAACTGTTTATGGACCTAGATGGCTTTGTCCATTTCCTCAACTGTAAATTGGAGCTGATGATAGTATCCATCTGTAGGGATGTAGTGAAGATAATATGAAATAATAAATGAAAAGTACTTGGCACATAGAACGGTTTTGATTAATATTAGCTATATTGTTGTTAAGACAGAGTCTTGCTCTGTTTCCCGGGCTGAAGTGCATTGGTATGCTCATGGCTCACTGCAGCCTCAACATTCCAGACTCAAGCAATTCTTCCACCTCAGCCTCCTGAGTAGCTGGGACTATAGGTGCACACTACTATGTCAGGCTAATGTTTTTAAATTTTTATTAGAGACGGGGTCTCACTATGTTGCCCAGGCTGATCTTGAACTCCTAGGCTCAAGCAATCCTCCTGCCTCAGCCTCCCAAAATGTTGGGATTACAGGTATGAGCTACTGCACCCAGCCCTAATATTAGCTATTATCGTTGTTGTTTTTGTTATTTAGATTTAGATCTTTAGGTGCCCAAAATCAGGGAACAGATTTTCTCTCTGTCATATCCCCTGGTAAAAGGAGACAGTGTCTAAGTGTGCTAACAGACAGCCTGCAACATTTACCTGGGCAATTCTGGTTTGCATTTACTTTTTCCCGCAAAGTTTAGTCCATTAAGGCCAGGGTTACTTAAATTGATCATCAGCTTATTCTCCCTCTCTCAGCTAGTGTAAAAATAGCCTTTAAATTAATCTCCTAAAATAGCTAAAACAGTTCAATATTTGACTACATATCATAACTCACTGCCATAGAATATTAGTTAGAAAAAAATAAGCATTTACAGAAATCTCATTAATTTACATTTCATCCCTGCTTAGAGCAATTTGCGGTAATTTAATCTGGATCAGGCTATGTTAACTTTTACATCTATGTTTTATAGAAATAATTTACTGGAAGAATTAATGGTGCAAGTGAGATTGTAAGGGATATACTAAACGTTTAAAGACAGTAAATATTTTTATAACAATAATAGTCTGTATGAAATTAAAATTTGTAATTTATATATGGATGTCATTCAATGAAGGCATAGAACCATGTTTCTCAAAATTCCATCCAAGAGAGAATAGGGGGAAAACACCCCACAACTTCTGAATCAGGATTCCTGGTGATGGACTCTAGGAATGTGCATTTTAACAAGCTCCTGGGGTGATTCTTATGTTTACTAAAATTTATGATTATCTGTTATACAAAATATGACAATCACTTTTACATTGATTAAGGTAACCAGGAAACTCCTTCACAGCTATCTAGAGTTCCTCTGTGTACTGGAAAACACTCGAGCTTCCTCTTTTTAAAATATTCTAGAATTCAAACGCTCCCACTAGTGCAAACTGATCTCCACCTTAAACAGGGAGGTGTTGCTGAAACATACACCAACTTCCCATTATCAATGCCATGCTTCTTGCATTATAACCCTGTAATGGAAATCCATACTGTCTAAAAATTAGGGTGGTAAGAGTGGGATTCAGAGAAACCAGGCTGAGACCTGGGGGGCCTAGAAGGAGAACCAAGATAGAACTGAACAAGGACTCAGTTACTGAACCAGGGGCTGGATTGGTCATAAGGAACAGGTCAGGAACCTAGTTAAGAACCCAGCTCAGGACAAGTTGACTAAGAGGTTGCCTTAATTTGAAGCCACCGCACAATCCACCCATGAGTTGACATATAAATCAAAGAGACGTGAAACATTAACATGTCTAAGAACCACGTAAGGAGGAACTTCTTACTTTATTTGAATGCAGATGGTTCAGTCTCTGGACCCATTCCCTTGTTAACAAAATAATCCCTATGTCTGAAGACAGTAGTAGTTTATATCTCCTTAAGTGTGTGGTGTTTTTTTTTTGTTTTTTTTTTGTTGTTTTTTTTCAGGGCAGAGTCTCCCTATGTCGCCCAGGCTGGAGTGCAGTGGCGCCATCTTGACTCACTGCAAGCTCCGCCTCCCGGGTTCACACCATTCTCCTGCCTCACCCTCCCGAGTAGCTGGGACTACAGGTGACCGCACCACACCCGGCTAATTTTTTGTATTTTTAGTAGAGATGGGGTTTCACTGTGTTAGCCAGGATGGTCTCGATCTTCTGACCTCGTGATCCGCCCGCCTCGGCCTCCCAATAGGACTACTTTTTTCATCCATTTCTATATAAACTATATGATATAGATGTGCACACATGTGCAAACACACACATTTTAGGCCAGCACATATATGTGCATACTTAAAATATTTTAAGTTAGGTTTTGACTTAAGAGCAATCTTTTCATCTTATTTTATAAGGGCAAAGGATGTGCAGCAAATACAAAGTTGACCCAGAGGTTCATTTACGCCACTGTTTGCCGGAGATTAAGACCGTGGGGTGAGCAAGTTTGCTTGTAACTAAAGCACAGACTCTTGGCTATTTGCAACATTTTAAACTTTAACAAGTGGGCAATGCAATATAAATGATGCTTTAAACATTTATGCATTGGGTGGGAATCTATATTAATTATAAAACAAAGGACCAACTCCTAGAAACAAAGAAGCATTATTTTTTTTCTTCCTGAGTTGCTTTACTAAGAATTAGATCCCTAAAGGAGAGGCGTAGAAACAAGAAAGGTTCTACCTAGTAGATTTGTAGCTTAACTGGGAGCCCAAGACAATTCGTCTGAGAGCTTACCATGGCCTGTTTGTGTATTCTACTCCGTGCCTTGCTTGTGTCCTCCAGCAGTCACATACTGTGCATCTCAAAACCGCCTTTCCTTATGCACAGTAGTCATTCCTGTGGTCCACATGGGAAAGCCTTACCTATTCTGAAATTCTGAAATGGTGGAAGCAAGTCCAAATGGTGGGAAGTTTATAAAGTGTCTCTGTCAGGTGATTGGGGCATGTTAGAATTTTCTTTCTGTATATTCATATGTATTCTTCTATTTAATAGATCGAGGCTAAATAAAGAGATGCCAATTTTTAAAAATCTGTTTCATTATCTTTGCTCTATTTCCAGTCACTCGAACACTACCCTTGATTTACAAAGTAAATCAAGTTCATCTGTACACTCTCATCTCTCAGGCAGTGTTCTCATACTCTCTTGAAGGTGGTGGATAAGAAGCATTGAACATGTCCATCTCCCAGTTAAAAAGATCTTCCTCACCAGCTTGCCTTGCTTCTAAGGATTTTGACTTTTTTTGAACTCTCCCTTAAGGATTAAAACATTGCTGTTATCTGGGAGGTGGGCCATACTTAGCTGTTCTCACCTTAACCAAAATCACTTTATTGGTTTCTCAGAGAAGAGATTGAGCAGGGGGATATTCCCCAGCCTGGGGTGCTGCCAAGATTTAATGGAGGGTCTCTAACATTGGGGGTTAAGAGGAACAAAAGGGGAGGGGCAGAAGACTGTGAACACAAATGATAATCAGTTCCCAATTCAGCCTGAGGCTGACACTAACGAGCGTCGATTGGTGAGTTTCTACTCACTATTTTATTCAGAGTAATTTGATATGGAATTCGACTCTTCCCCTCTGGAAATGAAGTCCCTAGTTCCTTGGGTTTAACTAAGGCAGGCAACCTACGGCATGAAATTGAAATAATAATCTGAATTATTTTTTCAAAAACACCTAGGGAAAGATATTTTTATGACCGCATATTTGAGATGGTCTACGCAAGACTAAGTATCCGTGTAATTGTACACCTTCTAGTTCATCTTGTCTGTCCACACATAGTCGTAGCAAGACACAGTCATGTACAGTGAAGCCAGGCTTAGAATTTTTACCTCTTCTGGAAAGTCAGTAGAAACTTCTGTTTCCTTGGGTTTGTCTTTCAAAGGTTTCAGTTTTCTCTTGGGATCGGCTACCAGGAGTCTGCATCATTGATCACAGGTAGTTTAAGGTCAGAGTGGTTTTTTTTTCCTCTCCCTTTCCAATGTTTAACCATCCTTATACTGCGAGTTCTAAAGACTAGAATTTATGAATCTCAAGGCTCATAAACCACTCTCCACCCACCTTGTAGTTAAAGCGGTAGCTGTACACATCTGCAGGGCATACCTGACATGTTCAGCATCTGAAAAGCTGCCACTGGGCAGCAAGCTGGAAGATCAAACCTCCATTCATTAAATTAAAAAAAAAAAAAATGTACATGGCCCACCACCCCTGAAAGCTGGCAGCCTATATTTTTACAGCTGGGTTTTAACTTAACACCTTTTGGGATGCTGTCTTCCAAGAGTATGGATTTGTGCTTTTCAAATCTGACTTTTGGATTTAAAAAAATGGAGCCCAGAAACTGTGTTGGACACATACTTATAAATCCACGAAGGCTTAGCCTACAGAAGCCACAGGAAATACTATGATATTTTGGAAAAGGTCGGGTTTCATGGATTCTGTAAGGCACTCAGCAGGTTGTAATTATTTCTTTTATTTAAAAGCCCTCCAGATATTTTTTTCCAGAGGGTCTGCAATTGAGGGTAGTAGACATTTTTTTCATACTGTACATTCTTTTTGGCTGAGTGCTGGAAATACACAGGAAATAAAGTGGCTTTAAAAGACCCAGCAGCAGCCAGTCCAAGGCATGAAGTCACTGAAACAGAATGGGAGATCTCCAAATCAGCAGCATCAGTTTTTGGCTGCCTCTGTTCCTGTCCTTGTGCAGGAGGGAAAAAATGAAGCAGGTGAACACACTGACCTGTTCTGTTTTAACAGAAACCAAATGTCACCATGTCTATGGGCATGGCTCAGCAGCTGGAATCGCTCAAGAGGTTTAGACACAGGCCGACAAGACAGATGTGTTGAGGCGGCCAGGAAAGTGAAATGAGTTGCCTGTGTCTTTATTCAAGATCCTGGTGCTGCTTTGGGCCCTGGTCTCTCTGGCCTGGCTTGGAGTGAGGGCAGAACTGGCCATGCTGAGGCCAAGGAAAGCACGCCAGCTCCTTATTGACCAACCTCTGGGCTGCCTCTTAGGAAAATCAGATGCAAGGACTCTTGCCTCAGACCAGAGACAGAATCAGCCAAGTTTTTGGTCTCAGCAACTAAAAACAAAAAGAAAAGATCCGCTTCTGAGGCAGCAGGTAGATACCGGGACATGTGTCTGACTACTTTTGCACAGGGAGGTGCAGATGCTGGGAGTGACGGGAACGTATGGGGAGAGGCCTCCACAGAAGGTGGGCTCTCGGCTCCAACCTAGCAGTTGCCTCTGAGATTGGGTGAGATTCTGTTGGAATCCTGGAAAGCAGAGAAAACTCCCCTGGAAACAAATTTGGAGTGTGCGAGGTCTTCACTCACTGCTGTCCCGTTCGGTTTCTTGGTTTCTTTTTGGCTACTTTGGGCTGAGTAGAGTTAATTTTGAGCAAAGAACTTCAGCCAGCATGAATGAAGCACTCCCAAGACGAGTCACAAAATGGCCTTTCAGAAAGAGCCGTCCATTGAGATGGGAGCCAGCGGGTGAAGTCACCATCAGCACAGGGCGCGGTGGCCAGGCATAGGCTGGATTCAAGAGAATCCTGGCCTGGGCCCATCATGCCCTCTGGCATTTCCATTTAATCAGTGGTGGAGGCCCCGGGTGAAATGAGGTGGGGAAGTGGTCCAGTTCCCAGTAGGTTTCCTAGGACTGAGTTTATTCCTCCCTGGCTCCCAACTCAGAGAAGATACCAGGAAGGAGTGGAGAAGAATTGCTAATGGCCCTGGGCAGAGTCAGTCTCAGAACCATCGCAGCCACCATTGTTATCACCAGGACAGTAAGTTGCTGAATATCATGCTGTCCAAGGGGCCTTACTCAGTGGAATGATTTGGGTGGCTCTTCACAGTCCTCAGAGCAAGCTGGCATACCCTTATCTTACTTGATTCTCATAGAAGTCCAGGGTGCAGGCAGATAGCACCATCCTTGCCCCCCAATTTACTGGTGAGGACACTGAACTTAGGGAGGGTAGGTGACATGTCCTGGGCCACACAGCTGGTAAGAGGGAGAACCAGAACTCAAATGCAGGTCTTCAGGTTCCTACTTCAAAGCTTTTGTAACTATGACAAGATGCCTCCCTGGATGTAACTGAATCAGCTGCATGGGTATGGGTGTCTGTCCTCTAGAAACTGAGAGCCCTAAGCAAACAACACAGCTGTTTCTACCTAATTCATGTGAAATGGAGCTGCCTCGTGTCCCCCTTGTCAGCGCAGTGTCATTCCCAAAGAAGCACACATTGGTTTTCAAAAATAATTTAAAAGCAATGTGTATCCTTATTACAGTCTTTCAGAAAATGCTAAAAGAAGAGTTCCATCTACAGCTTACGGCAGATTTTCGGAAAAATCTCTTTATCCATCTATCTCCTCCAAATTCCACCTATCACAATATGACAGCTGCCTTAATCACTCCTCCTTCTCAAAAAAAAAGAAAAAAGTTTCCCAGAACTTTTTTTTTCAAACCTAGCGCTTTCTGATGTTTATTTTTTTCTCACCTACCCCTTATCTTACAGATCTAGCGTTTCCCCTCCTGTGAGTGTGGTTTCTCTAATGAAAACCAATCAAATGGTCTTGACTTCTTTTCATTCTTCTCCTTCATCCACATTCCATGACTCTGATTGGAAAAACAAGGCCCAGGATAAAATTGGACAGAGGTTCTCTTCTCCTTAGAGGACAAGAGGGAAAGAGAAGCTGCAAATCACTTTTTCCTTGTCACCTATGCATGTAACAGAGACAGTGACCGCTAACCTTAACCCAGCCCAGCAGTACATAAGATGTGGTGGCAGAGCCTCCCACTAAATTTGGGCTTAGAATCAGAGTCACACTGTCTGGAGATGGGCAGAGAGACCGGCAGATCCACTCACCATGCCTTGCAGATGCTTCTTTTGTGAACCTCAGTCATTCTTTTACTCAAACTAATGGTTCCTGCCTTTATAAGACTTATCAGTGTCTATAGCAGAGTGACAATGGGATCGAAGCTCACACATCTTCCACTTCATGTAGATATGCTGTTCACTGTTTTCTTATAATAGTCTTAGGCAAGCTTAAGGTTTCCACTTAAGCCTAAAAATAATTCTTTCATGTTAGGCATGTAAACAGGACCAATTAATAAGTAGCTAGTTACCCTTTGCTATGGAAATTAGCCTCAGTTTAATTTTTGCTAGCGTCACAGAGCCAATATCAGTCATGAGTAAATGCATTTATGGCTGGGTGCAGTGGCTCATGCCTGTAATCCCAGCACTTTAGGAGGCTGAGGCAGGTGAATCACTTGAGGTCAGGAGTTCAAGACCAGCCTGGCCAACATGGCGAAACCCTGTCTCTACTAAAAATACAAAAATTAGCCAGACATGGTAGTGCATGCCTGTAGTCCCAGCTCTTCGGGAGGCTGAGGCACAAGAATCACTTGAACCCAGGGGGCGGAGGTTGCAGTGAGCCGAGATTATGTCACTGTACTCCATGCACTCCAGCCTGGGTGACAAAGTGAGACTCCATCTCAAAAAAAAAAAAAAAAAAAAAGAATAAATGCACTTACATAAATAGGCATATCATATAACTTGTTTCTGTGTATCTGCATCCCCATGTTCATTGTAGAATTACTCACAATAGTCAAGATATGAAATCAACCTAAGTGTCCATCAAATAGTGACTGGAGAAAGAAAATGTGCTATATATACACAACAGAATGCTATTTATTCCACTTTAAAAAGAAGGAAATCCTGGTCATTTGCAACAACATGGATGAACATAGAGGACATTAAGCTAGTGAAATAATGAGCCAGGCACAGAAAGACAAATAGTACATGATCTCACTTATATGTGGAATCTTAAAAAGTCGAACTCATAGAAGCAAAGAGGAGAATGGTGTTAGCATAGACTGAGGATTGGGGGGATCGAGGAGACGTTGATCAAAGGACGCAGAATTTCAGTTAGATGGACAGGCGCGATGGCTAACACCTGTAATCCCAGCACTTTAGGAGGTCGAGGCGGGCAGATCACAAGGTCAGGAGATCGAGACCATCCTGGCTAACACAGTGAAACCCCGTCTCCACTAAAAATACAAAAACTTAGCCGGGCATGGTGGTGGGCGCCTGTAGTCCCAGCTACTCGGGAGGCTGAAGCAGGAGAATGGCGTGAACCCGGGAGGCGGAGCTTGCAGTGAGCCGAGATCGCACCACTGCACTCCAGCCTGGGCGACAGAGCGAGACTCCATCTCAAAAAAAAAAAAAAGAATTTCAGTTAGAATAAGTTCAGGAGATCTACTGAACATCATAGTGACTACAATTAATAATAATAAATACTTATAAATTGCCATCAGAGATTTTAAGAATTCTCATCACAAAAATGATGCCTGTGAGGTAAAGCATGTTAAACAGCTTGCTTTGATTTTGCCATTTGACTATGTATACATATATCAAAATATGTTGTCCGCCATAGATACATACCATTTTTGCCTGTCAGTTAAAAAGAAAAGTTGTCTCTGTGTGTAGTGGGGTTTGTGTGATTTTCACATTCTTCTGGCTAGATTTCTGCACTTACATATCTACCTGTTTATGTGAGCATATAACGTTTTAATCATCACTCAAACATTGATGTTATTTTCACTTTTTAAAAGAATAACATCTTTCAGTGTGAGTGACAGGAGACACCAAGAAACTTGTTGGCTGTTGAAGATAATAACTCCTAATACATACACATATATATCTATATATACATATAGATATAGATAGATAGATAGATAGATATCCAGTTGTAGTCACAGGAATTATTTGCATTTCTCTCTAATCAACCTACAATGGCTTCTTGGAGAAGGTTGGGTTTTAGAAGTTACAGAAATGCTATGAGAGAAACTTTTGTCCAGTGGAGAGGGAAGGAACTCTCAGGCGCTGTCCTGAGGAGGCTTGGCAGGGAGTGGCGTGTTGCTTCACAAGGAGATTTGCACAGTTGGTCTGAGGCGAGTAAGGGGATCAGCTGTGGCCATGCAAGAAGTGTGGAAAGAAGACAAGGTTGCTGAGGCCTCCCACTTGAATAATGAAGAGATGAAGACAGTGAGAAGGTCCCTGAGGCTCTAAATTTCCAGGGAGAGGGCTGCACCTCCTTGACCAACTCCCCAGAGTCCGTTAAGCCAATGAGGCGTGGCTCCCATGCCTCTGCAGTAAGGTTGGGGAACTAGATCTGCTATTGGGAATGATGGGGCATTTACTAATGGCCCAGGTGTAAACCTCTACATTTCCAGGGCCAGACAGGGAGGAACCAGCAGCAGTCTCTGCCCTGGAACACAACCCTCTGAGCAGTGTTGATGAGAATTTTCAGTCGGTCTGACCCTGTCCTCTGCTTTATTCCATTCTCTAGTAGCTCTTACCCAAGGATACATAGACCCATCTCACTTTCTCCTGATCTTGGTTTTCATAGCATCAAGAAACAACCTCTGAAGCCCATGGCCTGTTGAGTCTCATATCATCAGAGATCATATGAACAGAGTAAACAGTCTTTCTGCTTTGAGGGAGAGGGAAGCCTGGGAGTGCACACAGCCCCTCTAAGGTGAAGAAAGCCTCAAGGTCGTATTAAGCAAGAGCCACTGTTCCTTAGGACACTGTCTTCTGTGCACCATGAAGTTTCTGGCTGGGAATTGAATTTGAGTCATTGGTTCACTGAACTTTCTCTTCCTGTCCCACATTATTTGTTAATGGTCAGTGTTGTAAGATTAGTCGCTGGAAGCATTTGGAGAGGATTTGGGGATAACTCAAGCAGTTTCTCACTGACCTGGAGCATGGGATGTCCATTCACTCTAAAGCACACCATTGCCACTGACCAAGAAGAATGCCTAGGGCTTATATTTTGCAATCGTTCAACACCAAGCAGGAAATACAGGTGAACCAATTGCACAGCCTCAAAAAGTGCCACAGCTGCTTTCTCACTGGAGTTTGCCCAACCTTTCGGGTCAGTCTGGTAGGTTAACCAACCCACCCTCTGTTGATAGCAATAGGATTCTGCTAGCTCCTTCAGTATGGTCATAAAACCCCCAAAGTTGTGAGAGAGAGAGAGAGGATCTACGAAGAGCAGAACAGTTCAAAGAAATACATCATTTGGTCCTGCGGATGTACCCAGCAATGTCACGTCTTTTTAAAAGTTAACCAAAAAAACCTAAGAGATTTATGGCTCAGAGTGCCACTGCAATTTTTTTATTATCATTTGTGGTGAGAGAAAAAGTCTTCCTGGGATGGTTTCAACAGATCCTCCACATAAACTTCAAGCTCTTCATTTTTGGCATGCACACCGTCAAAGCCATTACTGTTATTTACCTCTGCCTGCTCAGAGAGAACCACTTCATAGAGATAGTCCGGCTTTGGACACAGCCTCACTGGCATTGTCCTTGGTGCCTTTAATGTCGTAGGCTCCAGTTCACATCCAGGACTGTGAATGGTTTTGCCAGATCCAATTGTGTGTCTGCGAATGAGCTGGAGCTTTTGCAATTGAAATGGACAGGCAAAGTTCATGTACTGTTTCAGTTCTCGCTTGATGGGCCTTCTCGGACTGTGCAGCTTTATTTGACTGTTTTTGTGTGAGGTGATTTTTCTTCTGAAGTGGGGGGTAACGAGCTGGGTAGCCCACACATTGTTGGGGTTTATAGAATCCTTTGATAATTAAACCATTGAGCCACAGACTGAGAAAGAATTCAGAGGCCTTTGTTGCCATGGACTGATAGTAACTTTAAAAAAACTGAAGCACAAAAAAAAAAAAGGGAGTGATAATCTCAAGTATCTTTTCCAGTTTCCCCTGCTCCCTTTCTCTCCTTTCTAATAGAAGAGAGCAGTCGGGTGAGGAGAAGAGAGGTTGGTGTCCAGGGGAGATGGACAAATCTCTTTCTTTGGATGGAAACTCTTTCTTCCCCCCCTGTTTCGGATTGTCAGTTAAGACCCAGGGGCAAGCTGAATGTTTCTTTCAGGAGAGGAAAAAAAGCTAAAGTTAACATGGGGAAAAGAGCACGAGACGTACATGGCCTCCATGAAAATCAGATTTCTTTAAAAAAAGAAATCGTTTCCTTCCTCAATACCTAGCGGGGCTCAGCTCCCAGAGACGAGCGGTAAATGTGCAGGATGAAAAGCTCAAGGTGGAGGAAGGTTTGCTCCTAAACCAGAGACTGGGAGGTCCCCGAGGCAGGGCACTCGTATGAAGCAGGGCGTTGAGAGAAGTTCACCTTCCCCCAGACTGAGTTAGTCCACACAAAATCTTCCTGAAAGTGTGGTGAAGTATTTCCTTTAAAAAAAATTTTTTTTTTTTGAAACAAGGTCTTGCAGTGTTACCCAGACTGCAGTGCGGTGGCACCATTAGGGCTCACTGTAGCCTCTGCCTCCTGGGATCAAGTGATCTTCCCCACTCAGCCCCTCGAGTAGCTGGGACCACAGGTGTACACCACCACGCCTGGCTAGTTTTTGTGTTTTCTTGTAGAGATGGGGTTTTGCCATGCTGCCCAGGCTGGTCTCAAGCCTGGGTTCAAGTGATCTACCTGCCTGGGCCTCCCAAAGTACTGGGATTACAGGTGTGAGCCACTGCGCCCAGCCCCAAACCAAAAATGTATCTCCCACCACCCCTGGGTGTTTATCTCGTTTATGATGCTACTGAAGACCCCGGGTTTCTATGTTGCCTTCAGAATCTCAGAGAAGGTCCTTGAAAGAAGTAACTCTTTCATGAGATACAAGGCCACAGCCCTGTGTTATGGGTTGGACTGTGTCACCCTCCTCAAAACTTATATTCTGAAATCCTGATCTCTAGTACCTTGGAGTGTGACCTTATTTGAAAACTAAGGCTGTTCAGAGCAATTAGTTAAGTTAAAATGAGGTCGTCATGGAGTAGGGTGGGCCCCTAATCAGACATGACTGGCGTCCTTATAAAAGGGGGAAATTTGAAGACAGACGCACACAGGGGGAATGCTTTGTGAAGATCAGAGTTATGCTGCCACAAGACAGAGGACTTTGAGAAGCTAGGATAGAGGACTGGAACAGATTTTCCCCCAGCACCTTCAAAGGAAGCACGGCCCTGTCAGCAACCTGATCTTGGCCTTCCAGCCTCCAGATCTGTGAGACAATGTGCTTCTGCTGTGTAACCCACCAGTGAGTGGGACTTTGTTCCAGCAGTCGTAGGAAACAACCACAGGCCCACAGGACTTTTTAGGGACCAAAGAAACTATTTTAATTTTTATTTCTTTTCAAATCAGAAGGACAAAATGAATATAACAATAACGAATACATAATGATGAAATCCAGCCTGGATTATATTTGTCTTAATAGCAATGAAATCATAAAATGTAGTTTTTATTTATTTTTTATTATGGAGAAAGGGGCCTGTGAAGGCAAAAGTGCCCAGGGCCCACAGAAGATGTGATGTGGCCCTGAGGCCCTGAATGGATTTGGAACAGGTGAGTGGCCCCTACATCCTAGGGCAGCCCAGGAATTTGTGGCTGGGGCAGGAGTTAGCCCCAGGACCTGGGAAAAGATAAAAGTGTAATAGTCTGTGTAACTGTGTTGTAAAGTATTCCTCAATCTTTGCTGATGCTCCTCCTTCCTCCTTACCTCTGGCATATTGGAGAGTTGTTTTTGCTTTTAATATCTGTGAGAGGAGGACAGTTTCAAAAATGTCTCCATTTGGTACATTGTCGATGTTTGGTACAGCTGAAGCACAAAGTGAGACAGAAGCTGCTACGGTCTCGGCTTATCCCTTGTGGAACTGCTTGCTTCACTAAAATGAGAAGGTAGAGCTTCAGATGAAGTCTGGGCTCCCTCATTCCGCTCCCAATAGGTCTTTCTTTTCAAGCGTCTCTTCCCATTCACTTTCAAAAGCTATATTACTTATTTATGATCCAATCCAGTAGAAATAATATGCACTTAACTTGCAGTTGTAACTGTTATCCTATTAATTACTCAGTTAAAATCCATAAAAGTGGACGGCTGTCACCGAAGTCTCTGCTAGAATTGTCACTAAAAGGAGGAGCCCTTGACAAATTTATTAATCAGGATCTTGTGTATAGTTCTTCGAAGTCAAATAGCCTGAGCTTCCAGGAGCCCAGTGGCCTGTGAAGATTGTATCCCATCCTCTCCAATTGACAGTTCACACAATCTATGGAATGCAGGGGATATCTCTTCCTAAACAAGCAGCGATAAACAGAAGAAACCTAAGCCAAACACACAGGTGATTCTAAACTGACAACTGATATATACACAGGACGCTCGTAGCCCCCATTCTATAGACCAGGGGTTGTCAAAAAACTGAGTGTCAGAATCACTTGGCGGACTTGTTAAAAGCAGATTGCTGGGCCCATGCCCAGAGTTTCTGATTCAGTCAGTCTGGGATGGGACCCAAGAACTGGCATTTCTAACCTAGTTCCCAGGTACTGCCCATGCCACTGGTCCAGAGGCCGCACCCCTGAGAACCACTAGTCTAGACGTTAACCTTCCATTGGTCTTTTTGCCAATAGGTGGTGCTCTTCCAAGAGCACCATCCTGCAATTACTAGGGGATGTAATGAATTTTAGACAGAGGAATTGGCTGCCTGAAATTATAGAACTTCCTTTCCTGGAAATAGGTAGAAGTAGACACCATCACTTTTCCAGAAGGGCTGTGTGCAGTTGGACCACGAGACCATCCAGCAGCAGTGACAACATGATCCACCTGATTGTACCCTCTCCTGTTCCATGCAATTTGATACCTTCTCTACCCACCCACTGGCATCCCCTCTAGTGATGCTTAGCTATGAAATGGTTGTAGCAGGATGGTCCAGGATAAAGGCGCTGCAGGGGTTCAGGTCTGAAAGTACATTTGGATGCTGAGGCATTTAGGAAGAGCTGCACAGATGGGCTCTAGGAGAGGACACAGTGGTAAGGAGTGGCAGTAAATAAAGGTCTAGCAAGACCTCGGTCTTCTGTCTTCTAGGCAGTGGCAGGGTGGCAAGAACTTGAATTCTCACTGCCATGTTCCTTTAGCCAAGGTGTATCTATTTATTCTCCCATCCAAGTACTAATCAGGCCCGACCCTCCTTGGCTTCCGAGATCAGACAAGATCAGACACATTCAGGGAGGCATGGCCATAGATGCCTATACCTGTTTATTGAATGTTTCCCCAGTATAAGTTTTTAGACTGAGCAAGGTAGAGAATGTTGAGGTGACTCAGCCAGAGTAGCTGATGATCTGGGGAGAGTGAGGCAGACCCATAAATCGTTATAATACATGGTAGACAGGGCCACACAAACAGACTCACACTTCCTCAGAGATGCTCTGGAAATCACCATACCTCCAATGCACTTATTTTTCAGGAAGAAAAAAAATATAGCAGATGAGAGTTTGTTCAGGTCACAGAATATCAAATCAGAGTTCATGAACTGAGAAACCAAGGCCAAAAGTCTTAAACTGATTGCTGGCCTATGCAAAGGTTTTCCTTCGGGTGCAGGAGTCCTTTCTCAAATATTACTGAAGCTGAAAGGCCTTCCTGATTATTGCTAATTGGAAGAGGGGGACAGAATGGGTTGTATCTTGGATATTTTCCTTAATAACTCTGACTTCTTGCTATGCTGCTAGCACCTCTGCCATCTGCCTTAGGTTCCTGTACCAACTGAGATTGCCACCATGAAAACTCATAGCCCAACCAGAAAACACTGTTCCAGGATACTTTGGGACCAGGGGAAAAAAAAGGAGAAGACTGAATCTGGGCCCCACTCTTAGCCAGCAGTGAGCTGACATCCCTAGTGAGAATCTGGGCCCTACTCTTAGCCAGCAGTGAGCTGACATCCCCAGCCCCATTAGCTCTTCAGCCCAGACTCAGTCCTGGCTTCTGAAGGCATCTGCTTGATCCCTAGATAACTCCTTAAAACTGACAGGTAAGCAAAATAATTGGGAGAGGTGACAGCTGAAATATGTGTTGTGAAGGGCATGGGTACATCTAATCTACTATGTGTTTAGAATTGGGGATGGAGGATTAAATTGGACTTGGCCAGTTAAGTCAATAAGTCTGTCTCCAAAGGTGAGTTGACCTTCCTGCTGGTGACAGTTTTGCTGCTTCCCAATATTTCATCCCAAATGGAAGTGAGGGATTGAATTTTATCTTCAAAACCACTGAGCCTTGAATCCATTGTGCTGCTTTGCTTGTGTTTCCTGCCAAACTGCCTTGTGAAATTTTACCCACTGAGCAAAGTTCATCTCTTCTATGAAAGCTTCTCCTGCCACATTCCAATTCACATGGAGTTCTCTAAATACAAACATTTTTGAACTCACCTTCTGTTTACCTTGTCTCTTCTGGAGGCCAAAGTGCAACCTGTTTTTTTTTTTTCTTTTTTCCCTATGATGTTTAGCATAATTCTAAACGTGGTAGGCTCTCAGCAGTGCATCTGGTTTTATTTCAATTAAGTAGCATTAGTTTCTATCCCTAAGTAGCAAATTAGGCAGTTACGACGGAGGTGTCATATGCTTTCCCAGGCACAGATTAGAATGGTGTCTACCACGGATTTAATAACACTTACTGTTCTCCCTCTTCTTAGAAGAGCTACAGAAATAGTGTTTGGCAATATTATATAAAAAAACAACCTTTTATAAAGCAGCTATGTTTAGTTAGGGGTCAAATAATGCTTTGTTCAGTATGTCTTGTCACAGATGTCTTTTATCATAAGCAACAAATCTTTCTGTGTTGGTGAACATCTCTGAGGCAGATGTCCTGTGACCCAGGGTGGAGGTTTATTCTTTGTTCTGTGATATATTTGCCTTCTCTTGAATTGCAGGCTCAGTGACTCAGCTTCTTTCTCTCCTCTGAAGAGATGTCAGTGACTGTTGTTTTGCTCTCTGATGCTTTGTACTTCACAGAGATTTGCTTTTGTAAACTGCGTGGCTAAGGTGCACACCTTAAATAACACCATTAAATAACTCTCTTTTATACCCAACTGTGCTGCCCACAGTTATCTGCAAGTCAAGTCTGAGCGCAAATAGCGGATAAAATGAAACAATAAAAGCAGGCTAGAAACAAATACCAGATTGATGTATTAGAAATGCAGGAAAACAGTTTAGTTAGCCATTGCCAAAAGTATCACAGAGATTTCTAGCCCCATCTGTCACCTCAAAGTCTCTACCTGATTGCCATCACATTATACACCATGCTGAATAGTCTTTTGGAAGAATATACTGTATCTTTCTGCAGCATGTTATCAAAGTGTGGATCTCTCTCAAATCAGGGAAACCTACTTTTCTGTAAGTGTGTGAAAACGGAGAAGTACCCACCCAGGACATGGAGAGGTCAGGGGTCCCAAGAAATCTAATGGTGGGCCATTATGTTGGTGACTGTCTCCCATTTGCAAAGACAAACTTTCGGCTCCGCAGACTCAAAAACTTGTCTTTGCAATGTTCAGAGATGACAGAGCAGATTCAGATCTCTCAAGCTCCCACAACTGATGTATAAAATAATCAGTTCCTGTGTTAAAATCAGAATATTACAGTGTTTATTTAAAAAGAGAAATTTCTCCAGCTGTTTTTTCAGTGGAGCTCCAGATGTGGTAGTTGGCTTGTGTTTAGGGTAGTGGTTCCCAAACTTCATCGTGTATCAGAATCACTGAGAGAACTTGATAAAATGCAAATTGCTGGGCCCCACCTCCAGAGTTTCTGATTCAGTAGGACTGGGGTGAGACTCAAGTTTGTATTTTAATAAATTTCCAGGTGATGCTGATGCTGTTGGCTCAAAGACCTCAGTTGGAGAACACTGATTTAGTGGTCACGTTGAATGAACAGCAGCTGTAATTAAACACTAAAATTCCTGCTGAGCACAGAGAGATGTTCATCTTCTGAGAAGCTCAAGAGGCTGATGAAGGATTAAGAGTCACCTCTCTCATCTCCATCTCACTCTCTGTCTCTCTCCTCCCACTCTATTGCCCTCTTTCATTTCTTATTCCCTTCCTCATTCCCATCTCAGTCCTCTCTCTGTCTCTCTCTGTCTCTCTCTCTGCCCCTATTCCAACTGCTCACCTGTGTGCGGATAGCTGGATACACATAAGTTGGGCAACTCAACTTCCCAGCCACTGGGACCGACTGATCGGATCCTTAGACCTGAAAAATCCTAGCAGGCCATTGCCCATGTTTGTTTCCATAACTCTCCTTTCTCTCTGCTTCCATGGCCATGCTTGATTATCATACCTCTTTCTGATGGATTTGTAAATTCAGGTAGGTTCCAGTCAAATGTTGCCTTCCGGGAGCTCCATAAAGTGACTTTGCATATCTCTGCCATTCCCTTTTATTGGAGATCATACAGTTTAACTTTCAGATCATGGTCTTTTTTCTTCCTCATTAATGGTACTCATTCATGGGGAATACCCTCTCTAATCCCCCAATATTGACAACATTAATATTTGCATTTTAATTAAAACTAAAGATCTCATGTCAAATTGTGTTATTTCCTTGGTATCTCACAGTAACACTGCTCACTCTTCAGTGGAGTCTGGCATGACATGTGTTGGCTTGGCCCATGCAAGAACTGTGTGCCCTGGGGATTTACCCACACAGACTGGTCATACCCA
Organism: Macaca mulatta; assembly: GCF_049350105.2. Lineage (NCBI taxonomy): Eukaryota > Metazoa > Chordata > Mammalia > Primates > Cercopithecidae > Macaca > Macaca mulatta. The sequence continues at coordinate 38,093,666 of NC_133412.1, read as the reverse complement.
TATGTAAGATGGGCATTTGTGTCCTCCACTGTCCTTATCCTCCACTTTCATTATTCCCATCTCAATATTGTGCCTCATTTTTGGCCTCTACAGTCAAGTCGTTTTTACTAATTCAGAGAAATCACCCCAAGAAAGCAGGGGGGAAAAGATTGAAATATGAGTGGGGGAGGAGGTCGAGAAGGACATTGACTAATGCATTTCCTTATTTAGCTCCATTTCCAAATTTAGGGAACTCGTAAGAAGCATAATTGAGTGTCCAACTTGTAAAAGTTCTGAGCCAGAATTCCTCCAGAGGAGCAGGCTAATGCCATCTTGGCAATAAAGGGGCCGGCCGCAGAGCAGGTGTGTGCTTATTTTCCACACAGTCCCCAAGGCCTGATGTTTATGTGAGTGTCCCTTTCGAAGATGGAGATTTCTGTCAAAAGAAAGTAGTTTTTGTTTCGAAAGAAAATACTATGATGGGAGATGGGGCAATATTTGAATCTGCATCTCTGAAGGGTGATAACAAGATAGTCTTTATAGGAGCGTGTGAGTGTGCGTGTGTGTGTGTAGCTGTAGGTATGTGAGTGTATGTGGGTGTGAGTGTGTGTGATCGTAAGTATGTTTAAGTGTTCATGTGTCAGGGTAGGTAGGGTTGCGTAGGTGTTCATGTGTTGATTATGTAGAGGGGGGTGTGTGTACATGTGTGTATGTCCGTGGGTGGATATGTACGAGTGATTAAGAGAGAGAGAATGAGAATGATTATCACATCTCAGACAAGCTGGAAGGGCTTGCTCAACCTCCCTCTGACACAGTTGAACTAAGCTGGCCAAAGCAGGTTCAGGCTTTCTAGATTAATTTGCTTAATTTTTTTGAGGGCAACTTCTACACTGAAACTCCAAGTAAGCCTCCTGAAATGTGGTGCTAGATGTGGTGTGTCCTGAGCCCAGGGAACTGACTGTTTGCTGAAGATTTCCCACAGAGAGAAAAGCTGTGGCCTGACTTCTGCACAGGCACCCTGACTTTGCTGCCTCTCAGGAATCTGGAAGGTGCTGGCGCACCCGCACCTACCTTTCCATCTTATATAATCCAACAATTTGACACTCACATCCTCTTCCTGTTAGATTCAGTCTGTTTTCCTTGATGGTTACTATATTTTAAAATGTTACATAGTATTTTTAGATAATAGAACCTTTTAAAAATAATCTAATTTGGGGGTGTATATGCAGAAATGGCCCTATCCAAATAAGACATTTTAAGGCAACGTCTTTTTTAAATTCTTGAAAACTCTGTATACCCAGCCTGTGCTAGAGATACATCCTATTCCATGGCACAGTTGATTTAGATGACCATTCAACTCAGCCTCTAAGAGGTTGGATACCCAATGCTCTCTCTTTGCCTACTCGGAGCTTCTAGTCTGGTATGGCAGGATCCTAATTCATTAGCTAATAGAGACCTCCTATTTTCCCTGGGACGTGTCCTCCTCTGCAGATACTTGGCTGAAAAAGAACCCTGACAGCAACTTTAAGCTTATGCAATTCATGTATACTTGTGAAATTCAAACTCATGGTTGCTAATAATGGAGATGATGACTGCCATGACTGAATGACAAATTGTGTTTCATTTTGGGCACTAACAGCAGTCAATTGGTAGTGGCTGCCTGGAGTACCGAGAATCCCACAATAGATTAGTGATGTCTGCTGTAAACAAGCAGTGGGGGTGTTGGTGTGCTTGCTCTACTTGCCTCCTCTGTTCTAGTTCACCAAAGAAACCACTTACCTTTCTAAAAGAGCTAATGTTATTCACCTGAAGTTAACTTTTCCTCTTAGCAGTTGCGGCCATCTCTAGGCAGGGGACTAATTCTTCAGCTAATTTGGAATCCTTGCTGTTTTGACTTTTTTCTGTTTTCTTCTTTGAGTACATCTTCTCTATTTTGTGTCTCCCTCTCCCCCGTGTTAGAATCTTCTTTCACCAGAAACACTCAGTGTTCTCAGATTGAATCATGTTTTCTGGAAAGGAAAGCATCCCACAAACTAAATTGTTGCTTATCCCAAACACATATGCATGTTTAAACAGAACGCTTAGTATTGGCCGTGTTTAGACCAAAGGAATGAATTTTTGTTGGTGAAATTCAAGGGTATTGTTTGGGGGGTTGGGGCATCATTCTTTTCTAGACACACCTGCTTAAATGACCTTATTCATCATCACTGAGAGTTTTACTCCATATGGCTCGCCAGAGTTCACAAGCTTCTTGAGTTAAAAATGCTGGGCTGCTTTCCTGCTTACTGGGTTAGCCTCAATATATGACAGATTATTATTAAGAAGCAATGAAGGTGGGAGGAAGGAGAAGATTAGGAAGAATAACTAAGGGTATCAGGCTTCATACCTGAGTGATGAAATATTTTGTACGACAACCCCCCGACACATGTTTACCTATGTAACAAACCAGTTGTACCCCTGGACTTAAAATAAATGTATTTTTAAAAAGAAGCAATGAAAATACCATCCTGTCTGTCAAAAGAAACATTCTTTTCCTATATGAATAGCTCACTGAGATTTTGTTGAGATACAAAGTTTTCATATTGTAATATACCTTTCTATTTATTCCTTGTAACCACATATAGATATATTGACTTGGAAATGAATCTATGATATAGTATTAAGTAAAATGAAATGATCGCAGAAAAACATGCAAAGAAAAATATAAGTAAGCACACACATACGTGCATCTGTATTTAAGCATATATTTAAAGCACAGAAAGTAGCCTAGAAAAGGTTACATTTAAAAGTTTGACCTCAAAAGAGAAGAGAGGGATTAAGGAATACAGGGGAAGTGAAAAGCTCCTTTGATATGTATTCTACATACTATTGCATTTTTTAAGATTTTTCCAGCCAGGATGTATTATTTCTATATTTTAAAGAAAGAATGGTGGGTTTAAATTAATTGGAAGATATGACAACCACAAAAGAAATCAGACTATAAAAGGTTAAGACCATTTGGCCAAATACAGTTCTTCAGAATGAGAAGAATGGCATTTCCTACGGTCCTTGGTAACCTCAAAGTTTCCAGCTGCTAACAGTCACGTCCGAGGGTCATGTGTGCACACCTGAAACCATGTGGGAGGAAAGCCGTCTTCCTGTATACAGGAAAACGTTCCAGCATCATCTAGTGCAGATCTTCTCCTGCAGTCAACTGAAGGAAGACAAGATGCTTGCAGCCTCGTTTGGAACTGTGGGCTATTTAAAAGTGATACCACGGTCTACTTTTAAAAATTGCTTCACCAACATTCGCTGTTTACTCTTGTTCTTGGTTTTATTTGTGCTAGCGTAACAGGAGATAAATGTAAAAAGGGACAAGGGACAAGTCGTGACAAGGACCACTTTGATTTAGTGCTGCTAAGTGTTGCTATTTCCAGAAATGGAACCAGAAAAGAAGGAATCTAGCAATTTTTTTTAAAAACTAAATCTATTGTCCACAACTAGCCTTAAAGCAGAGAGGTAAGATGTTACATAGAAAATACCATCCCTAAACCTGACCACATAAAGTATAAGTTGGATTAGACTTCATATTTTAGATTTAATACACAGAAGAACAAATCAACTAACAACTGTATAAATGATTACAATCCAGTTGGGTTGGAGTCAATGCCATTGGTTGGCACAGGTCTTGCCTCTGGACAAACTTTCCCGACTCAAGGTAATACAGACAAGGTTCCTGTCAAAAAGATTCCTTTGCACCTCACTAAAATTCCCTCTCATGATTGTATTTAAATGTATTTGCATAATTCATGTGAGCTTTATATTGCATTTTACATACTCAGAACATTGGGAGTCTGCTATTGGTGAATTCTAACAATGGAGAAAATGGAGGCTCAGGTACATAAGCGGATTTGTCCAAGGATACTATATTGAGTGACTAATCTGGGACTAGAATCCAGGACTCCTGACTCTATTGTCTCCCCCTCTCCTAAGATGTAGTTTCTTTTGGCTAAAGACTCATCTCCAGAACACTCTGTTAAAATATGTATCATTGGAGGTTGGAATAAGGAAAGTGAGACTGAGCATTTCCAGTTAATGTGTTGTCCTCTTTCGTGGCATCCATGAGGCTCTTTGGCAATGACGTTTTGGTGGAACAGAACAGAGGTGGGAGGAACTCAGAATATAGGGTGGGGTGGGGTGGGGGGGGTGTGTGAGAGGGAGCCCAATGTTAGGACCCGTCCTCTCAAAGGAAGGGACACCAAAAACTGGGAGGTAAAGATCAGCATCAGCTTCAGCCTTTCCTATTGGCTTCCAGCTCCCGTCCTGCTAATGGCAATTACACCTAGAATAAAACCCCAACAAAGGGAGTTGTAAATATCCCGCCTATGGATATAACAAAGTATTTGCTGTGTGTTCAGATGGGATAACTCAAGGGGAGACCTCTACCAGATGCCATTAATAATATCTTACATTTATTTTATAATTTTATTATTGTATAAAGTTTTTAAAAATCTGCACCTTTCTTATAGTACTGTTCGCACTCTGACTTGCAGTTGAATGATATGCAAATGTGAGTTACCTCCGCTACTACACTTTAAGTTTTTTTAGGGCAGGATCTGTGCCTGGCTAACCCTTAGGTGTTGAGAAATGAATAGCACTTGGCATATACTTGTTGCATTAATGAATGGAGCAGGGATGGTCCTGCAGATCCTTTTAGTGTATTTTACTGGTAAATGCATTTTACTTATAAAATTTTTTAAATGGGAGACTTATAATCTTTTCTTCGTTTTTAATCCAGTCATTCAACTTTATAAGTGAATTGTGTGTCTCTGTAGGTATTTTGGATGACATGAATGATGATTTATTTAGTAGGGATATTTTTTAAGTGGAAATGAACTAATGTCCTATGTTTTTCTGTGTTAATGAGCTGTAACTTGCTATTCAACTGAATAGGTAACTGAAGAGGAGCAACCTAGTCCCTACACAAGCAGGGTCAATATAATTCCTATCCTGTATTGCCTAGGTCCAAGGGTGAGTTGGGAGGGTGGGTATATTACAGATACTTAATATTGTTGAATGGTAAGAGAATATTTGTCTCTTGGTTATAGATTCTATTTACAAAGCCAAAAAAGTATTTTAGCCTGGGTGACACAATGAGACCTGATTCTAAAAAGATAAATAAATAAAAAGCAAAAAAAGAAGCATCTTCTTATCTTGTTAAATTCTACATGAAGGATAGTCACCCGGATGGGAAGTAGAAGTAAGGTTTTTAGTTCCAATAACATGCAAGGAAAAATGGAAGAATTCCTTTGGCATTCGTTCTTTTGATACAGAGGAAAAATGCTAGGCTCAATGTTTCACAAGCCTTGGTGTCCCAGTCTCCGAGTTAAAGTGGGGATGGAGCCCATTGTGAGCAGGCAGACCTTTCAAACACGTCCGCTGTGTATTTGCCAGGAGGAGGTGAAGCCAGGTCCAGGAGTGCATTCAGAGGAGACGAATACCTTCAGAGTGCTGTGAATGTCAGGAGTGCCCGTGAACCTCTCCTACAGTTTCACTTGGCAGGCAGGTGCCCCATTGAAACTGTCTCCCCAGGGATCTCATGGGATCTGAGATCCTGCTCCTTCTCTTACTAGGTGGGATAAGAGCGATGGCCGGTTCATGTAAGGACAGGGACAGATTCTTTTCACTTTCAGGCCATTTTTTTTAAGTTCCAAACAACCCGTTCCAGGCCCTTCTCCCTTTGTGCACTGGTCCCAGTTGCTTTGCCTCCGGATACCCTGGGACCCCTGAAATCTATAACTGTCTGCATTCTTCCCTTGTTCTGTTCTGTATCTGAAATTTTCTAGTTGACAATTTGGAGCTTTGGTTCATAAGGGATCAGCTGTCAGCGAGAGGAATGTGCGGCTCTTATTTTGGCCGGGATTTGAGCAGAGTCCGTCTGAATCCTTGCTTTTGTCTGGAAACGTTAAGAACTATTACAGCAATGTGTGCCCTAGGAGTGTAGGTAAATCTAAGCAGGGGTCTGTTCACTAAGGAAGGTATGTTGGGAATTCAGTGGGTGGGTTTTGCAACCGTGGGATATTCCGAGTCATATTAAAGGTTAAAAACGAGCATAGGGAAGCAATTGCAAAGAAGGGGAAGGAGGCACAAGGATGGTTGACTTTCGAGCTATTCTTGCCAATAAACAAAACAAAATGAAAGCAATGGGCTGAGTTCAATGAAGCAGTGGACTTAGCTGAGGGCAGAAATATTTGTCTTGTTGGTTATGAACAGCAGTGTAATCCCCCGGCTTGCTGGGGACAAAAACCAGCCAACCTGTGAGAGCTGCTGTTTGTGAGGCGTTCACAGGAGTTTGCGATCAAAATGATTGCGAATGTGAAAGTTATTACTGCTCAAAAAACACTTTATATCAGGGTTAATTATAAGGAGATTCTGTAGTATAATTAGTGTTCTTTCTATTGAGGATTAAGGGCCTCTCCTAAATGGCCTTTTTGATTGCCTTCTTCCCTTTTTTAATTTCCTCCTTGTCCTTTTTGATTATCTACCCCACGACCCTCAGGGCTCCTCAATGTAATACAATTAAAATAACATTTTTGTGTTAGAGGGTTTTATTTTATGAGCTATTAACCCCCTGCTTGCCTGAAGTCTGGATTCCTCTCCCGCACACCCGCCGGTCCCTAGACACAGTGGCGCGTCTGCAGCCCCACGGGAGGCACGTGCAGACGAGGCTGTAGGCGGGGCCCACGCAAAGCAAGGCTGAGGAACTACCTTGGCTTGGTCTTTCAAGAGATGATTGGATGCTGACTTTTCAGCAGCAACGAAAGGGAAATGAGTTCTGTTGGCCCAGCTGGCTTTCACATAAGCTGGAGCCTGGATAATATGACCTTGCCCCGATTCTGTTTGTGCCCTGTGCCGTGGCAAACTGGCTTGCACACAGTAGGTGCTCAACACCGGCCTTTACTGACCTGCTTAGAACCCTTTGCCTCCTTCGTTTTTGCAATCCCGAGACAACAAAGAACGTAGACATTTCCACTTTCCTTCCCCATTGGTCCTGACCCTATTCATTTATTAGACTTGCCAGCATGACCTCTCATTAGCCTTCATTTCCTTCATTCTGAATGTAAAGGGGGATTCTGGACAGTGCATGCAGTGAAGAGCGAAGGCGGCTCTGAAAGCAATATAGGGGAAACAGTATGATTTTGGAGTCAGGTAAACCTGGAGTCACACCCCAACCCCATCACGTAATAACTATATGGCCTTAATTATGGGTAGAAGGGGAGGCAGCATTATGTCAACATTTGAGGGTTATGCAGATGATGAAGTGAAATCAAGTGTGTAAATCATTTCGCCTAGTACCTTGTCGATGTGGCGATTCAAAAAATGTTGTGTGCCCCCCAAACCACCACCACTACTGTTCACCCCTTACCTTTCTTGCCTTTCCCTTGTGACCAGAATTTCTACAATTCTGACCACAATTCTGCCTGGAGACTGCTCTATATGGCCTACCCTCCACTTCACTTGTATGAATGACCCAGTGGAGGACGTTTAATTAGGTTTATTTGAGGGACATAGTCTTTGATGAAATTTCACAACCTTTCCCGAAGCACCATGGAACCAGTTCTCAAGTGACTAGATCCCAAGAGGCACAAGTCACAATGATCTCTTGTCAAGAAGTTTTCATGGGAGTGGGTACAAAAAAGAATAGTTAGAAAGAATAAGACATAGTATTTCACAGCATAACAGGGTGACTATAGTCAAAATAATTTAATTATATATCTTAAAAGAACTAAGATTATAACTGGATTGTTTGTAACACAAAGGATAAATGCTTGAGGAGATGGACACCCCATTTTCCCTGATGTGATTATTACATATTGCATGCCTACATCAAAACATCTCATCTAGCCCATAAATATATACACCTACTAAGTACTCACAAAAATTAAAAATTAAAAACAAATTTCATGGGAGATAGAAACATGGGTACCATGAACTAACAAAACAGGAATTGAATAACAATTGAGCACCATGATGCATATCACTAAGTTACATATGATTAATCAGCAAATAGATAGTCCAGGTAATAAGAGCACAGAAAATACGGAGAAAGACCCATGTGAGAGTGGGAAAGAGAGGGGTGCTGGCATTGTGCTAAGCTGAAATCGGGGGAAAAGAAGACATTGAACTGCCTGAGCTCATAAGATAATTAAAAGTGCCCATTCCAATTCTGAATGTGGCACTTCTGAATATGGTAAATTAGATTGAAATTAAGTCAATTTTATAATCGCTAATCAGAAAGACCTTTTTCCTTGTAAAATGTGCTTGCTTTCTACTTTGATAAAATCTGAATGCATAAGCTTTACCATTCACAGATTGATAGTTGTTTAATTTTAGAAGCATCACCTAGCCAGGTGGAACTCACCAAGCACAGGCAGATGAAGCTACAGAGCTATCATAAAGGGCCCAGTATGAGGAGTCTGGAGGAGGGAGCCAGGACCTGGGAGTGCCTCTCTGGGAGGGTGGCCAGAGAATCTCAGGCACAGTGTTCACCAGAAAGTGGTGGGACCCTCATTCATTCAGTCAACACACACCAACCTTTCTTAAACACCTGCTATGGTTCATGTATGCCTACAGGTACTCACAATTAGAAAGTGAGCAAGACACACTCTTTTCTTAAGAAGCTTGCCCTCCAGAGACACAGTACTCAGATATGGGAGCTCCTATTAAACCGGCCACAGCATTAGGGAAGATGGGGCCAATATTCAAGAAGGTCCCTAAGACTAGGTAGGACACAGCATCAGAGTCCTAAAGTCAAACAATAGGGAAAGCTACTGAGTCCGACCAGGAAGCAATGGGGCGTCTGTCCCATCAGGAGACCTGGAGAGCCCGAATACCTGGATAAAACACAAGGAGCCGCTCCACACTCAAACTGTGTGGGTTCAAATGTTGATTCCAACACATACTAACATATTACATAAACTCTCTGTGCTTCATTTTCCTTTACTATGATAGGGATAATAATTGTAACAATCTCAAAAGATTATTGTAAAGAATAAACAAGAAAATACATGTAAAGTTCTTGGAACAGTACTCAACGCATAGGAGCCCTCAATGAAAGTTACCTGTGATAATAAGAATTACCATCTTTGTTATCATTGTTAGTGATCTAGTTGGGTGATTGTGTCTATCCTTTAAGAATTTAGACCCCTTTATTTCCCAAGAGGATTTGAGGTGGCTTATAATACCGCATAGAGTATCCAAGATAAAAATTGATGAATAAGTCAGGGTGGAAAGAAAACAAAGGTAGGAATCATAACATGAAGCCAGAGGTAAAGTCAGTATACAGATTGCACGCTATCAGATTGGGTACAATTTGCGAAGCCTTAAGGGAATTAACATCTTTACCTCAAGCACTTAGTTTCTCTAAGACAAGGTCAAGGGCTACAGAGTTGAACATGCCACATCGATCCATCTAGTCTCTGGTGTGCTGAAGAAATGTCTACACAACTGCACATACTCCAAAGGTTTCCCTTTCTCTCACCCTCCTTGTGGACTGAGAGCTCGCCTTGGTCCTTCTTGTAGCCTCCAAACTCCAAGAGCAAGATCTTGCACATAGTAAGCACTCAATAAATACTTCTTGATTTGTTATTCGAATAGTTGAATAAATGGATGTGTGGATGGCAGGATGGATGAATGGAGTTGTGTGTACCCCTGGCTAGAGTCATAACTCTGACCCTGATAAACTCTCATGAGTTTATTCCATATTTGTTTTGGTGTGAAAACCTCCAGGAAGAATTGCAGAGAATCTACTGTTTATTTTATTTAGGGGGATTTGATCTTTCAAATCATTTCGCTGAGAAAGTACTCAACTAGTTTAACTTACCTTCTCTTTGCTTTTTCCCTGCATCTGATGTGCCCTGAGGGGAATAATTTTCAAAAAAAAAATGTAATTTTCCACAAATTTTCAAAGAACATGGCCATTTCATGTGAATGGTGGGGAATGGTTTTGATAGGATCACATTTGTCGGTCTCAACCAGTTTTGAGATAACAGTCTTTGTTTTTCTCTTTCAGCAAACCTTTTTCAACCTATATGCACATCGAAACTAAGGGTTGCTGCTACTGCTAAAATAAAACTTTATTTGTTGAGCCATTTATTTATGTATAATGGTTAGCCTTTTTTTTTTTTTTTTTTTTTTTTTTTGAGACGGAGTCTTGCTCTGTCACCCAGGCTGGAGTGCAGTGGCCGGATCTCAGCTCACTGCAAGCTCCGCCTCCCGGGTTCACGCCATTCTCCTGCCTCAGCCTCCCGAGTAGCTGGAACTATAGGCGCCTGCCACCTCACCCGGCTAAGTTTTTGTATTTTTAGTAGAGACGGGGTTTCACTGTGTTAGCCAGGATGGTCTCGATCTCCTGACCTCGTGATCCGCCCGTCTCGGCCTCCCAAAGTGCTGGGATTACAGGCTTGAGCCACCGCGCCCGGCAATGGTTAGCCTTTTTATAAAATCTAGTCTTGACAATATCTTTCTTGGGTAAGGAGTCTCTATGTATTATTTAAATAATACGTAAAATTCTTAGGTATTATTGTAATTATTGAAAATCAGTGAATTTCAACTATCTGCATGCCCTTGAAAATCTCAGCAGCCTAAGGACAGAACATCCAGAGAGCTGGGGTTTCTTGCAAGCTAGTTTTTTTCTATCTTTGCAGAGATCTGGTAAGAAGTTAAACTCAAGGGTTAGTGGCAACATGCTCACCTGCAGAACTGCTTTAGCTGCCCGACTCACTGCACCCTGACCACTTCTCTGGGAAATAGACTTGGTGTTTGTGAGTTATGGAGAGGGAAGGATGAGAAATTGGAAGGAGGGTCTTCACATCTTGTGTTGGAAATGTTCACTAGAATGACAGGGTCTCCATTGGCCAAGATTGTGGTCCTGCTGTCTAGCATTCTTCTTGGATGACTTCAGGACAAGACTGGCCAGGAATGAGCAGAGTCCAGCCTTGTTTGTGAGATCTGGCATGGAGCACAGGTCAGGGCAACAAGAAAGCAAGTCCAGGAAAGTCAGCTGAACCAGAGAACAGCAGGTGGACATGATGTCTTTAGGTGGAACTCCTGATTCTTCTGAAAGACAGCTTTCTGGTGGTGTCAGCAGCCTGTTGCATGTGGGTGATCCACATTCAGGGGCTAATCAGAGCCAGAGGAAGGTCAGAGAGCTGCATGTAAGTCCTCTACACAAATAAGGCATAACGGAAACACTCTTGTTTATTTGTACATATGTAAAGATAAAAGTTCTAAGAAATAGTGCGGTGAGTGATGGGGGTAGGGGACAGCTATTTTAGCTGCACCTTAGTTTGTGGGGTTATTTTTGGGATTTTTCCTCTTCAGTTTCACTCACTGGAATACAAGCTCAGTTCTTTAATGACATGTAGAAAATTTTATGTACTTATGTGAATGATGTACCATATGTTGATAACACGTGGAAGTCTTCTTGAAATTCAGAACATAAGAAAATAACAAACTGAAAAGGAAGAGAGTTAAGGGAGAAAAGGGTAAGAATCGATAATGGTAATGTGAACTGATGTTATTTCTTTGATAGGTTTTCAGTGGAAAAGGTATTGGTATAGTTTCAGTAGTTGTGATCATTTAGACTCTGGCTGGGCTAAATCTGTGACAAAATGATTTGCTAAGCAAATGAATACAGGCATAGTTTGTTTAAACAACTGATGTGTTTCTAAAGGGTTGGTTGTATTCTGTCTAGGGTGAGTCCTTCAGTAAAATGAATCACCATCCAGTGAGGAATGGCCCTGAAAGAGAGAGACTTGGTCTGAGGAGCAGGCACCTCTTACTAGAGACGACCCTCTGCAGAAATAATCTTTGCTCAAATTGCAAAGTGTTTTGCTTTTTGTTTTCATAAAGAAGACTGAGCCCTGATTTTATCTGTTTTAGAAATGCTCCATATATAAATGTTTCCTATATCTGGTTTGTGCAAAATAGCCTTGGGTATTGAAGGTGTAAATAAGTTTTCCAGCCATTATTTTTTCTTACTAGAAGAGCAACTTGTTTACTAGCAGTTAAGAAATAGCTATTTACCAAGTTCTTCGAGGGTACCCAGGTCTGCCTGCCCCACGGCACTTCATATTGTGAATTCCACGTAGCAGTACTCAACAAATCTGGTCTGAGTAAATAAATATATACTTAAATAATGTGCATGAGAAAACGTAAATAAGAATATTATTGTAATGGAAGCCCAGCCTTGCTCTCCTCAGGGAGGTGCTTGGCTACTGTGGTTTCAATTTCCTCTTATCTATTTGTGACTTAGAACATACTAGGCAAATTTATTTGTCTAGCTCTTGAGACCATGTGCAAAATAACAAAAATGTTTTCTGATCACTCTGATTTGGTGTTCCTTTGGACTGCCCTCCCCCCCTGGCAATTGGTGCAGCTTAATGATGTCATTTTTCTGGATCCACTGATCTGTCTGTGAGATGTGGAGTCAAAGAGCCCACGGCCTCTGTTTCTCTCTTCTGCCCCTGACTCATTCCCTGACCTTTAACACGAAGGCAGCGCTACCCCAGGAAGGGAGGCTGTATTGATTGCAGTTGAGAACTGAGGTTTCTGTGTTTCTCTGTTTGTTTGATTGATGGTGCATGATGCAGGGAAAACAGTGAGCGGGGAGACTCTCAGGTGTGGGGGCAGGAAGTAGTAAGTTCGAGAGTACCACAAAGTTCTCCCAGCTGAACCGAGAGCTGGCTGGGGGTTTTGGTTACATTGTGCTTGAAAGCGCTAGCAAGCCCCCAGATGAAATATGGCAAATTCAAATGCAAGGAAAGCTGAAGAAGTCATACCCACAAACTCTGGGAAATTACAGCCGACCGTTATTAGTCATTCTTACGGGCAATAGGGTGTTGTTTTAAAACATTCAAATCTGGTGCTGTGAACAAAGACCTGTTCTTTCCTGGACCAGATAATCACTGCCAGGATCGATTGGAGAAATTAACCGGAGGCCTTGTCCTGTGCTGCCGGCAACCTTGTTTCTTGTCAGGTGCAGCCTGCACACAGTATACCATGACACGTCCTTATTTACACACAAATACAGAGTTCCTGAGGGAAGAGGGAAGGGTGTGACCATGAATGGAAGCAGCCACCAATGAGGATGGTTAAATGTACCCTTGATAAAAGGTGACTGGGGCCATTCCAGTATTTTTATTGGAGAGTTTGGGTTTTTCAGCGGTTAACTCAGATTGTGTTAGCTATCGTCTGCCTCTTTCTGCTCGCATTAAACTTTACCACCCAAATAGGACTCTTGCATGCCGTCTTGCCGTCAGGGAGGTGATGGAGGCATCAGACTGGCTCCCATATCACAGCCCAGGGACTCAGGTGTATTAGGCCCCAAGGGATTCAAGAGACCTTCATGGGTGTGAGATGATGATCCGATGTCACAGAAGCAGCGCCTAGGGCAGGTCATGGCCTAGTGTTTACGGTAACACACAGCAGTACGAGAAACTGAAGTTTAGGCTCCTGCTTCCTGCTTAGTGCTTCTTCCGTCTTCAAAATGCTGCCTCTTTCGATTTATGACAAAGACTGGAAAAGGAACAATAAAGGCTAGGAGGCGGGGCTTTGTAGACTTGAGATACCTCTCTAGCGAGGCGGTATATTTTGCATTGCTGAAAGGCACCACTGCAAGGTAGCTACGCCCCGTATATTTAGAGTGAGCTAGCTTCTTCTGAAGCATACGACACGTTTATTTTACCTGTGAACCTCCACCCCCACCCCCAAATCAATTTTGCCAGTACCCAAGCACCTCCACCAACCCTTAAAGTAGGAGTCTGCAAGGTGAATTTCCTAACAAGCTGACTTTTCAAAGGTTTTTCAGCTCTCAAAAACATGAAAGCTGTGTTTAAAAATTTAAGGGTCTGATATGTACCAGTTCTGTGGAGCCGCAGCAGGGCGAAGCTTTCTGCAGTGCCATGATTCCCCAAACCCCAACTCTTTAAATTAAGATGTTTATGACAGCTGCTTGTGCTTAATGGAATGCACATAGGATTGGCCATTAATTATTGCTCTTGGGTTTTTGCACCTATTCTCTGCATTTCATGGCAAGAGTTAGTATTGTTGTGTAAACTATTTTTAGTGCTTTTTGAGAAACCCTATTTTTTGTGGGTTGGATTTTTAATCTTTTATTGTGAAAATTTCCAAAAATACTCGAGTTGAGAGAAAGTGCAGTGCTCCAGTGAACCCATCATTCAGCTTCAATGACCATCAACATTTTACCGTCGTTGTTACACCTACCCCTCCTGCTAACACACACACACACACATTTTTTTATGTTGCCGAAGTATTTTAATGAAAACGTCAGACATCATGTCATCTCAACGCTAAATACTTCATTTTAAAACATGTTTATATAACTGTAATGCCATGATCAAACCAAAAGAAAATTAATAATTCTTTAATGTTATATAATATTGAGTCCATTTTCAAATTTACAGTTGATTTGATCAAGTAAAGACCTAAATAAGGAAGAAAAACTTTGAATCATAACCAAACAGTTTTCATCAGGTCTTTTTGCACCTTTAACTAGAGATGCCACACACACACACACACCACACACAAAGCTGATTATCTTTTTAAAAAACTCAAGGTCAGTCCTTGAACTCTGACCTCTACACCTCACTTTCAGGACGGAACAGGAGCCTATACTAACCAGAAACTTTGCCTCGGTAGTAATATGGTACTCTGTGTCGATTGTGGAAATCCTTCAGCTTTTAGAATGATTTTCTTGTGGTAAATATTTGTACAATTCCTTTTTATTTCCATCAGTGAAAGGCACAGGGTCTTGGTGTGCCTTTGAGAGATCCTTTTCCACATATTAATGACTTCCTCATCTGCTTCCTGCCAAGTTTTGTACTTTGGGTTAGAAGGAGGTCAAGACATGGATGGTTAGATGAATTCCTTGCTACCGGAGCTTTGTGTATTAAGTTCTCACTACTCCACTCTGGCTCTAGGTATTCTTTTAAAGTCAGTTTGCAACATGGTGACAATTTTGACAGGAAAGTCAAATTTAGCTAACAACCGTTATTCAATTGAATGTGATTAAACCACAAACAGATACCTTTCGTTCATTTAGCCAGAAAACCTTCTTATAGAGGGTTTTTTCTGTTCAATTTGTAAATCTAACATTTTTTCATTTACCGGACTTGTTTTTAAAAGTGAGGAGTGACCACTTTTTAGGTGATTGTCTTTACTTTTCTGCTGTCACCTTCACTTTGAATTCCCCAACAAGAAAACCGCCTTTGGAATGTTGGCAGGTGTGGTGTTTGCTTCTGAACGCAGCATCAGGGATGAAATGAGAAACTTGAGCATTCTAGCACGATCCTTCTACCAGTAACTGACGAACTTAGAAGAATAAAAACTCTGCCAAGTGATGTCCAGACCATCATTTCTTTTGCCTGTATGTCGAACTAATTTTACTATGCCAACTCTATCATATTGATATAACTTTGCTGTTACGAAGGTCCTATCTGTAGAACACCAAATCTTAGAATGAAAATGCAACGTGCCTATAATCCCAGCACGAGGCCAAGGTGGGTGGATCACTTGAGGTCAGGAGTTCGAGATCAGCCTGGCCCACATGGTGAAACCCCGTCTATACTAAAAATACAAAAATTAGCCGGCGTGGTGGTGCATGCCTGTAATTCCAGCTACTCAGGAGGCTGAGGCAGGAGAATCACTTGAAACCTGGAGGTGGAGGTTGCAGTGAGCAGAGATCACATCGTTGCATTCCAGCCTGGGTGACAGAGCGAGACACTGTCTCAAAAAAAAAAAAGAAAAAGAAAAAGAAAAGAAAGAAGAAAATGCGAACTTTTCATCAATTATCCAGAGTTTTTCTACCAAAACTCCAGCTAATCTGGAAGCTGGTTGCATTTGGAGATTTCATCTGTATTTTTGATTCACTGTGTGGCACATAATAGGGGCTCAGTAAAATGTGTTCGTTAATTAATTGACAATGCCAAATAATACCAATTTAGGCGTAATGACAGAAGACAAAAAAAAAAAACATAAGAAAGGTTTTATAACTTACTGCCAAGAAAGGAAGATTGTACCTTGCCTTCTAACTGCCAGTGCCATAGGACTTTTATTATATGCTATAGGTTATACAAGCTATGCCCTCAAGTCTGTCCTGCTGGGACCACACATGAAGAACTGACTTGGGGCATGAAACTTGAAAAGAAAGAGGAGACGGTGCTGCTGCTTGTTGAACTGTTGCGTTCAAGGCACTGTTCTGGGTGCTGTGCATTCTCTCATTTATCTACGATAACAAACTCAGGGGTGGGTTTCTACTTTGGGAAAAATTCTCACAAACTGAGTTTTCCCTCTGCATACATACCGCCGCAACAATAATCAACACAGAAGACCTCTGTGACCAAATGTGTGGGAGCTTTTCCCACACACCAAGCGGCAGACACCATCTGGGTACCCTTCAATTCAATTCTGACACTGTTTACCTGGAGATGTTGTCAGATCCCACAGGTTGAAGGCTCAGTCCCCATGACTGCCCCCGCCATGCTTTCAGACACCAGTTGCAAGTCCAGGCCTCCAGAATGTCTGGCCAACCAGCTTCAAGTTCAGGATCCCACCACCCTCTCTTTGGGTTCAGTTAATTTGCTGAAGTGGTCCACAGAACTCAGGAAAACATGTTTTCCAGTTTATTATAGAGGATATTGCAAAGGATACAGATGAGGAGATGTTTAGGGTTAAGTATGGGGAAGGGGAACGGAGCTTCCATGCCCTCCCTGGGGCACCGTTCTCCAGGAACCTCCGCATATTCAGCTCTGAACCCAGCCCTCTTGGGTTTTTATGGAAGCATCATGATACCAACATTCTCTCCCTTCAGAGTATAGGGTGGGACTCTCTCTAAGGAGGGTCTTAAGACTGACAATCAGAAAGGTGGGGAAAGAGTAGCGTCCTGCTTTGGGGCAGGTGACGATAGGGCAGGAGAAGATCAGAGACCTGTCCCTGAGGCCTCACACAATCAACATTATAACAAAAGACTGTAACAAAGGATATGGGGGTTATGAGCCAGGGATTGTGGATGAAAACCATTATCTATCATCACATCACAGTATCTTAGCTCCATATTATGAATGTGGCTCAGAGAGAATTACCTGGCTTGTAAAAGTGGTATTGATGAAATTCAAACCCAAGTTCGCATACTTTTCTCCCTGGACCAGTGCAACAGGCTGTCTCCTTTAGCTTTTCAACTGCAAGTGCATTCAGAAGAGAAGGAAGAAAGATGATACAGAGGGAGGTATCTCCGAATGAGGGGAAGATTCACAGGGAATGTGGCACCTCATAGAAGCCTACCATCCTAGCCATAAAATTGGCTGTAGCCCACTTCTTGCCGTAGTGAGAGAACAGTGTTAAGTGGGCTTGCTCTAGAATCTTGCTACTCAAAGTTTACTCCGTGGGCTGGAAGTTGTGGCATCACTCAGCAACTGTGAGAAGTGTAGACTCTCAGGGCCCACCCCAGACCTACTGAATCAGAATTAGCATATTTAATAAGATCTCCAGGCAATTTGTATGCACATTAAACTTGGAGAAGCACTGGCCTGGAGGCTGGTGGGAAATGATAATTAAAGATGCTGACTGAGTAGTTCTAGTGTAGCAAGATCATTTCTGGGTGAAGGCAATTCTCCTACATTAGGTTGAGAGGAAGAATCATAATTTTTTTACATAATTCATTGCAGCGGAATTTCTCCCAACTGTGAATTTTAAGACTGATGACTTGAACTGAGAAATGGATCTTTCCTTCCCCTAACGTTTTAGAGTGCTTTTTGACCACTAAATGGTGAATGTGTTTGCGCATGTGTATACAGTTGTGTACATTTACACAAGCACAACTGTGTACACAATTAGAAAAAAGCTAGCTCATGACTTTCTTGGAAACTACTGTTGGGCACTGTTTGGAAAGCTAAAGCAACCCCAATTGTGTTTTCATTATATTCCCTTTCTAAAAATAAATTTTTGATGTCGTTTTTCAATGTGCAGAACAATTTGCGCAATTTCTGTAAATGCAAACCTTCAGGAATGAATGAAGTTGTGGTTTTCATAGCTTTGCTGGCCCAGGCTGCTTCTATTCTCCTTAGACAGTCTCCAAGGAATCTCTTCTCCGTCTGCCGTGAGACACCACGTGAAGGTCTTTGGAGAAACACCATGAGAGTTGACCACCAGCCTGTTGTTGGGACACTTTGGAAGAAAGCTAACAACGGAAGAACATGTTTTACAGCTGACTGTGCCACTTCATTGTGTTCAAAGAAGTTTCTCATTATTCAGTGTTTTTGAACTTCCACCACTGAAATTCTTACCCACTTTCATGCCTCTTTGCTCCTCTCTGTGTCCTTGTATGTTGGATTCCTGCTCCTTGTATGTCTTCCCATGGAAATGATGACGCATTTGGAGGTATGGCCAAGGCCCTGCATCACAGGCTGCTCGAGAATAAATAGGGTGTTTGTGTAGTTATTAAAGCTCATCCTCTCTCACAGGAAGAGCTAGAATCAGAAAGCCTTGCAAGGCTCAACACTTTCCAACAGCATAGTCATCCAGCCTAGCTATCAGAGTTAGCTTGGTGAGATGAAAAATTCATTTGATGGGAAGCCAAAAGACTTGAATTCCAGCCCCTCACTTGATTTTGGTCATAGTCTCTCAACTCTCAGGGGTTGGATGGCTCTTCTGTGAAAAAAGGGCCTCATACAGCCTCTTCTGGCCTTCTAGTCTGAGGATGATTACATTATTCAGTCTATAAAATAATTTATAGACCACATTTCAAGTGCAGCAATGTTCTCATTAGATGGTCACACATCACATCAGCAGATTTTCAGACTGAAAGGCAGAGCCCATTTTGACATCCCAAGATCCCCCTTAAACACAAATTTTCTATGTGGGAAGAAAAATCCTTCTCTAAAAGAGATAATTGACCAGTGGCTCACAACTGTAATCCCAGCACTTTGGGAGGCCGAGGTGGGCAGATCACCTGAGGTCAGGAGTTTGAGACCAGCCTGGCCAATATGGTGAAACCCCATCTCTACTAAAAATACGAAAATTAGCTGCGCATGTTGGCAGATGCCCGTAATCCCAGCTACTCGGGAGGCTGAGGCAGGAGAATCACTTAAGACCGGGAGGCTGAGGTTGCAGTGAGCCAAGATTGCACCATTACAATCCAGCCTGGGGGACAGAGCAAGACTCCATCTCAAAAAATAAATAAATAAATAAATAAATAAATAAAGAGAATTGGCAGGACGCAGTGGCTCACGCCTGTAATCGCAGCACTTTGGGAGGCCGAGGCAGGTGGATCACCTGAGGTCAGGAGTTCGAGACCAGGCTGGTCAACGTGGCGAAACCCCATCTCTACTAAAAATACAAAAAAGAAATTTGCTGGGCATGGTGGCATGCACCTGTAATCCCAGCTACTTGGGAGGCTGAGACAGGAGAATTGCTTGAATCCGGGAGGCGGAGGTTGCAGTGAGCCAAGACCACGCCATTGCACTCCAGCCTGGGTGACAGACTGAGACTCTGTCTCAAAAAAAAAAAAAAAAAAAGAGAGAGATAATGAAGAAGGTGCTAATTCAATTTCTTTTGGATTTCTGGAGGCCCCAGTTTTGCCAAGTGAGAACACTTCACTCATTTGAAATGACTGGAGAGCTTCACTTTATCACTCTGCAAAGTCTTAGCTTGAAAGGCTAGGGTCAGCGGTCTGCCAGTTGGCAGCTGTTACTCTGTATTGCAAATCTTGTTGTAATCAGGTGCTTTCCTTAGAAAATTGAAATGATAATAGCAGTTTATACGTATTGAGCCCTTCACAGATGACAGGTTCCAGGACTTGGCACTGTTGTTAACCTCACTTTACTGTTGTGGGGACTGTAGCATGGAGACATTCACTTCCTTACCCAAGTCCTCACGGCTAGGTAGGGTGAACTGGGATTGGAACACAGACAGTCTGAGGACATTACATCACCTCCCTCCTGTGGGAATCTTCTTAAGGGCTGAATATGACTTCGTTGAGGAGGAGAGAAAAGTGAGGAGAGTGGAATGTACGGGGGTGTGTATTTTTAAATGTTCTTTTAATTTTGGATCTTTTCCTCCTCGTTGCCACTGTTCAGTCTCAGTTTCACAAAACTCTTCAAATATCCATTCAGTGTTCTCTGAGAACTGGGAATGCTGACAGTAGGAACCAAGAATTTTAAGTACAGAATTAAACATTCCCTTTGTCTTTTTGCCAAACTGATAAAAGGCGCCATTGGTTTTCTTAGTGGGTAAAGTGGGGGTAGGAGGAACTGAGGAGCCATTTCCTCAAACCAAGTGACCTCTTCAGCCTCAGGCTGTGAAGGGAGGAATGACTTGCAAGCACCCGGGTTAGCCGGACACCCTAATAAGGGGGAACATTCCTGGGCTCCTCTGGCATGGATTGCTGGCTTTATGACATTTGTTTTCTTATGGAAGATGATTATATTAATAACTATCATCTACATAATTTACGACAATTTGGTATGATCTTTTATTGCCAGGGAAGCCCTGGCCACAGTCTGAAAAAAAGTAAAGGAAATGAAAAGTCTGTTTGCCTTGCTGATTAATGTAACCTAAATTGTTGGGGTTTTTTTCCCCTGCTTAAGCCAGGTTCAAAGTATTCGCTCTATTGAATAGGATATATGTCCAATAGCCATGAGCAGAGACAGGTCAGGCTTTCTAGTCCGAGAGATAGTGTTTTCATCTTCAGGGTTTTTCTCCCATAGAAAGACAAATCTGTTCTAAGTCAAGCAACTGAAGGACAATGTGAATTCTCACCGAGTGGTGTCATTAATGCTGGCTGCTGGGGAACCCCGCGTCAGGGAACTAAAGAAAAGCTGAGCACCAGCGGTCACAAAAGCCTTCCTGGAAGCAGTAGAACTATGTTGAGTCTTGTGCAGTGTGCAAGAA
Organism: Macaca mulatta; assembly: GCF_049350105.2. Taxonomy (NCBI): domain Eukaryota; kingdom Metazoa; phylum Chordata; class Mammalia; order Primates; family Cercopithecidae; genus Macaca; species Macaca mulatta. The sequence continues at coordinate 38,072,741 of NC_133412.1, read as the reverse complement.
AGGCTTGCCTTCTGGTCTCAGGAATAAGTACCAGAGCTTGAATTGGGTCCAGTCCGTCATATAATGCCTTGCAATACACTGGGGTCCTATCGCAAATGACTGCAGAAGTTAGGTGGGTATCTTAAGCTGTCTGGGTGCGTATTAAAAGGATAAGCCAAAATAAATCCAAACTATCAGGCAAACCCAATGATAAATGGCAACTGACACATGACCTCAGTTCCACTAGACAATAGAGAGTGCTGTAGATTGTGTTGACCAGAGAGTTTGTGTCCTGGCTAAAGATGGCAGCCACTCATTTAGACGAAATTTAATTGTATAATGCAGGAACAAAGGCCTTGTATTGCCTATTTTCTATATTCAACAAAACACGCCTTTTTAAAGAAAGCATCTAGATGTTTAAATGTTGGAATATACTTCAGTTTTTAAAAAATGTTAGACAATCACTTGTAATCCAAATAGAATATTTAGGGAACAACTGGTATACCACCTATGGAATAAGTCTTCATCATCCCCAAATTAATGCAATGATATTTTCAACATATCCTATGTAGGATATGAGTCCAAACTGAAAGTATCAGCCACACTTGCTAAGGTTTCTAATATTCATAGAAGAAAAATATACTGTCATTGACATTTCATATTTCGTTTCTTTAAAAAAATCAATGTATTATTAGACTACATATCTCAAAATAGTTTTATTGTACTGTTGCAGAAAAAAGAATTGAAACCACTTCTATTAGAATTTATAACATCTTGAGGGTGACTGTGGGAAGGCTAAGGGGAATTTGCTGTTTTATTATCATATAATTTGTTTCAGTGGTGGTGTTTTAAATGTTGGATCTTCCTAGTAAGTCTCGGGTGCAAAGGTGGGTTGCTGACAGGGTTTGAGAAACCTGGAGGTCCAACCAAAGGTTAAATCATCTTACCCAAAAGAAATATCATCTCCTTTAAACCCTTGAGCTGAAGGTAGAACCAAAAGAGAGAGAAGATCAGAAAACTGAAGGATAAATGCAATAGAATTTATTAGCCACCATTAGGGGTGTTTCTCACAAGACAGAGGAAGGAGACCCTCATCCTAGCCTCCTCTTCAACCGTAGAATAGCTCTCTAAAGGTAAACCCTTCTGGTTCACGGTGTGAGTGCATGGAAGGAAGGACACAAAAATGGGGAAGAAGAGCCACCTTATATTACCCCTTATTGAAGTTGTCTTCTAATTAACTGCTGCCAGAAACTGTCCATCTTCTTGAGTACTGTAGGCATCTTTTTGACATTTATTCATTATACATTCATTTATTTAATAAATATGTATTGATTACCTATTCTATGCTGGCAGCTATTTGGACAAAAAGAAGTTGGCAGCTAAGAAAGAAAGATATGTAGACCTGGGCCTGCAGAAGTATGCCGTTTAGAAGTAGGAGTGAGGAGTGTCCATGGGTGACTAGTTCCAGGGAAAGTGAGAAATACAGATAGTCTTGAGGGTGCGGAGCCTGTGTTGGGAGCTACTCGAAGCAGGGACAGGAGTGACCCGTCCTTATGAGGCCAAACAGAGGCAAAACCTCTTTCGGGATAAATATGCCCAAATTGGGCTGCAAGGGCAGAGCAAGGCTGGAGAAGCTCTGATGATGTGGAGTTTTAAAAGCCCAGAATTGTAGTCTCAGCACACCATTTCCCAGCGGTGTTAAGCATGGAGCTTCCTTTCTCATTGCCTTGGCTGTCCACCTCTAACTGCTGGAGTTGGAGGGATCATCTCCGAGGCCCCTTCTGCTGAAAGGCCTACAGGTCCTGACTGTTTGTGTGCCCTGGAGCATAGAGGACTGGAGGTTTGCCTGGGATTCCTCATGCAGGGCCCTCCCTCCCTCTTCTGTGCTCTGGGACCAGTGTAGTAAGCAGAGCCCTGCTTTTCAGAGGCACCACAGGAACTGTCCAGAAAGCCCACCAACATCATCCCACTGCTCAGGAAGGAAATTGGGTTTCAACCATGAGAGTAAACACGCATGTGAGTAAATGCATGCCAGGTGAAGGCCACCCAGCCATTTCTAGTCAACTCCTCATCACAGAGCTCTTGCCTGGGTTGAGACTTGAACATATCCTGCACCACATCTTAGATGGTTTACTTTTCTGCACTCTGATTGAAGACTTACAGTGGCAGCATTGTCTGTTCTATTTTTTAATATAATCATTCTTTTCTTCTTTTTTTTTTTTTCTGAGACGGAGTTTTCCTCTTGTTGCTCAGGCTGGAGTACAATGGCGCGATCTCAGCTCATCACAACCTCCGCCTCCGGGGTTCAAGTGATTCTCCTGCCTCAGCCTCCCGAGTAGCTGAGATTACAGGCATGCACCACCAGGCCCAGCTAATTTTGTATTTTTAGTAGAGACAGGGTTTCTCCATGTTGGTCAGGCTGGTCTTGAACTCCTAACCTCAGCTGATCTGCCCGCCTCAGCCTCCCAAAATGTGGAATTACAAGCATGAGCCACCGCGCCTGGCCAACTAATTTTTAACATAAGGAGAAATCTGTCTTCCCAAGTCTAAGTGCAAGGCAAGATAGGGCTTTGTCCAGAGTGGCATAACCAGGATGAGAATCCAGTCTCTCTCCTATCGGGCCTCCAGCCCTGAGTGTTTCTGAGACAGTGAAACCAAGGTAAAAACTCCTGACAGACCAGACACATGATATTTAAGTTACTTCTTCCCTCCTCAGCAGAACTTTCAGCCCCCACCTTCTAAATGCAGCCACAGATTCACATGTGGCATACAGAGGCAGAGTGGTCTAAAGCAGCAGTCCCCAACCTTTTTGGCACCAGAGACCAGTTTCATGGAAGACAATCTTTCCACAGACTGGGGCAGGAGTGTTGGGGGATGATTTCAGGACAATTCAAGCACATTACGTTTATTGTGTACTTTATTTCTATTATTATTACATTGTAATGTATAATGAAATAATTGTACAACTCACCATCATGTAGAATGAGTGGGAGCCCTGAGCTTGTTTTCCTGCAACTAGATGGTCCCATATGGGGGCAATGGGAGACAGTGACAGATCATGAGGCATTAGATTCTCATAAGGGGAGCGCACAACCTAGATCCCTCACATGTGCACTTCACAACAGGGTTCATGCTTCTATGAGAATCTCATGCTACTGCTGATCTGACAGAATCTAGAGCTCAGGTGGTAATGCTGGTTCACCCTAGGCTCATCTCCTGCTGTGCGGTGAGTTCCTAACAGGACCGGTACTAGGGCTTAAGGACCCCTGATCTAAAGGAAAACAATGGGCTTTAGATTCAAAGGAGCCCGACTGTTAATCCTCAGTCTGTTACTTAACAGATACCAGGTTTTGCATCTTTGCGTTTCTTAATCAGTAAAATGAGAGTAATGCTAACGGTTTCTCAGTGTTGTTGTAGAATTAAATGAGAACTGTATAATAATAGCAGGCACATAGTAGAAACTCAGTGAATGGTAGTGGCTGTTAATTACTGCTGCTGAAAAACTTAAATGTAGTTAGTTCAAAGATATGTTTACATAAAGTTAATCAAGCTAGGGTATGTTACATCGTAGACTCCCACCATTGATCTTTCTGATACAAGTTTTGGGATGTGTAGGCCTGGGGGAAGGGATGGAAAATCAATGGTTTCCTGAAGGCCTCTGGGATTTTCCCCATGCCCATAAGCTTAGGAGCTTCCCTAGGAGAAGAATGACTACCTGCACACGTATTCTTCGCTAGCTATGCAGGCACTACATCAAGGCCTTGGCCCTGCCTGGCTGTGGTATTTGAGGTTCATAGTAAAGCTGACTGTAGAACATGGATTTTACCTTATCATCAGTACTTGTTTTCACCTTGACCCCTGGATGCCCTGTTAGGCAATAGATCTGATTCACTTCCTTTTCAGCATTCTACTGCATAAACAAGCCTGAACTCTGATATATAAATAGTTCTAACTGAATACCAAACAGACTTAGCTACTCTATTGCTGCTATACCCTGGGAACAGGGTCGGGGGGAAAGTGTGGGGAACTAAAAAGGCTTGGGAGGGAGGGGAAGATGTTAGGATTTCTATGAAGAGCCTGGGGAGTTAAGTGCAATAATTTTTGTGTAAGTATTATGGAAAATTCCTTCATAGCCCTTTATTCAATAGAAGCTATTTGCAAGGGTTTCTCCCACCCATCCTGGGACACACACAGGCATAAAATGACAAAGAACTCAACTTCTAATGCAAGCCACAGTTGAATGCCACTTGGATGTGAAGTTGGTGACTTTTTTTTTTTTTTTTTTTTTTGAGATGGAGTCTCACTCTGTCACCCAGGCCAGAGTGCGGTGGTCTGATCTTGGCTCACTGCACCCTCTGCCTCCTGGATTCAAGCGATTCTCCTGTCTCAGCCTCCCAAGTAGGTGGGACTACAGGTACACACTACCATGCTCAGCTAATTTTTGTATTTTTAGTAGAGACAGGGTTTCACCATGTTGGTCAGGCTACATTTTGATTTAAAAAAGAAGATAGGTACCTAGGAAAGTCCTAGTCGGGCTATCAACACGAATAATACAGAGGGCTCCTCTATTGCCAGCATGCTAGGGAGAGGTTCAAAGGACCTAACAGATAAGCTCTCTATCCTGAGAAACCTAAACTCTAAGCCTCAGTCGAAGGAGGTGGCAGTTTGTTTGGAAGGAGAGGCTGAGCATACATCCACAAAAAAGGCCTGCAAATGGGTAGTAGACATGAACTCAAATATGTATAGGATGTGTTCTATACAAATCCTACAGAGTGGCTGAGAGGAACAGGATGAGAAGCAGATCTGGAAGAACTTAGTGCGTGCCTCAGTATTAAAGAAGGGGAGAGGCTAAACTTAGAGGGTGGGGTGATAGTCCAGGCTGGAGGATGGCTAGTGTACCAGCCAAGAACTGGACACAAATGGGAACTTCATGGAAACAGAGAAGAACTGTGGGAGAGGAAGAGATCAACAAGGTTATTAAAAGAGGATTTATGTGAGTGGGTGGCCTTAAGGACTAGTTGAGTGGCTTCAAGAAATAGATGACCATGGGTGCTTAAAGGGAGATATTCGTACTTGTATGAGGGGCAAGCTACAGTGAGAGAGCAGGCTAGAGTGAATTCAGGGGCTGGGCGAGATTTCTTCTCTTCGCCACAGCCAGAATGGAAGCTTCAGTAGAGGCTCACCTTTCTAGTGGCAAACCAATAGCTACAGATTCCAGTGGCCAACTGAGGACCATCGAATGGACTTGTTAAGTTCTAACACAAGTGGTGCCTTCCCTCAGAGCATGTTGTATGCCTCCATTTGCAAAATAAGTGACATTATTAGTGTCTTTCTCCTGTAAAACCACTATCAACTTCTCCTGAGCTAGGTGAGTAAGAATCAGAAGCTATTTGTTATCTCAACGTGTCAAAAATGTAGTTCACATCAGAGGCAACTAGTTTATTAATCTGACTGAATTTTCTCTTGGAGGCTTTTTCCTTTTTGGGAGGTGACTTTAGCTGAGCCCCAATTCCCCAGCGAGCTTGTCAGTAAAAGAGTTTCAAGCTTAGGAAGTGCTACTTCGGCTTTTATTTTAAGGTTTGCTCACTCTTTGCAGAAGCACTCTCCTCCTGTTCATCAGGTATTGATCAAGACGCTGGTATAGGCTTCTGTCTCCAGAGAGGATTCATGACAATGGGAAGCTCAATTCTGCCCATGGAATGTTTAAAAATGAAATGGGGCAGCACTTGCAGCAGGGCAAATACTTCCCTCTCTCAAGACTCTCAGGTTGTGATTTATCTTGATACAAAAGATGTAGACTTGTAGTGTATCTCCTATTGCTTCAACAGGAGTAGTGTATCTCCTATTGCCTTGGTTGAAGGAGATACTTCAACCAAAATAGATTATTCACTCCCCTGCCCCTTTCTTACCATACTACCTTCCTTCATGCTCCACCCCGAAAATACCCCATACAAACCCACTTTGCAGAAAACAATGGACAGACTCCAGGCAACCAAACTTAAAAGGACAATGAGAAACAAAACCACAGCCACATGGCTAATGTGCTATTTGAGGGTGCTGTGTCAAGCAGCAAATAGGAAATTGAAGCAATCCGCACTACCCATGCTATCCTTCTGAAGAAACCACTAGGCTGGAAGTCAGGTAATGTGGGTTCTTTCACTGGCAAATCTACTAAAACTCATGCTACAGGAGCCCAACTGGTAGAAAAGGCAAAGCATTCAGTCAAACGATCCTGTTCTTTTGCTCAAACTCGATTGATTCTTCTTGTCAATGAGTGGATTCGGTGCTTTGAGGTCACGCAGATCTAGCCTAAATAACTACACGTGTATCCTTTTTACCATGCTTTCTGTAGCTCCATTTCCTCACCTGAGACGTGTTGATGGTGCCCATGAACCTTCATAATACCTGCCATTTCCCTTCCACCTGGGGACCCTAAGAGGATTAATTAGATATTATCTGTAATATACTTTGTACTCCTTGGAGAAAGAGTCTATATAAAAGCAAAGTATTATTATTTCTAAGAGAGATGATACTTATTAGCTCTTTGTAGGATCATTAAGCAAATAGATTATACTTCCCTTTAGAGAAATGATCTCTCAGTTTTCCTAATTCTTACAGTCTATAGAACAGTCTATATATTTTTAAAAAATGTTTTAATAATAAAAAAAAGTCGGTTGGTTGGTTGGTGAAGGGAATGGGGTGGATTTCTAATTCTAACCATAACTTCAGAAGCTTGTTTTTAAGGTCTTAGTTACCAAAGGAAATTGACACTACAATCACCTCTCTGCTTTTAGAAAATGCCCTTGTCTCCTTTATCATAATTACATAGTGAAGACAGCTCTATAGTTCTAAGTTTGTTCATTTTACGGCCCTTTGCCCCTACAATTGTTGAATCCTTTGATTAAATCCCATTGTAGTTAAGTAACTGTTCAGAAATCATAGGGTCATCATTACACACATACTTGTGGTGATAGTCTACAAATTGATAATGTGAGTTATGAGTGGAAAATTTTAAATCCAAACTCCAGTCCACAGAAATTTCAGGGAAAACTCAACCCAATATTCATTTTATATTTGCCTCATTTTCCACATTGTGTAAAAAATCCTTATGTGGCATTTAATGCAAGCCCAGCCTTCAAATGAAACCAGTTCAGCATGCCCTGTGTTTTGGATAACAATAAAAACCACCTAGGTTTTTTCACTGTGTAGGTAGGGAACTGCTCACTTTTTCTTTCTTTGTTTTTTTTTTTTTTTCTGGCACAAAATATGTCATAATGAGAATGAGACTCTTACTAGGAGGAAAGGAAAACAAAACACAAAGCAAAATTTTCTAGAAGAAAACTCAAGAGCAAACGTCTGCAGTGCTTCTGTGGGCTCACGAAAAGCATTGCCAACCCTCGGCAGTCACACGTGGAAGCTCATGCCAATCAGATCTTAATCCATTAAACTCATTCACAGTAAAATGTAATGTAGGTCAGAGTGGGGAGCAATGTGATGTCGTGTGCAAGCTCATTCACCATCCAGAGCAATATGAGTCAGGGGTGCAAACGTGGAGGACTTCAAGCCAATATTGTACAATACGGAAAGGTAACCATGGTCTGCAACTGAATCAATAACCAACAAGGCTTGCTGTGAGGGTCTCTAATATAGTATTCTGTGAATCAGTGCCCGTCCGACCTAGATGACGCATTTGAAGTACCCTAAACTTTAGTTCTATCTCTACATTCTTTCTATGGCGTTCCTGGTCATCTTTTTCAAGCTTTTATTGTATTTCCTTTTATATTTTATTTCATTCTGGGAGAAGGTTAACACTTGTCTCTGAAATATTTAAGCAAAACCCAGTCAAATACTGTGAACAGTAGGGGCAAGGAAAAAGAAGACAACAGAAAACCTTGCCCAACAGAGCCCTGGCCATTGTTTTTATATTTTTGCATTTCAGCTTCCTCGGCCCCACCTTCTAGGAGTGTGCCTCCAGCACCTTCGGGGAGCCATCCAGGCAGTATGACACCCAGGTTTGTGGGTTGTGTTTGCTCTTAGGATGGGTGTGATGCTGGGAGGGCAGCAACACCCTTCTCTCCTTGCAACCGCACGCTGGTGTGGCACCTCCCACAACTCACCTCCAAACCAAACCATGAAAAAGCACCAGAGAAGAGCTGAGATGTAAACACTTTGGGAAAAACCTTAACTTTAGGCTTTGTCTATTTAAGCTTGGAGTGGCGTATTTTTGTCATAACTGTGTTGCCTAGAGTCAGAGGTAAAATTCCTTGAGGGTAATGAGGACTTTTAAAGCACATTTTGTTAGAACTGATGTTTTTTGAAAGCAGTTTTAGTAAACGATCAAAATCAAGTTCATTTTATTGTGCCCATCATAAAAGTAAAACAATACTCACTATAAGAATTATGGAAAAGACCTAAAAGTATAAAAGGAAGAAAAATACTAGATACAATCACAGTTAAAATTTTGGTATGTGTCCTTCTAGACCTTTTTCCTTCCTTTCTTTCCTTTTTTTTTTCTCTTTCTTTCTTCCTTTCCAGTGCTCAAATATTTCTTAAATCCCAGGTACTGTGTTTTCAGGTGCAAAGATGAGGTATCCAGCAATATATCGCTCTAATCAGAACACAAGGATGTGTAAGAATGCACCTTAAGTTACGCCATAGACTTCTCCATTCATGTCATCAGAAAGGATGTGTGATGTGAGCTGGCACCTTCTCAGTCCCTGAAATAACCAGAGAAAATGTTAGGGTGGCATCAACCTAATCGCTATTAAGAAGATTAAGCCTCCTAGCTCTAGTGGTAAAACCGGCTTGCGACTGTCCCCATCTAAGCTGCACACCCCCCAACCTTAGATCCACTGCTGATTAATCGTGAATTTGTGTGCATTAAGGCAGAGGGATGAACACGTGTGCCCCTCTGGTCCTCTCTGTGCATTCTATGTTCATTGAGGAACACAGAGCCAAGTGGGAATGTGGCCAGCAAAGCAACTGGCTTTCAGATGCAATTTTCTGTAACACATCTTAGTGCTATATTTGTCAATGGACTTAGGGCCTCAGAGAACTTTCCAAGGTGAAAACCTAACATCGCTTCTATGGGCGTTGAGGGTAAAGCCCTTAACCCTGGGACTTAATGAGAACAAAATTAAGTGCTTCTTTAAGCAGCTTAGATTTATCTTGTCAATATATGTGATGGGAGGTTTCTTTGTGTGCTTTAGAAAAGAGATTGTGTGTGTGTGTGTGTGTGTGTGTGTGTGTGTGTGTGTGTGTGTTAATCTGAAGCATCGTCTCCTTGCTCTATTATGTCACCATCCATACTGTTCCTTTATGATGGACAGGGTTCATCTATTCCCCTGCTCTAAACTTAATTACTTTGCAATTAATTCTTTGTTGAAAATAGCAAGGCTCCTAAACTCGGAACATCTCATTGTGAGAAAGGCTGTTTATGGATAGAGGTCAAGAGGACGTATTGGAATATTCCGCAGCACTGCCACAGATATTTTGAATGAAAATGGCAAGAGAGAAAAGGCCCATTCCACACAAGGTGACCATGGAAGAAGAGGGCTTCCTCCCACACAAACCGAGTTAAAGTCAGCCTTCAAGAATGAAGTTTTGTGGGGAGGGGAGAGGGATTGCATTGGGAGTTATACCTGATGTAAATGACGAGTTGATGGGTGCTGACGAGTTGATGCGTGCAGCACGCCAACATGGCACAAGTATACATATGTAACAAACCTGCACGTTATGTACATGTACCCTAGAACTTAAAGTATAAAAAAAAAATGAAGTTTTAAACATAGCATCGTAGAAAAATCTCATGCCAGTAATCTTAAGGAACTAACATTTTTAGGACCTACCATGTGACAACCACTTGCACATGCGTTGGTTCAGTTAATCTTTGTAAAATTTTCCAAGCTAGGTAACATTAATACTGGGTTATAAGTGATGTGACTTACTAAGGTTATTCTCATACCCTTAAAGGAGTTCATTCCATACTGGTCATTGCTTGATGGTTTGCAGACATAAGATCCTTGAAGCTGGCCAGGCGCGGTGGCTCATGCCTGTAATCCCAGCACTTTGGGAGGCCGAGGCGGGTGGATCACTTGAGGTCAGGAGTTTGAGACCAGCCTGGCCAACATGGCAAAACCCCATCTCTACCAAAAATACAAAAACTAGCCAGGCGTGGTGGCATGTGCCTGTAATCCCAGCTACTCGGGAGGCTGAGGCAGGAGAATCACATCAACCCGGGAGGCAGAGGTTGAGGTTGCAGTGAGCCTAGATGGCACCACTGCACTCCAGCCTGGGCGACAGAGAGAGACTCTGTCTCATAAAAAAAAAAAAAAAAAAAAAAAAAAAAAAGATATTGAAGCTGAATTACAACCCTATGAGAAGGGTACCATCATTATTTCAGTTTCACAGAAGAGAAAGCCGAGGCTTTGAGAGGGTAAGTGACTTGCTCAACGTTCCACCGCTGAGAAGCACTGATCCCAGCCTCAAACTCCATCATCTGCCTGTGCTCTCAGCTATAATCCTAAAGTACCTCTCTCAAAGATCTTGTCTTTATCCTCCACCAGCTTGTGAAAACTACCTTTTAGAGCATTTCCTGCATGTTAGTTGATCAATTAGGTGCTCCTCGGGAGGATCTCAGACAGAATTACAGAAGTGTGACCTTTATGAGTAGTTGCTGTTGTCTTACAGTATTCCAGGCCTTTGAAGAGTCAAAGACTGATGTAGCAGTCCCTGATAACCTCCCAGCCTTTTCAAAACACTGCCTCATCCCTCTTGCCTTCAGACTTCTGAGGTCACTGGTGAGCATGTTTGCAATACGGAGGGAGAGGGGCACCATCCCTCTCTCTCCTACAGAAACAGCATGCGTACACAAGGACAAGAGCAGGAAAAATCACAGCAGACGAGTCAGGGACAGGGCACTCCCCAGAGCATGTGCTGTGGGTGGAGGGCCCGGGCATTGTCAGAGTTCTGCATGTGGTAGGTGATGGATAAATATTGTGGTGAGTGATTGAGCTAGTGAATGCATTCTCACAGTTACAGGGGAGAGCAGAAGCAGTACATCGGTGAGTTCCAAATCCTTTGCTCACCGTACACTAAATTGAGAGAAACTGAATCTCCAGTTAGGCGTTTCTCTGTGAGAACCTGTGAGATACTGACTCACTTCCTCCGTAAACTTCTCCTAACTTCTTCAGTCCCCTTTGATCCGTGGTGGTTCTTGCCCATGTGAAGCTTTTGTTACAGTACTTCTAGGAAGCTAAGGCGTTTGCATAAAGCTGTACATTTCCTGAAGGCACATTTGATTCATTCAGCAAATATTCAAGAGATATTTTCCAAGAAGCTATTATGTGCCAGACACAATGGCAGGGACTTAGGATCAAGAGATAAAAGATATTGTCCGTGTACTTAATTGGAAGGAGTGATGTTCTATATTCTTTGGGAGGGAAGATAGTAGGGGATAAATGTACATGGTGGGTGTAGTGAACAGACAGACAAGTAAACAAGAGGATGGTAAGTGCAGAGAAGAGTAGGCCACCTTTGGGTGATTCTTTTTTTTTTTTTTTTTTTTTTTTTTTTTTTTTTGAGACGGAGTCTCGCTCTGTCACCCAGGCTGGAGTTCAGTGGCGCGATCTCAGCTCACTGCAAGCTCCGCCTCCCGGGTTCACGCCATTCTCCTGCCTCAGCCTCCTGAGTAGCTGGGACTACAGGCGCCCGCCACCACGCCCGGCTAATTTTTTGTATTTTTAGTAGAGACGGGGTTTCACCGTGTTAGCTAGGATGGTGTCGATCTCCTGACCTCGTGATCCGCCTGCCTCGGCCTCCCAACGTGCTGGGACTTTGGGTGATTCTTAAAAGGTGCCTCCTTCCTCGGAATGGAGGGAAACGCAAACCTGGGCACATGGCTTGGCAACTGGCGAATGAAACACGTCCCCACCCATCCCTTCACCCATGACCGTGGACTGTGACCAAGCTGCACAACAGACCACAGCAGGCTGGATTAAGGATGTGCTAGGGAGAGATAACCAGTATACTCTGGGTGTGATGACAAACCGAAGCCCTGCTTTGGATCTTGAAGGATAAATGGGAATTAGCCCAGTCAAGAAAAAGGAAAGAGCATTCCTAGAAGAAGGAACAGAAAAAAGCTTGGAGGTCTTTAAAAACATGGAACATTTAGAAAGCTATAAAGGCGGAGAAGCCAGGTGCCTTTCTTCATTAAGTAACTTCCGTGATGCCTTGAATACAGCATGATGTTGAGGAAATGTTTATTGCTGATGAAATACACCAGTGAAAAGATTCCTGACTTTTTTCTTGCTTTGACTGCTGGGCTGTTCTTTCCCCCTCATGAAGTAGAGGATGAATGTAAATTATACTCATCCCCGTATCTTTGAGAAATGAGTTAAAAACGTCCTTTGGATTCCTGTTTCCTATCAGTGGCATGAAAGATTTCCCTCAAGCGTCATCACATTGGCTCTGCTTCCTCCAGTTTCTGCAAAGCTAAGGATTTCAAAGATTTGGGGTATGGTCAGACAGGATCAAGGGTCAACTACCCTGCTGTCCTTGTCTTCAAGGAATGCATTGCTGCTGAAAATCATGTCCCATAGTACCTCTGGGATGGCAGATGTCCTAGCAAAAGGTAGTAATAAAGAGGGGTTGTTATATTTTAGACACTTTTGAATAGAGTGGTAAATTGTTATTCAAATCTCATTTGATGGCCAGTGTGCACATTATTCTTCCCATGCTCCAGTTTTTTTCAGAAAATATGCACCTCCTTTCCCCCACTATTTCTCCTAATGAGCACAATTCCCATATCTGGGCAGGGTGGACCTCTCTGCGAAGAGCTTTCTGTCTCTCTGACCTCCCTGGCTTTCCTTCTGGACAAAAAACAGAAAGCTAGTGGAACCATCTCAGCAGTGTCATTTCATGTTCTATATGTGTACTTTGTCTGAAATCAGCAAATGAAGCCCTCTTAGCTTCTGGAATATAATCCTAATCTAAACAAGCTTGTATCAATAGCACAAGGGGTCTTTTTTTTTTTTTTAATAGAATCAGCCCTATTTGGAAAACTCTTGGTAAATATTAAAATATCATAAGTAGTTGTTGTGGCAGGCAAAAACTAAATACAACAAAGATAAAAGTGAAACTTCCTGTTATACCAGTAATCTGTTACAGAAAGTGTTAAATATAGATGCTACCATACTGTGCTTCTCTTACTATAATCCCCATTTTACAAAGAAGTCAGGAAACTTGCCCAGGTTTACTCAGTAAAAACAAATTTAAGAAATAGATGCCCCAAATCTCAATGGTTGGCCTCATTTTCTAAAGAAGAGGTGAACCAACTCAGATTCTACATGTAAATTTTTTGGGCTAGAATTTGGCTCTAAGCCTTTTTGATAGTCCTGATTTTTTTTTTCTGACACAACAGACACAGTGATATACCTCTTGTGAGAACAACGAAAGATATAAGATAGTTGGTGTGTTGTTTAGATTCAAATCTTGAGAAGTGGAGTGAAATAATTTATGTACAAACTAAACTAGAGCAAGGAAAAAGTATATTTAGATACTTTTATTTGAATTTTTAAATTAAATATAAAAAGTAAAATTATAAAAATATTTTTAAGTATCGGTAAATATGTTTTTGGAACAAATACAGTCCTCATAGGCATGCAAGCAAAGGCAGAAACCATAAATAAAAGATTACTAGGTTGGATATTTTAAAGAAGATATTTATAGTAGAATTATTTTTAATAACCAAAAAGGTACAAATTACATAAAGGGCTATGATTATCAGTAAGTGGTAGAACTAGTTTACATACACAAGAAACAACCTAAACAGAATTTAAAAGAAAAACTGGGGAGAAAAGCAACATATGATTAACTATACAGAAGTCTTATAAATTAGTGAGTAGTAAAGGACTAATTCCACAATACAAAAACGAGCAAAGATTATGAACAGGCAATTAACAAAAGAGGAAATACAAAAGTCAAGAAACTTAGACAACAGAAACAACATTTTTTTAAATGCAGACAAAACAGCATCATAGGTAAACAAAGAAATGTCAATTTTAAAGGGACACCTTTTTAGCCAATTAAATTATCAGGATTTATTTTTCATGATAAAGTTCTGTGTTGGGACAGGTGTACAGTAATCTAGGAATTATAAATTGGTAAACACTTTTTACAGGACACGATATCTATTCAATGCTTTTTAAAAGTTAAACTTTCAAGACTGTACTTCCAAAAAAGAAAATAAACACAAATGCCAAAAGAAATCTATGTAACAAGGATATTTATAGTAGAATTACTTTTAATAACCAAAAAGTAATAATGACATAAAGGGTCATGATTATCAATAAGTGCTAGAGTTAATGTAAATTTTAATTATCTCCTAAAAACATTTAAAATATTTTTCTACATGTCCTACAGTGAATATATAGTATTTTCAGTATTTAAATGATGATATAGCCTTCTTAAGAAAGATATTGGAGTGCTTTCACAGTGCCACATCAACGAGGGGCAGGCATGGGAGTGGTCGGCCCAATAATTTATTTTATCGCTGACATTACTAAGAATTGTCAGCACAGGGTCACAATGAAAAGCAAGCCAGCTTTTAGTGGGGCTTTTTTATGCTTTTTAGGTCATTGCCTGCACACTCCCACAGCATTCCCCATTCTTGAGACTTGACTATAGCTGCTCATGCTCCTGGAAAGAAGGAGGAACAGAAAACATCTCAGCTGAAGCATGGAGTATATACAAAAACCACTTGAAACTGATACTTGATACAATTTCTACAATAAAATACAGAATCACTTCATAACTACAGACACGGAAGCATTTTTTCCAGCTTACCCACGTGATCCTGCTTTAAGTGTAGCATGGCATCATTTTCCCTTTGTAGGCGTTTATTTTACACACATGTGTGGGATACCCACAGGAGCCTTGTTTCTCATTATTATATAGGAACTTCACAAGCAGGAGTGTTGTTGGCTGACTGAGAAGTATAACTCTGTGTTTCTCTCCCGGAGGAGCCGTGAATGAGATACCATATAATATGAATGGAGATCCCCTTAGGCACCCTATAAATTTATTATAAAGCACTGGATTTTGAAATAACAAAAATAACGTGCAAAATTTGAGGAAAGTATAAAAATTAGAAATTTATGTCTCTTCAGGGTCACCCTAGACCACAGATTCTACTGAGTAACTGGCCTGGTTTTTTGAACACAAGAGCAGGCATTATTTTATGTAGAGCAGGCAGAATCACTGCAATGTGTGAGTGGCTCTGAAGTTTCCAGTGTTTGGGGAAGAAAAAAAAAAAAGGAGACTTGAAGGAGATAGCAAATGTAGATGACTCTGCAGGTTAAAGGAAGAAGAATAGATGGTTCAATGAGGTTCTGTTCACTTTTAACATCCACTTTGTAAAGGATCCTTAAAAAGGTTATATTTAGGGTTTTGGCTGTGCCTGGAAGAAGGGAGGCTTCACTTGAGCAGCAGTGTGGTAGACAAAGCATCTAACCTAGGCTTGTGGCTTTTGCAAAAACAGTTTGTTGGGGTATATGTAGCTCTTCGCTCTAGATGTTTATTCCAATGGGCTTGGCATTTGGTTGTCTTTTAAGGAAGTCATAAGGAGAGGTAACATTTGTAATGTGAAATTACTCGAAATTCTATAAAAAGCAATCCATAGCAATTGGCGTTGCTTTTAGTTCATGAAAGCTTAACAATCTCTCGCCCTGTTTATTATGGCAGCCAGTGAAAAGTGAGAGCAGAACATAAACCTCGTTCAGAAACCAGGCCCACATTTTTGCTCCCCTTACAAATCCTTTAGAATCCCAGAAAACAGTTGCCCTCTTTCTGTTGCCCACCCTAAATGCAGGTGATATTTACCTATTACATCAGTTTAATGAGCAGGCCATTTCACACTCATTATTTGAAAAATGATCAGAAGAATCAGGACTGGGTCCTCCGAGAATATAAATGCCTCTAAGGCTATATCCATTTTAGGAAAACCAGGTCTTTTACCTTTGCTCTGGCTTCACCTCAGCATTTTCTTCTACAGCAGAAATAATGCATTTAGTCATTTCAGAACACTGGTTTAATGCATTAATAATTGCAGGTGCTTTTCCTAGAATTTTGGCTCCGCAAGTGTTTCACGGTGAGTGGGTCAAAGGCAGCAAGCAAGGGTCATATAAAGTGAGTATTTTATGAAGCCAGGATACATTGCAGTGTAAGCAGAAGCACCCAACATAATTAAAATAAATGAGGAATACGAGCCATGTAGACTGTCAAAGGCGTATGTGGTGATGTGGTGGTGCGGTGGGCTGGGAGAAAAGGAGCAGAGAGTGGAAAGGCATTAAAACTATAGGAAATCAGAGAAAATGCTGTCCTTCTGTTCTTTAGCTTCTGGAATTACGGAGTTGTTATATAATCCAAGCCAGCAGCTAGAGGGGATTTGGCTAATAGTTAACTTAATTTTTCTCGAATGTCTTTTTTTTTTTTTTTTTTTTTTTTTTTCTGTAAATCAGCCTGAGTGGAAAGAAAGTGGGACTCTTGTCCATGAATCATATGGTAGGAGGGACCAGCTGGGAGGACCGATTCCCCCTGGATCCTATACATATTTTACTCGGCTCCGTGGCTGTACTTGGAGTGCAGGTTAAATGAATTGTTCCCATTAGCGAGCTGATAGGACAGCTCCTTTAGATGAAGGAGACTCTGAACTTTGAATGTCACCGTGAGGAAAAGAAAGTGCTCATAGGAAAGCTGACAGTGCCACTTGTGGCAGGATTTTACTGTCATTGTGAAAACTATATAAAATGATGACTTACAGTAAGGCTCAGAGTTTCAGCATAACATATAATAATAATAAGACTTCTGTCAGCTTGTAAGTGATGTAGGAGTTCTTTGCAGCCTGGTGGTTTATCTGTGGCTTGGTGGTCGCGGGAGCAGTGCTTTGTGCCAGACTTTCTGGCTGAGGCCGATTCATCCTGTGACTGATGCTCCTGACTGAGTCCTGTTCACTCTGATTAGTCACTTTTGCCTTCATTTGCTGGAACTAAAATCCTGAAAGTTTACTTGCTTCCTCCGTGTACTTTCTCGAGCCATATTTAAAGCACCCTTCAGTTAGCCACAGGAAGTATAGCTGTGGGGGCGTGGGGGTGCGGGGCAGGAATCATGAAAAATGAGAATGTTGCGCTGGCTGAAAAGCGCCTGGCGTCTGAGATCAAAGCCGTCTGACCCTCATCGGTATTAGCATCAGGATGATGACTTGTTTTCTTTGTTCTGTTACCTTGGAAACTGAGGCACGGGTCTTATGTATGTAAATAAAGAGTAACAGGATCCGTTCTCTTCATCATATGGCAGTTGTAAGAATTATTTGGAATATTTAGATCCTGTAACAGGATCTGGTGAAATGCAAGTGAAAAAGAAATCAAGATGTTTGTAGGAGGAAATATATAAGCCAGAAGAGGTCCTTGTCATGTACATACTTGGATGGATATTGGCACTCTCAAAAAACAGTCAACAGGGTCTCAAGTGACCAAAGAGGAAAAGAGAACATGCTAAGGGTTGGGCTAAGCTAGTATAGCCTGCCTTCTTTTCAGTGTCCCTAAAATACTTTTTGCTCCTGAAAGCTTGTGGATATGAAGACCAGCGTTGGGGCTTCCCTCGGGAGAAGAGATGGCTTCTAGGAACGTGGGTGGGGCTGATGCAACATGTATGGGCAGAGTGGAATTTGGGTCACTAGCAGAGGCTTTGGCTGGTACTAGAATACGTAGGCCTTTCCTCCTAAGCACCCGGAGCGCAGGGATCATTACTATCTTGTCTGCTGTTGTTTCCCCGTCACCTAGCATAGTGCCTGACTAAAACGGGGCAGGGCAAGAACAAACGATTATGCAGTCAACCAGGGCTAGATGGCAAGCCTGAGATTTCATAGACAAATAAATCCCGCTTTGCCCTGAAAGAGTAAATTGTTCATACATTGTCCATTAATGAGGTATTCAAATAATTTCAAGCTCCTTTTGGCCCTGTAGACCTGAATTTAAAGAGATTCTGGGACCAGTTAGTGACAGCTCTGAAATTAGAGGTAACTAAAGCAACCTCACTGCAAATGGGTTGATTTCCCCATTTATAAAGGCTTGAGAGTGCTATTTTCACATTATGTGGGGGAAAGCAAAGAGAAGGGAACACTTAGCTGTGTGTGGCAGGGTTGATCCACGTGCATTTGGATAATACAGTATCATAAGGGTCCAGTCTCTCACCCTGGCAGTGAGGAGTGTCCTCGAGGTTTGGGCGAGGCCTCTCCAGTCCTGGATATATCTCTTGCTCACAAATACAAGGTGGCTAGAACTGAGGGACAGTTATGTGCACAACAATACACCATCGAAACTCTCATTTGTCAAATCCAAACTGCACAAAATGAGAAGAGACCACCAGGATGTAAAGTTAGGAGAGCCTGTTGGTGAAAGAGTTAATGCTGCAAGGCATGGAGACCACAGGGAGCTCTTTGAGCCAGAATTCAGATGCTCATCTTCCATCTTTTTGCCGGCTACCCTTGGCTTTTGACGTGGGCATGGGAGGAGCACTTCAATCACTGGGCCAATATCAATGAGGAGGAGGAAACAAGTTTAATGGCCACTGGAACCAAAAACCTTTGACTGAGCTCTGGCCCAGCTCTGCCTTACAGGGACCATTTGACCTTAAACATGCCCCTCCACCTTTCTGACACCCAATTTCCTCACTGAAAAATGGATCCAACAATATCTTCACTACTTACATCACAGAAGGAGATGAGGAAATCAGAAAGTAGATTGAAAACGTGCTTCCAACTGTTTTGGTTCCTGTAGCCTTGTAGTATAATTTGAAGTCAGGTAGCGTGATGCCCCCTGGCTTTGTTATTTTTGCTTAGGATTGTCTTGGTTATGGGGGCTCTTTTTAGGTTCCATATGAATTTTAAAGTAGTTTTTTCTAATTCTGTGAAAAAAAATAAATGGTAGTTTAATGGGAATAGCATTGAATCTATAAATTACTTTGGGCAGTATGGCCATTCTCATGATATTGACTCTTCCTATCCATGAGGATGGAATGTTTTTCCATTTATTTGTGTCCTCTCTTATTTCCTTGAGCAGTGGTTTGTAGTTCTCCTTGAAGAGGTCCTTCACTTCCCCTCTTAGCTGTATTCCTAGGTATTTTATTCTCTTTGTAGCACTTCTGCATGGGAGTTCATTCATGATTTGGCTCTCTGCTTGTCTACTGTTGGTGAATAGTAATGCTTGTGATTTTTGCATATTGATTTTGTATCCTGAGACTTTGCGGAGGAGGTTGCTTATCAGCTTAAGAAGCTTTTGGGCTAACACAATAGGGTTTTCTAGATACAGGATCATGTCATCTGCAAACGGTTTGACTTCCTGTCTTCCTATTTGAAAGAGTGTTTCTTTCTTTCTCTTGCCTGACTGCCCTGGCCAGAATTTCCAATACTGTGTTGTGGTGAGAGAGGGCATCCTTGTCTTGTGCCAGTTTTCAAGGGGAATGCTTCCAGCTCTTGTCCATTCAGTATGATATTGGCTGTGGGTGTGTCATAAATGGCTCTTATTATTTTGAGGTATGTTCCATCAATACCTAGTTAATTGAGAGTTTTTAACATGAAGGGATGTTGACATTTATTGAAGGCCTTTTCTGCATCTCCTGAGATAATCATGTGGTTTTTATCTTTAGTTCTGTTTATGTGATGAATTACATTTATTGATTTGCATATGTTGAACCAGCCTTGCATCCCAGGGATGAAGCCAGTTTGATCATGGTGGATATGTTTTTTGATGTGCTGCTGGATTCAGTTTGCTGGTGTTTTATTGAAGATTTTTGCATCAATGTTCATCAGGGATATTGGCCTGAAGTTTTCTTTTTTTCTTGTATTTTTGCCAGGTTTTGGTATCAGGATGATGCTGGCCTCATAGAATGTGTTAGGGAGGAGTCCCTCTTTTTCAATTGTTTAGAATAGTTTCAGAAGAAACAGTACCAGCTCCTTTTTGTAGCTCTGTGGATTTACAGCTGAATTCTACCAGAGCTACAAATTCTGGTAGAATTCAGCTGTAAATCCATCTGGTCCTGACCTTTCTTTTGGTTGGGATCACTCAGACAGTTTAAGAGAGATTGAACCTTTTTTAACGTTTTCCAGTCAGCCCTTACTGGCTTGAATTGTTTCTTATGAAAATTTCAAACATGAATGCAAAGAGGGGCAACAGTGGAATGAACTGCCCTGTACCCAACACCCAGATTCAGCCTAACCAACATTGTCACACTTGCTTCATCTATCCCTTTTTCCCTTTGCTAAAGCATTTTAAAGCAAACCCTAGACATCATATCATTTCTTCTCTACATATTTTAGCATGCATCCTGCTCAAAAGTAAATGCCCGGTGCTCTTACATTCTCCCTTGTTTCCTTTACAAGGCTGCTTAGAAATATTTTGTGATTGTTACTGTGTTCTGTTTTCTGGACCTGCTATGTTGCATGAACTCATTTTTCCTTTCTGTACTACCCCATAGACCTGCCATGTGGTCCAAAAGAGTATTAGACAAGAAAGATGCTGCATTGTTTTATTTAGGAAGAAAGACCCAAATAAGTAATAATAATAAAAAACTATTTACAATTGAGATTATGCAAATATAAAACAGAGCTGTCTTTAAAAATAAAATATATATTTTTTTAAATCTGCCAAAAAGAGTTTTGCCAAACTGCTATTCCAACTCATCCCAGCTTAATTCAATGGCCATGGCATGCTGACTTTTATTATAAAATCACTTTGAATAGGAGAGAAATTGTTAAACTCAAGTTAAACTCTTAAGTTGTTGTATCTAAGAACTATGCATATTGAAATCACTGTTTCCAAAATAGCTTTCTCAATCTCAGAAATGGGAGAGTCATCCTGAATTGCCATGTAGGAGAAGCCAGCCACGCAAGCCCGGCTTCTTGCTGTAGGTAGCATATAGTTAACGGGAAAGCTTTCTGTAGATTCTTTATTATCCCAGAGCCAGTATGAGATTAGTTTTACAAGTTGGGTTATAACCTTTACAGCTTCTGGGTTGGGGATCTGCTAACAAGATCATAAAGATCTTTCTAACAGATGAGGCATGCATGCCCTGTGTTCAGCTCTGGTAATGACCAAATCAATTTTATCACAAGTATTTAAAAGTGCCATTTTAACTTTTCTATTGATTGCCTGACCTTTGCTTTGGGTCCTGGGGTTAGCGTGTGTTCTCTCCCCTCTCACTCTTTGTCCGTAGCCTTCTGGTTTCTCTTCAGCTGTGCAAACCTCTCTTTAGGTGTCCCCCGACTTTCTCAGTTAGCACTTGTCCCACCCTCTATACTCCTCTTGTCTTCTCTACATACTTCCAGGAGCTTTGGAGTCACTATCGGTAAACTAGATGTGTGGCTTTCGGGAGTCAACTTCATTCACTTAACAATTTTTTCTGATCTTCATTCAACAATGTTTTGTGAGTATCTGTGTGCCAGGTACCATTCTGGGCATCACAAATACAGTGATAAACCAAGGATGGGAAGTACCTGCTTCAAGAATTGAAATTGTTGGAAAGACATACAACTATGTAATAGAATGTCAGGAGGAGGGAACTATTGTGAAGATACAAAGTAAAGCAAAGTGGAGAATGGCGAGAGCGATTGTGGATGAGCTGGCTGGGAAGCATTCTAGCAGGAGATGAGAGCTGAGCAAAGATCTGAATGGATGTGAAGGAGACCTGTGGAGAAGTGGAGGGAAAGTGAGACGGGCAGAGAGAACTACAAACAGAAAGGATGTGAGTCTGGAGCAAGCTTAGAGCTTTCGAGAAAATTTAGGATGGTTAGTGTGGAAGAATGAGATGGGTGAGACAGACAGAGAGGGAGACACTAGGTTGGAGAACCAGGGAGGCTGGCTCATGTAGGACCGTCTCAACTGTGGAAGGAATTTGAGCAGGAGACTGATGTGATCAGATTTATAGTTCAAAAAGTCATCTGGCTTACATGGAGCTTCTAAGTGAGACTAGTGAAATTGTTCCTGGGTCCAGCAGAGGCGTCCTGTATGGTAACAGGAAGACTTCAACACGTCCAGACCTCAGAGCCCACAGAGCCACTGCTGTGTAGGGTGCTACTTTTTGCTCTGCTCTTAATTGGCTGGCTGACTTGGAACCAGTTGCCTAATCCCTCTGAGTCCCAGTTTGCTGTCCTTTTTCAGAGAGAGGCACAATTTCTTTAGTCTATTCCAGATCTAACATTTGGGGATTTTAATCTATAAACTAGCTATTTCCTAACCCTGTGTATTTGTTAGGGTAAAGGTTGAAAACTATTGTAGCAAAGAGACTCAATAACACAGTGACTTTCATGAGGTAGAAGCTGGCTTCTCTCTCCTGTGGTATTGGAGCCAGTGGAGGCTGCCAAGGAAGCTCTGCTCACAGGTCCTGTCTGGGTGCTCTCTCCTGTCTCCAAAGGTGGCCTTACCCACATGGCTGGAGCTGGGTTATGGCCTTATCCAAGTTCTAGTCCATGGGAATAGAGGGAGAAAGGATATCCAGCGTGAGCAGCTTCCTTTTAAGTGGCATGGAAGTGACATGACACCTTCTGGTCACATGTCCTGGTAAGAATCTAGTCTTGTGGCCATACCCAACTGCAAGGGATTCTGGGAATTACAGCCTCTAACTGGATGGCTACGTGTCCATCTAAAGCTTGACTGCCCTGGAGGAATGGGAGAATGGATTTGGTGGGGTAGCAAGAAAACAGCTGCAGTCT